>NW_011888873.1:2500384-2522876 GCF_000151845.1 Pteropus vampyrus | reverse complement strand
ATTTTTCCGTGTGGGGAAATATCGATGGAGTCCTGGGTGGCTTTTTGCAGTGTACTGAGGTACATTCTGTGATTTCTTTGGGAAGGGCACGGCTGTGTTTTTCTAAGTGTTTCGCAGTCATTCTTGTCTTATAGTCTCAAGGACATGAGCACAGTCATTAGTTAACTACAGGAGCTAGACTCCCTTTTCTTCAGTGAACACTGCTAGGAGGTTCTTTCTGCTTCTTCCTCACAGCCATAGCAACCGTTGTTGGGTTGCCAGACTTCTCAACCAGAGTGAGATTTTTAAAAAACCTGATGTCAACCCAGGACAAACGAAAAAAAGTTCTTTCAGTCCTACTGGACTCCTTTATAACTATGGCATTTCAGAAGAAAGTTTTATACCCTAAAATGCCACTTTCTACTACTTTGGAAAGTATAATTCACACAGAGAGATCTATCTCTATTCAGAGAATAGGCAGAGAAATAATAATTAGAGATATTATGCATAAAATGCTTGTTGGGCCAGGAGCCATAGGTGGACTAATTCAGAAACCGGGACTCACAACTGTCTTAAAGTAGGTACCGATATGATTCTCATTTTACAGATGAGAAAGTTGATGTTTGGAAAGTTGAGCCCTGTGTCAAAGCTGTGTATCAGTCAGGGTGGAACTGGGATTTGAACCTGCCATTAACAATTCTAGGCTAAATTTTAGGCCGTAAAACAACCTTGCTAGTCCCCCTGAAGTGCAGTTTACACACTGTCCATTATGTGTGTTTATTTCATTACTAACTTTCTAATTCTAGAGATAAAACTCAGGATAGATTCTTCTCCTTCTCAATGAGGGAGCTTCCACCTAGACAAGACAGCTTTTCAAGAAACAAACAAACCAAGGCAAACTTTCTCTAATGTGGAGAAAAAGAGGATTCTCTGCCAATAGAGGGATGTAAGGGGCTGCACTTACCCCGCCAGCTTGATGTGGCGGCCACCTGTATTAGGCAGTGTGACAGCGGAGGCAGCCTAGGGCGAGGTCCTCAAGCCCTACCTGTTTCCTCTAATCTAGGTGGAGTCCTGGTTCCTCTGAAGAGCGGCCAGGCATTCAGGACCTGTGATGACCTGGCCAAAGTCATCCTTTAACAGGTCACGGCTGGAGTCCAATCCCAGTCAATTATCCAAAATCTGCTGCTTTATCACAATGCTACGCGAGCCGGCCTTATAAATTAGGAGACCAGACGGAAACCGAAAGAGGACAGTCTTCTCATAAAGTTACATCTCTTTGTTTGTGGGACTCTAGTGGGCTAGCCAAAAGGCTTTCTAAAGGTTCAACACTACCAAAGTCAACAATATTAATGATTGAAATAATGATCCCCTGAAACGATGGAATGACTGAGGGCCAGAGAAGTTTTGCCTTCTCATCTCCCTATAGAAAACCATCGGAATGTGTTTAGTTATGCATTTTTATTGGTGCCAATCTTTCAAAAATATTGTGGCTTTGGTATGTATTTTTAATACACCTAAAGCCTATTGTGCCCTGTGTCTCTTGCTGCTTCTTACCCTTGCACTCAGCACTGCTTTCTTAAGATCCACCCACGCTGCTCCAGGCACATCCAGTTCTTATTTCTAAGCACTCCACTGGGTTCTTCCACGTATTTGACCTTCTGCTTTCCACATTTTCTTTCTTTTTTCTTTTTCTTTTTTTTTTTTTTTGAGGTAAAATTGAATGTAACTTGCCAGTGTAATCAATCCTGTTTCCATGATTTGGAAAAATAGGAGACACTGCATCTCCTTGACCATCACTGGAATGGGACGCGAGGCCCCCCGGGAAGAGGGTAGGAGTCAAGGGGAGGTCCACTTGGGCGTAGGAGCGATTCTGCCACCATGGGTGTCCTTGGCCGAGTTGCTCAGCCTCTCTGTTTTCTCACCTGCAGCAGAGTCAATAATTCCTGCCCCACCTATTTCGTGGGGATGATATGAGGCTTAAGTGAAACAACAGGTGAGAAAAAAGGCTTTGAATAGTGATCTTAATCGCATGTAGGCAAATTAGGCTGCGCCATTCTCTTCCCCAGCTGGCACCTGAGCCCAACCTGGAAAGCAAACAAGCCCATGCCCCTGCCATGAGGAGGCAATCACTCCCGGGGTATGCAATCAATTCAATGTTACACCCGTCCTGTCTCACCCAGTCACACTCCCAGCTCCTCCCCCAACCCCCAGGTGCTCTAACCCTATGGGGCTCTGTTGGGAAGTGCGTCCATCCTTCAGGCCCTCCAACTCAGCACCTGCTCCCTCTTGATCTTTGCCACAGTCCTCTCTTCCCTTCCTCATACCATCCCCACCACCGTCATTTCTATTCACAAGCTGACTCTATAACCTGGTTTCTGAGAACTGATGCCTTTGCAGTTGTCCATCTCTTGGCACATCCCCCAAGAAGGAATCAGGGCCGGCTTTTAGGATTATTATCTTATGCAACTCTGCTCAGTTCACCTCCACATCCCCTCAACAACAACAGCAACAATAACAACAAAGCATAAACTCTATGTTTCAAACAAAAAATGCTAGGTGCACCCAGCGTAGGTGTGGTCACAGCCTCCTAACTCTTCCTGCAAAGACCTTCAGGGCAGCTTCCCAGGGCCCTCTCTGTTCAAGGCGGACGGACTCTACGTCCACTCCGCAGCTTTTCCTGATCAGCCTTCTCTCCTGCCCTTGCTCCCTCTGCAGAGGACAGGAATTCTTCTGGCTTTTATGCTTCCTCTGTGCCCACACAGGTTTCTAGTGTGGCCGTTATTATTCAGTATTATTGATGGGTTTACAGGTCTGTTTTTCTTTTGAGAGTGTGGGCTTCTTAAAGGCTGATCCCACATTACTCCCTGCCAAACCCTGTGAGACAACGCATTTCTGCTGTTTAAGCCACTCAGTTTGCGGTACTTTGTTATGGCAGCCCTAGCAAACTAATACAAGTGGTAATCATGTCCTCATTTTTGTGTTTTTCGCCACTGCATCTATAGAGCTTAGCATAGCAACGAGGACATAATAGGCATTCAATGCACATTTACTGGAAGAAAAACTTGTACTCTGGAGAACAAAGAAGAGATGTGGTTCCTGCACTTGAAGATTTGGTACACAGCGAAGGCGGAGCTTCCTCTGTGCCCACACAGGTTTCTAGTGTGGCCGTTATTATTCAGTATTATTGATGGGTTTACAGGTCTGTTTTTCTTTTGAGAGTGTGGGCTTCTTAAAGGCTGATCCCACATTACTCCCTGCCAAACCCTGTGAGACAACGCATTTCTGCTGTTTAAGCCACTCAGTTTGCGGTACTTTGTTATGGCAGCCCTAGCAAACTAATACAAGTGGTAATCATGTCCTCATTTTTGTGTTTTTCGCCACTGCATCTATAGAGCTTAGCATAGCAACGAGGACATAATAGGCATTCAATGCACATTTACTGGAAGAAAAACTTGTACTCTGGAGAACAAAGAAGAGATGTGGTTCCTGCACTTGAAGATTTGGTACACAGCGAAGGTGGAGCCTGATCATGAAGGGTGTTGTATAACCTGCTGAGTCTGAGAACCGATGCATTAATTTAAATAGGGGAGTGACATGCATGGTCAGGCTTGAGTTCCAGAAGTTTCTCTCTGGCAAAGTGAGGGTAGATGACAGGAAGGTATGATTCACCAACAGGATGTTCACAGCTCTTTGTGGACATTAGAAGCTGGGGGGACTCTTTCCTTAGCTGCCCTCAACCTCAGGGGCAGGCAGCACCCCCAGGCTGGGCGCTGCTGAGCAAAGCCTTTAAGGTCTGACACTGCCCTATGTACCAACTCTTATTTTTTTTCTTTTAACAGGCAGGAATATCTCCTCACCAGATGCATTGTACTACACTATTTTTAAGTCCAGACAATCTCCACCCTCCTAGAATCTGCCTCTAATTCTTGGAAGTTGGGAAAAAACCACATGTTTTTCATCATTCCTCAAAACCACTAGCTCAAAGCACGTAGTTCTGTGACACTAGGGAAGAAGCTGTAAACATCTGTGTTGTGTTTCTGTTCTCATCCACATTTCTCTGGTACATTAAAACAAAAGTGTACAGGGCTATAAAGGCCATTAGTTAGAATCAGAGGGCAGGCCGGATCCTAAAGGAATGAAGGCTGACCTAGACAGACGCATCCCCAAAGGGACAGGAGGCACAGGAGAGGATCCCAGATTTGAGGCTGTTCCTTCTGCTGCATGACACACATACAGGGTCGGCTCAAAGTAAAAACATCTATTTTGGTCCTGTCATCTTAGTCTCATTACTTTTATCACCTCTCAGAGGATGTGTGGTTGCTCTGAACACTTTGCTCAAGATAGGATGGAAAGCAGGCTAATAACTCATTCTGCTGGACTGGGAGACTACACACTCGTTGGGTATGCCAAAGGCCCGGCCATCTCGGCACCCGTCGGCGAGCTTCTGCCCCCTGAAACACTGCTCCAGCCTGGCCCTGGGCCCTGGGGAAACCAGTTAGATGGACGTGGTATTGACGCTGCAGGTGTTTACAGGACTCATTTGCCCCCGCAGACCCCAAATGCCAGCGGCCTCATTTGCTGACCTTTAGATTATGAGAGAGGTTGCCGTTGACCTTTGTGTCAGCACAGTTAGCTACCTGGAAAAACCCTAGATGGGCCACCATCCTCTGTCAGCCTTCAGAATCCCCGCAGGACAGCCGCAGAGCAGGACTGCCACCTGCGAAGTAGAACCTGACTCCATGGAATTTCCCTGCTGGTAGGGATGGGTTTTGACGGGCGTTTCTTTTCTTTCCTCTTGCAGACCTTTGGACAGTGTTATTGCTTATGCAATAGAAACTAAGTGTCCTATTTCACCCTGGCAGGCGGTGCATTTCAGCAATGGGAGGTGCATGTCCCCCACCCAGAGGGGCACTTAATAGGAGTAAAGGCCAGCAGGGCATGCACAGTGACACACTCAGCCAGCCCGTCAAGGCCCAGGGTCTGCTTTGCTGCAGAAACTGTGGAAGTCTCACCCCTGCCACCTAACAGGACATTTGGGAAAATTCAGCCAGGTCATGTACTCTAAGCCCTGGGAGATTTAAAAGGAAGAGAGAGAGTCAGGGCTCTAGGGGTCAATTTTATGACTGTTGTCAGGGACAAACCTGTATGTAGATGGTGTATGAGAGCAGGGTGTTGAGACAAAAACTTCCAACTCCAATATAACAAACTTGCAATGCAGTTTTTTTTTTTAAAGTATGAATTGTCATTAATGTTCTAATTGAGAAATTTCACATTTAAAAAATATTGAGATGTCCGTCTTTCTATGAAAAATAGGAAGACAGCAACGTGCAGCCCATATAGCTGCATGTCAGCCATCGGCTCAGCTCGGAAGCAGGTCATCCCTCTAAATGGAGCCGTGTTCTCCAATCTGCCAGAATCCTGCCCAGTCTCTTTTAACCATTTATATTACTTGCCTGGTCTCTGCAGGCATTCGAGTTGGTGGGAACATGCTTACTCAGTGGACCTCAGAGATCTAATCTGGGGAGAGCTGGGCCAAAGTCCATTCTGGTGACATCTACACATCCAGCATAGGGTGTCAATCCCGTCTGCTTGTCCATCATACAGAAGGCTGCTCTAAACTTTCCAGCCCTTGTGAACAACTACGCAGAGAAAAATGCAACCTCATGAGAAGAGGAACCAGCCAGTCGCAGTCCCGGATGTACATCAGGTTTCCGTACAACTCACTAAGTCCACATGGAGCCAGGAATCATTCCTTATGCCACCTTCCATCAGCACCATCAGAAAAGTGGCAACAACAGAGGCTTAGCACAGGCACACAGTTACATCCAGTTAATGGTGCCTACTCCATAAAGTAGAAACAGTCTGCTCCAAAGGCAAGTACAAAGTTTAATCTCTTTCAGGAAACACATACTTATGATTTTTAAAGGGTCAGTTTTTCAGACTTTTTCCCATTAAATTATTTTTTTTCAATTTGAGATTTTCGCCCCTATTCTTGGGTTTGGATAGACTGTAAGGTGAAGCATGTTTGGAGATAAATACTAAAACTTCAGGCCCAGATAATCAAAGACCAAAAGATTGCAGGGCCAGGGGGTGGTTCCCATTACACTAGAACATCCTATACACTCTGGGCATGAAAGAAGGATAGAAGAAGAAGCAAATATATAGTGTCTCTTTGCATAGATGCACAGTGTATCTCTCTTGACTGACCCTGAAATATTAAAAGAACCACCAAAGGTACTAGCTTTTGGAAATCCCATGTGTCCTTCAAACCTGACAAAGAAGAGCAGGCAGGCTCTGCCACAGGTCCCTGCTCCCTAAGGTCTACTGACCTCAAGCATAGGCTGTCGGGAGAAGCCCCACTCCCCTACTTCACATCCTGGCCCAAAGGTGGGCACCGGACCCTTCTTTACTGCCTCACCCAATCTACCTCCCCACTCTACACAATTAATATGACTTTGAACCATTTAACTGAAATATTTCGAATGGTATGGGATAGCAAGTCTGTGAATGCACAGAGAATTCTGCATATCTTAACTCAGAAAACACAGCATTTTAATCTCCGGTGTAGAATTTCCAAATTGCCTCCCAGACCATGGGGTTGTGCTGAACTCCTACCACCTAGAATCCTTTAAAGCATTTCTCCCTTCCTCATATTTCAGACCCAAGGGTGAGACTTGGAAAAGCCTCAGGATGCCTTCACTTGCCTGACAGAGGCCCACCTTCTGAATTCTGGTTTTCAATCTGAGGACATGCCACTTCATAATAATTCACAACAGGAAAGTCCATCAAGTCAACGAAGAGCCAGCGTGCCCAGATGGACCCCAACGGTGATTCAGCCTACAGCAAGATAAGCACCTCCAATGACAGAGCCCAGCCATTTGCCCTAGAGACACATGTGCATGCTGTCCTCTCCCCACTGTTTCATTAGAAGCTTCAGTTCTACTGGGTAGGGGTATCTGAGTTTTCATGTGATTGGAGGGCTGAATCAGCTTCTGACTTCTTAGCCCCCAAGAACTTTCGTCAGCTAATTCAGCCAAGCATTGCAAAGCCCTGTGCCCTCCTCCTTCTTGAAGCTGTTAGAGAAACTGGGCTCATCAGAAGTGAAGAAAAGAGGCAGGGTGAAGAGTTGAGTGCAAGTCCTCCTCTGCGACTGAAATTCTCTACCACTCGCTTTCCGCATCCCTGCCCCTGTAAGGATCAAGTAATGCAAGGGCGCTGGCAAACTCTATTATAAATTTTCATATAAAGTTAGTTATTAACTAGCACTGAGAATGCATAGAAGTTTCTGTGAGATGACTTACAAAGAATCGGGCACACACATCTTCCTGAGACATTCATTCTGTGCCCCTGCAGCTTGGCTATCGAGTCTGATAAATATTCCCAGGATTAAAAGCCTGGTTTCTTAGGATGCCAAGAGAATAGGGCCAGTTGACACATCAGCGATATCCGGTGGGAGGTCTTTTGGAGAATCATGAATAGATATGGCAAAAATTAATTAATTTTTATTTTATTATTAATTACTAAATAACTACTTACGATATAATTATTAAAGATAATTAATTTTAATTGTATTCTTAGTTCTTTAGTAATTGCTTGTGATGTTTGTTTAACTATTAATTTTAATTATGATTAATTAATAATTAACCCGGCCATGTTTGTTAATTAATTAATGCATGAATGATGAAGTAGGTTGCGGGAGGCCACAGCAAAGGATAAAACAAAATCAGAGGGAGAAAGCAAGGAAGAATATCATTTCATGTCACCAGGCTTCCAGAGAACCATGATAATACACATCTTGGAACTAGAAAAGAGTACACATTCTTTTCTAGAATATGTTCTCTACATGGGTGTTTTAAAGCTTTAAATTATTCTACCTCATTTTTAAAGAATAAATCATCATTTGTGTAGACTTTTTATTCTACAAAATTCATAGCCCCCAAAATGTAATAAGCTGGAAAAATTTTATCAGGTGAATGTTTTCTCACCACATGAAATGTAGGACATGAAGAGCGTGCTTTCCCCAGGGTCTGGAGAAAAGCTGAAGCCTTAGGCACAAGGGAAATTAACTTGATGTGAAAATTCAGGGTAGAGAACGATTTTTATTAGGTTCTTATGCCAATCAAAGGGATCCTATTTGCGAGATTTTGGCTAACAGCCTCACATTGGTGCCTACCTATCACATCCTCTTCAATGGAAAAAAATATCTATTTATTATCCATCAAGAAAATGCCCTTTCTATTCTCAGTTTCGATTTTCTCAAATAAAAAAAAAAGAAAGTCAGACTGAGAAATGACGAGTAAACAAAATGTAATACATACATACAATGGAATGTTATTCAGCCACAAAAAAAAATGAAGTTCTGACACATGCTTCAACATGGAGAAACCTTGAAAACATTATGCTAAGTAATAAGCCAGTCACAAAATGACAAAAATTGTATGACTCCACTTACATGAGGTATCTAGAGTAGGCAAATTTACAGAGATGGAAAATAGAATAGAAGTTACTAGGGGCTGAGGGAGGAGAAATGGGGACTTATTGCTTAACAGGTATAGAGTTTCTGTTTAAGATGATGATGAAAAAGTTTTGGAAATAGTGGTGATGGTTGCACAACATTGCTAATATAATTAATGCCAGTGTATTGTAAACAAAAATGCTTAAAATGGTAAAATTTATGTTATGTATATTTTACCACAATGAAAATACAAACATAGAAATAAATAAAAAGTTGGGTGGCTTTAGGCCACAAAGTTCCACATAGGATCCTATTGTTGAAAAGACAGACCATTCCGAGACTTTTTCATCACAGATCACTTGTAAATTTTCTCTTCTAGCTAGACATCCCCTCCCAACCATTCCTGCTGACCTTACAACTCTGCTTCTAGTCTCAGCCCCACCAAGAAAAAGTTCCAGAATCACAGAAACACATTCTGGAGGATGAGTTTGTTCAAAGCCTTCGTTTTTGCTTTTAATCAAAAATTTAAAAACACCTTAAAAATAAAATTGCTGTTTAAAGTAGGCTAAAACATAATTGCAACTTTAAAGAAACTTCATTACACATGATATCAATGCCCAGCCCATAATTAATAAATTTTAATTTTCTTTTTCTCTTATTTCAGAAAGTAAGACTAAAACAGCTTTGCTTAAATATAAAAACCTAACCCCTTTTCTCATTTTGTTTACTCACTTGTATCAGGTGGTTTTCCAAAAGTTGCCGAGAGGTCTCTAAAACAGGTTCTGTAGCTGGAATGCTTAGAGAATGTCTATGTTCTTCATAATCTCCCGCATCCGGTTTACCTTTTAAATTTCAGGAGGCAGAAAATTCCTTATAGATTTTCTTTGTAAATAAAGACCTTTTATATAGCACTGATTATACATTTCACAGGAGAGGGGGAAGGCTTTACCCAAGATTAGCGTGCATAAATTAAACTTGACTCAAAGTCACCAATTAACCTGTATGGAGAAGAACCTCGGTGTGATTAAAAGAAGTGAGGGTGAAATTTGCTGTTAACAAATAGATAATTATAGTTACTTTTACGTGCCAAATGGGCTCAGCCATGGCACCCAGATATGCAAACATTATTCTGGATATTTCTGTGAGGGTGTTTTTGGATGAGATTAACATTTAAACCAGTGGGCTTGGAGTAAAGCAGATCACCTCTACAATGTAGGTGGGCCTCATCCAATCAGTTGAAGGCCCAAATAGAACAAAAACCAGACAAGGCTTTCCTGAGCAAGAGAGAATTCTGCAGCAGACTGCCTTTGGACTTGAACTACAACATCCATTCCTTCCTGAGTCTCCAGCCTGCTGGCTCACCCTGCAGCAGTCTTTGGACTTTCCAGCCTCCATAATCGTGTGAGTCAATTCCTTAAATTAGATCTCTTTCTATATATTCATACACATGCTTTTGTTTCTGTTTTTCTGGAGAACCCTGACTAACACGCAGATCTAGGGACAATTCCTGGGTTCTCTGCTACATATTTGCAGAACGATGTCAGCAAGCCAATTAACCTCCCCAAGCCTCAATTTCTTCAATTGTAAGATGAGGATTTTTATATTACCTTGAAGTGTTCGGGGGAGAATGTACATAAAGCACATGAGTATCATGGGTGTTAAATAAAGGCTAGTTTTTCAGAGGAAGCACTACAAACCTGAATCTAAAGAAATCTTCTCCTTTCAGTAGCTTATACTTTCACAAGAGAGATAGGTAATGATGGAGTGTGTGTGCCAATACCATATAAACAGTGCTACAGGTTCACGCTCTCGGGTATGAAGGAGACTGAAATATATCACCCCAAAACATGTCACTTTGGCATGAGGATTGTTTTGAGCTCCCTCTCTCTTTCCGTGTAAAAGCAGGACATCAGTTCCATTTGTAAAGGTGCATCCCTTTCCCTATTAGGAAGAGAATTACTCCAGAGACGATTCTTAGCTCCTGAGATGACTCTTATCTGCATAACAAACCTTACCAAACAATCTTCTTTAGTTTTCCTTCTCTCACATTCCCATAACTTACCATAGGAAACCCAAGTCTCTTTTTCCTTTGTCTAATCTAAGATGGTATATTAGCCTCCCAAATTCCTACCACTAACTTGAGTCATATTTCTTTGTGAACTCCCATGCATGCATACATAATTGAATCTGTTGTGTTTTTTTTTCTCCTGTTAATCTGCCTTTCATCACTCTAACTCACAGGGCACCCAGCTACTGAATGTAGGAGAGTAGAGGAAAAATGTTTTTCCTCCTCTACAGTATTATTAAAAATAAAAGAAATCTCGCAATTAAGTCTTGGCTCACTTTGAACTGATACTTCCAATTGCCGGTCTCAAACCTATTTTTCTCCTCCTGAATTGATGGTATATTTACCTAGAAAAGATAAAGACAAAGCTATTTTTGAAGGTAACCCTGGAAGGAAATTGGATAGAATAGCTGGAAAAGTCCATTTAAGAGTGAAATGATCCATAATTATAAGTAGATTATTATCACTTTTTTATTTTTACTAGGTGTTGAAATTAAATGTATTCAATAAAACACATGGAGTGTAAAGTCTGAAGAGCTTTAAAAATGCTTTCAAATGCCAGCTGTGCTTCTAAGCAGCTATTGGCATTGGGAACATTATATATTCTCTGAGTTTCAGTTTGCTCATGTATAAAATTCAGTTAGTGGTGCATACGTAGGAGGAGTACAGCAAATGTTGGAGTCACTGAGTAAGTAGAGAGGTGAATGGTGGACAGTCATTGAGACAAAAATTGTTTACTAAACCCGGGCTTAGTGGATTCAAAACAAAGACAGTGGAGTTGACAGATTCATGTTTTAATGGCATGATGTGGTAAATAGAGAAAGGAGATTGATTCTGAAAAAGTTGAAAGAGCTTCAAAAATATTGGGAGCCTTCTGACCGTGAGGGCTTGTCGAGGTATCTAAACCTCAAAGTACTTCCCTGACCTTATTTTCAGTGAAGGAAGGAGATTATATTTAAGGGAGTAAGAGAGAAAACCCATGCCTCTTTGGATCAAAACAAATCTTGTTTCTACAACACTCAGGTTGACCAGCTGGTCGAGGCAAAGCAGAGTAGATGCTCCTGATGTCAGTGACCTAGAGCTATTACAACTTGCTGACCTTGACATGGTTCTGGGCAAATTCATTAGACAAGATGTTTTGTCAGATTCAAGTTCAACTGTGTGAACCTCAGAGAGTGTGTAACACATTGTTTGTTTTCCTGCCAGTGCCCAAAGAGGAGTCACGTATGTGTATGCCTCTGTACACACAGCCATGGGGATTCTCCAAACCCTAGTTTGCTAATGAACACAGAAGAGGTCATGAAAGTCTGAAGGATGTGCGTTCCTTTTCTTCTCTTTTCCTGCACGGGTGCTAGTGTATAAAAAGTGAGAGCAAAGAGGCAGCCTGTGTTTCAATTAGATGATAATAGCAGTCAGTGTGTGTGCTCTGATTTCTGTCCCGGAGTATAGAGAGAGGGAATCTCCAAGTTCACATTTGCAGAGGGGATTTCTCCATTCTCTCTAAAGTCCTCAGCTCTCCCATTCTTAGTACTGAGGGGGTTTTCTTAATTGAGTCATGAGGGCAACCTCCAGGCTATCTTCAGAGCTAAGAGGAAGTTGCCTTAGGCTAGCATTGGTGGTTTTTTTTAAGTACTTTTAAGGAGTGTCATTTATTTGACAAAACTTTAAAGCATATAGATTTCTTACACTTGTTGCTATTGACTCCCCGCCCCCCTCAAAACCCTATAATATTAGGTACCTACCCCTAAGGATTTTAGAACCTGCTTGGAGAGTCAAACATTAAAATTAAGTAAAAACTATACATAGAGTGTCCTTATATTATTGATTTTAAGATAAGATTGAGAGCATTAACATTTATTGAGCATCTACTGTGTTCCAAATACTGACTTAGGTACTTTCATTTATTCCTCTGATTAAATTGCTCTAGAAGGTGAGCAATACTATCCACATCTTACCAAGGAAAGGCTCTAGGCTCAGAATGGTTAAGAAACTTGATAAGGTGCTTCCCACTCAGAGTTTCTGATTAAAAATTCAGGAACCATTCTACTACATCAAAACCTCATCATGAATATTCCAAATTTTTATGAAAGAATGATCACTATACTTTGATGCATCCAAAAACTCTCCTTGGCTTTCCGGAACAGTGCCGCTTCCAGCCGGGTAAGCTTAAGGCCTTATAAGTACAACTCGTCTGCATTCCTTTGGCATAAATCCCAATCAGACAGTCATCTCCCTCCCCCATCCCCATCCTCTGGCCTTTCAAGAAGAGGTAACTGCCTTCCTAAGGAAACATTTTTATTTTATTTTTTTTGCTATTACAAAGAGCAAAGGCCTTTTCTGAAAACTTTGTTCACTGTCCAATAACTCCTCTGTGGAATCATTTAACACAGGACAATTTTGTGTTTATGTTGATTTTGTTTTCAGAGTGGTCACAAAGCTTATTTCATGGTCGAGAGTGAAAAGAAGTTAAATTGATACTAGCTTCTTCAATATGCCTTTTCACTGAGTGGCATGGAACTGTCAGCTTGCTCTGTTGTTCTGTGGTATGCATACACACATATACACATTTATGTGGTACTTCTACATGCAAGTCAGAAAAACAGAAGTTTTTCATTGACAAGCTAACGTAGGCAGTGACTTGGCCACTCTCAACGTCACGCAGATAATGTCCAAAACAGCTCCTCTCACAGTTATGCTTTAGTTCTCAATTGATCATTTTGTTAACATTAAGATTAGACAGGAAATACTGTTTTTAGAGAGTCTAGAATTTCAGCGAGCCTAAGGACTCCTGATGGTCTTATTTCTTTTATTTGTAGGGCTCCCAAGATAGGGAATTTCACAGTGTGATTAACAGCAAGAATTAAGTGTTTTCTTACTTAACAGAAGTTGACTGACACAGAAGTAGAGAGGCACTCAGTGGGGTGTGCGTGGTACGAAGATGTGAGACCGGGGAAGAAAAATTACTCCACACTCGGTGGTGGCACTTAAAGATATGAAAAGCATGAACAAATAAAATAACTGGATCCACGCAAAAGTTACTTGGAGTTGGGCAGGTTTTCTGTGCCTTTTTAAATTAAAAAGAATACTAGGCTAGGGCCAGGGAGGAGTAACTGCAAACTTAGCGGGTTTTGTTGGCACAAAGACATCAGTCTTAAGTGTCATTCGAAAGCTGAAACTGATTCATCCACACATGCTGACATATAAATACAAACACACACTTTGAAAAAAATGATTCCTGGAGAGGCAGGGTGCTCTCTTTTAATTCGCCCCCAGCTCAATACCACTTAGTTTGTTTTATAAGTCCTTCTAATAAAAGAACTGAGGTAGCTTACTATGAAAGGGATTAATGGTGAAGAATCAGTAAGTAGAAATACAAGAGGTCATAGAAATAAAGAGCAATTCTGCTACAACAAATAGGTCCATGCTTTATTCAAGCCTTATTGCTTCTGAGAACTTCCTTAAACTAAAGGACACAAACATTCATATGTGGGCATATGTGGGCCTGGATGCCTGCAATAGAGGTAGATGAGGGCTACAGGTCTCCTCTCCTCAACTTCATTACCAGGTGGTATGTGACAATGAAAGCAAGTCTCAGACTGAATTTGGCCATAAAATAAACATTTGAAAGCCAGCGGGCACAAAAAAGTTGTACAACCAGTTCTGTAAATTTAATGAAGTACCAGTTCTCCATCCTACCTGCGCTCTGACAAATTCCTTGCATAACACTCGCTTAAGGCAGAGGTGACAATATTCTAACAGCAAGATTTAGCTAAGCATCTGGTCAGAATCAGGTGCGAGAACCCTCCTACAAGCTGTGGGTACAGGTTCTGTTTCAAATCCTGACAGAGACAGCATTCAAAAGAGCATACACTATCAATGAGCCTTTCTAGATCATAATCCCTGTTGAAACAAGGGCAGGAGTGTCTGATACAGTATTTTCAACCAGCTCATCTAAAGTAGTCTCCCCTTCTGCAGGGGGATATGTTCCAAGACACCCTGTGGATGCCTGAAACTTTAGATAGTACCGAATCCTATATATACCATGGTTTTTTTTCCTATACATACTACCTGTAATAAAGTTTAATTTATAAATTAGGCACAATTAGAGAGTGACGCCAATAATTAATACTAAAATAGAACAATGATAACAATATACTGTAATAAAAGTTATGTGAAAGTGGTGTCTCGCTCTCTTATTGTACTGTACTCACCCTTCCTGTGATGATGTGAGATGATAAAATGCCTTATTAAGTGGAGAACATTTATCTTTTCACTCAAAGATCATTTGAGCTTTTAGAAGTACTCTACAGCTTCTCTTTGGCACATCTGAATTGCCAGACTCATATTCTTGCACTTTTGGGTCATTAGTAAGTAAAATAAGGGTGACTTGAACACAAGCACTGCAATACCATGACAGTCAGTCTGTTCACCAAGGTGGCTACTAAGTAACTAATGAACAGGTAGCGTCAACAGCGTGGAGATCCGGACAGAGGAATGACCACGTCCAGGGTAGGATGGAGCAGTACAGCACCAGATTCATCATGCCACTCACAATAATGTGCAGTATAAAACTTATGAATTCTTTACTTCTGGAATTTTCCAATTAATATTTTAAAACCGCTGTTGACTGTGGGTAACCACAGAAAATAAAGCAGCGGATAAGGGGGGATTACTGTGTTTTGAACATCTCTTATTTCTCCAGGAAAAATTATTTCTAAGATCCATTATGCTAAATAATAAAGCCATTGGTGTTTATCAGAAATGAAGATACAGGAGGGGTTATAGCCGCCTCTAAAGCAGGAGCTTCCTAATAATCTTTCAAATTCCAACAAACCTCCCCTGAAATGCGTATTTATTGCTAAGTAGGGTCTTTCAATATTATTTAATTGCCCTTGAGGTGTCAATTAAAAACCCAGAGACAGATATCACACTACCTATGCCAAAGTTCTTTAAAGTTAATTGCAGACATTACAGTATTTTTGTTACATTTGACTGTTTCCTGTCAGAGCCCAGACAGGGGGATCCAGGCCCTCTCTCTTTCCTGTCCCCGTGGTCTGGAATCTGCCCATAGTCATTTATGCCTGTCTTCTCTTGCTGTGCCTTGGACAAACCCTATTTACTGGAGTTAGAGCACAGTTCCTTCATGGCCTCATCAGTGGAATCAGGCTCAGGAAATGATTTTTTTTTTCTTTTGCCTCAAGTAATAAGTTTGAACTCTGTTTTCTTTCTATAGCTCTTAAATGCCCTGGTATTTTTTGATTTGTTAAAGTCCAAGGAATATTAGCCTCTCAAATAAGAAAACAAACTCAGTTTTTAAAGAGACAAAATATTTTAACAGATTCTTCACCAAAGAAGGTATACAAGTTACAAATAATTACATAAAAATATGCTTAACAGTATTTGTCATTAGAGTGATGTAAATTAAAACCACAATGAGATACCAACACATTTTACCATAATGGTCAAAATTTAAAAGACTAAACACCTCAAGATTTGGCAAGAATGTGAAGGAATTGGAATCCTCACATACTGCTTGTAGGAATGTAAAGTAGTACAACCATTTTGGAAAATAGGTTGTCAGTTTCTTAAACAACTATATAGATATATACTTAGGATATGATCTAGTAATTCCACTTTTAGATATTTATCTAAGAGAAACGGAAGTATACGTCCATACAACTGTACATAAATATTTGTGGAAGCTATATTTGTAATAGCCCCAAACAGGAAACAGCCCAAAATGACCTCCAACAGATGAATGAATAAACAAATTGTGGTACATATACATACAATGAAATACTGTTCAGCAATCTAAAGGAATAAGCTATTGACAGACAAGACAGCATGATGAATCCCAAAATTATGCTGAGTAAAGAAACTGGAAAACAAAAGTGCATAATGTATGACATTACTTACATAAAATTCTAAAAAGTGCAAACTAATCTATAGTGACAGAAAGCAGATCAAGGTCTCATGGGAAAAGGAGAGAGGCATGAGCAAGAGAGAGAGTGAAGAATCACGAAGGGGCCCAAGGAAACGAAAATTTTGGTGGTGGTGAATATTTTCATCATCTTAATTGTGGTTATGGTTTCATGCATGTATACGTATGAGAAAACTTCCCCAATTGTACAGTTTAAATATGCGCACTTAAATATTGTACATTTTATTGAAGGGAATCAGAGCTTACTATTCCGAAATATGACTCTTTGGAATATTGATTATTTTAAGCTGGTTATTTTTAAGAAACAAAAGACTCGAAAAAAATCTTTGACCTTCCCCCTAGCTGCTTAAAAGAATTTAGAAAGAGGACCTGCTCCAGGAAGGGAAGCTATCATCACAGATTACTATTTTTTAATATGAGCTAGTGCGTGATAGACAGGTAGGAACCTAGCAAGGCCCTTTTGATCAAAGTCGTCTCTGTGTCCCATTCTTAAAGATGGCCCAAATATTGTTTACCAAATATTTGCTTTTCCATCTCCATATGAATTGCCTTGCTCCCCTTTGAAGTCCCAAACCACTACCCGACCCTCCCTTTCTCCTTAGCTCAAGATGGCAAATAAGCCTCAACTATTTTAATTCTTATGGAACCCCCATATACATGTACTTAATTAAATTTGGTTATTTTCTCCCGTTAATCTGTCTCATGTCAGTTTGATTAATAGAACAGCCAAAGAACTAAGAGAGAAAAGAGGGGAAATTTTCTCTTTCCCCACATTATCAAATATCAATTATACTTCAATAAATCTCAAAAAACTTCTCAACTTTGGGCTCAACACATTATTTCTCTAGTTTAAAATGTCCCTTCTCTGGTTACTGCCAACTTGGTTATTGGGTGAGAGACCTAATATTGTTGTCAAGTTACAGCTCACAGCTGGATTATTGGCCCTTCTAAGTACTTGTTAAGAAAGGCCAGGCATCTTTAAGATGCTAAAATGAATGAGAAAACTAGATGGGAAGGAATTAGAGAGGCAACACCGATCAGTGGAAAGTGGATGAGACAGATATTGGTTCAAGTGGTAGCGATGGTACCTACAGATGTATGACTTTGAAGTAGCTTCTTAATCTGTCGTAATATATTACTTAGGGACACTCAGTCACGAGCATTAGAAACTGATCAGGCTAAGATTTGGAACAGATAAGAACCAGCAGCTCCAGAGCATTTTAATAGATGAAACCAGGTCTCTATAGGTTCGCCCAGAATTTTCCTCCCTCTGGTCATGAATCAAATTCCAGAGACAGAGCATCCAGTTTGGACCAGTTTGAGTCACATGACAGCCCTTTGACTAGGAGGGATTAGCATCTTATTACCAAGTACAACAAAAGGGATCTGGGACGCTATGGGCAAATGAAAGTAAAATAAGCGATTAATGCAAAAAAACAACAAGTAGCCATTTTATCAGTTATATATTGCTGCATAATAGATTTAATGACTTAAGACAACAATGCTCAACAGCAATGAGATACCAATATACCTTACTAGAATGATCAAAATTTAAAGGATTCGGCAAGAATGTGAAAGAATCGGAACTGTCATACACTGCTAGTGGGAATGTAAAATAGTACAACCATTTTGGAAAATACTTTGGCAATTTCTCTCATCAATCTGTGGGTTACCGCGGGGATTCCTCTTCCAGTTTTGCCTGGCTCGTTCACACAGTTACCTTCAGTGAAAGGCAACAGAGTGGAAAGTCCAAGATGGCTGCACTCACATGTCTGGAAGGGGGCACTGGCTGTCGACTGGGGCATCTTGTTTCTTCTCTGTGTGGCTTTTTATCCTCCAATAGGCTAGACCTGCTGCATCAGAGACATTCCAGGACGATGTTCCAAGTGAATGAAGGCAGAATCTGCCAGACCTCTCAAGTCTGCCTCTGGTTCTCACACATTCTGGATCTTTTCTGGCACATTCTATAGGCTAAAGAAAGTGATAAAGTCATTGCAAATTCTAGGGAGTGAAGAAATAAACTGCACTGTTGGATGGGAGGAATGGCTAGGTCACATTGCAAAAGGTATGCATATCAGAAAGGGAGGAATATGTAGCCACTAAAAAAACAGTGCCATTAAAACTATTTTATTTTCCTCATTTATGAAATGAGACTAATAATACCTAACTTCTACAGTTATTATGGTAATTAAATGAAATAATGTATCTGAAAGATATTTTTCACCAAAAAACACTTGGTGAAAAAACACCTGTTATTAATGTCATTATGGACTAAAGTTGTAGGCAGGCAGCCCTCAAAGGAAAGTCCTTTGTTTACAATACCTGCCATGTTTACCTTTTTCCTTGGTGGAGGTTGTAGCACATATAAGGAATTGAATTTTGTCGTCGAATTTGGGGATGAAGTCTTGTTTATCCTTTCCTTTCTGTAAACTCCAAAAGGCAAGTGGAATAGAGGATTAAACACACTGACATTTGAATTTGACTTGCCTTTAATTTTTGTCTTTAGTTTATACGTGTATATTGGTCAGTGTCTAGTCAGCAAAACAGAAACTACTACAGGAATTTTAAATAGAGGGGTATTAACATAGGGAGTCAGCTGTGAATGTGTTGAAGGACTGGAGAGGAGAAAAGGGAAGCTGAGATCACTCAGAGGTTAGAAACGGCAGAAAGTCGCTACCATCCTAAGGTTGAGAGAACAAAAGAAAAGATGGTGTCGTCCAGAATCCACGCTTGTTCTGCTGCTGAGGCTGCTGGTTACCTACGGCTCCACTGCTCTTATTGGAGCATCCTTCACGAAGCCAGGAAGCTGAACTCCCACCACGGTGCCTGTCACTGATGTTGCTGTTGCTGCCAGAGCCAAAGTCAGAGTCCAGGAATCCTGTGCTACAGAGGCTGCAGAAGCACCCCAGCTTCCACTGCTATTGAAATCCAACTCCCTGAGCACAAATCCACATTCACCCACTGGGCTGCTGCTGCAGTGGCTGCCAAAAACTTCAGTCAGCAGAAGTCGAAAAATATTGGCGTGGCTTCTCCCTTCCACCTACTTTCCAGTCTTCCCACCAGTGTCTCTCATTAGCAGAACCTAATCCGAAGCGCACTTGCTGGGGAGTCTGGGAAATGTAGTTTGCAGGCTTCTAGCCCCCTATAGAGAAGGACAGGGAGAATGGGAATGGAGTTGAGAGCCAGCACAGTGTATAACATGCACAGATGTTTCACATAGCGCTGCTGTGGGTGTGTGTATCTCCAGATGTTTTCTATTCAGGTCTGTTTGAAGCAAAGAGAACATATGTTGAATGTTTCAAAACTTCTAATGAAACACTATCACAACATATTTAACTATCCGATGATCAAACACCTCTTCCTCCTGGCCATTTTCTCCTTTCCTCCTTGGGTTTGGCAGGGGATATGTAAATGGTGGCAGAAACTTGCATTTCACACTCCACTTTGAAAACAACAGTGGAATATTTCTAATCTCCTATTTTTATTCACTTGGAAGTGCTTCATCAAATACCTGATGTATTGTGTACATATTATATGAGGCATTTTAGGCAGAGGGATAGCAGATTCTTTTTCCCTTCAATGGGCTTAAAAGATGCTTCTGGTTTTCTCTTTAAAATTGTCCATAATTCTTTATCAGTGATTGCATATGAAGGGTAGCGAAATGTGCCACTCCAAAATACGATTGTAGGAGTTCAGGACATGCTACCCCAAAATATGCTTCTTCGGCATATTAATTATTTTGAACCGTAGGCACTTGAAACAGCAAATACAGGGAGAGACTTTCTCTGAACTCCCCTTATCTGCATAGAGACAAATCCTCCAAAAGGAATTCAATTGTCATAAATCCCCTTCCAGTAAGGACTGACTTGTCACAGGAGAGGAGACTAAGAGTTGACACCACATCCAAACAAACTTTGTCACAAACTATCATATCTCCCATCTATTCTTCTAAGGGCCCATTCATATTTCCTAAAAATCATGTTCTCTCCCCTAAGAGGTCTATATCCCTCCTCCCCTTTCTCTGTTAAGATGGCATTTAGGCCTAAATTCTAAGTCACTTCTTTGAGGTGCTCATTTTTCCTGTGTACACGTTATATGTTAATATGTATATGTGTTAATAAAATTTTGTTTGCTTTTTTCTTGTTAATCTGTATTTTATTACAGAGGTCTCAGCTAAGAACTCAGAAAGGTAGAGGGAAGATTATTTTTCCTCCCCTACACACATAAAGTCTGCTAGAGTTATGATAATGCAAAAAGTTATTCTATTGAACTAGCAATGGCTATTCCTTGTGAAACAATGCCACTCCTCTTGACACCTGAAAACTGACCTCACTAGACTATTCTTGGACTTTTGTCTTGGGTTAATTGAGCCTGATTTTTCCTTCGTGGGCTCAAATCATGATGCTGTCTTCAAGGCAAGCTCTGGAGAGGGGAGAAGGGAGAGGGTGTGATAGGTTAGAGCCACTGTGACAAATGAGACATGGTCAAGGCTCAGGAAAAACTGACCTGGAATTGGCTTCACAGGTAAAATCAGGTCACGCTGAACAGTGAGGGCACTCATAAAGATGGAAAGCGAAGCGAGACTTGTTTTGGAAGTGGCAGTCCCACGGACCTCAAGTCAGCCTCTTTTCCTGGCTGAGTCACCGAATGTCCTAAGGCAATGACAGGGAATGCAGCCGTAAGTGGGGTCATCTTGGGGTGAGGGGATGGCATGTTACAAAGAAGTTTAAAGATGGAAACCAACATTTGTTGAGGTCCTACTATGTGACAGCCATGCTTTATCACTTTCCCATTTTAATCCTGACAATAATCTTATGACATTATCTCCTCTTTAAAAACAGGGAAACTGGGGGGAGTCTCAAATCTGGTAAGCAACGTATGCCCTATCTGTTGTACTTGCACATCAATACAGGCAAATCCCTGTGACTGGATAGAGGAGGACAGAGCCCTGGTTGCTGGGATGGCCATGCACTCATCACGGTTGTCTTACTCATTTATACCCCCTCTTCCCTGCAAGTGTCTCTCAGAGGCTGAGAAAGGCCTGGACCATCTCTTTTTATTTTTTCCAGAACCCAATATGAGTCTGAATTTGGGGTCCCAGCCAAATGTTTCTGCTGACCTCCCCCACAGTGGGCCCCTTTGCTGCTGCTCCCTCTGCCTACACCCAGATCTGCTGGGTTCCAAGGGGTAAGCTCCTTTCATTACAAAAGGTTGTAAATATAGTTGGGCAGGGCCCACACCTTCTCTTTAATTTGTGTCCCTAAAGATCCATTACATCACTGTGCACCCAGGGGACGGTCTATAAATATCTTCTGACCAACTAAAAACCCAAATTAACCTTTTAAAAAAGATCCCCCGCATTTTAGAAAAGTGTGGCCGCTAAAGTCAATTTCATGGGCTCACTTTGAGATTTGCAAGAAATATTTTGATCAACGACAAAGCCAGAAGTCAGCAACATCAAACGAAATGAAAGAAGTAAACCATAAATATATTATCATTTCTAAAATCTCTTCCTGTTAAAATTTGGCATTATAAGAAAGCATTTCCTGCGTAGGCAGCTTGTCATGTCCTCACACCGCATGAAGAGGAGGAGGAGGAGGGAAATCTTGTGCTATTGGGAAATTGTTAGCTAAAAGTTCCATCTATCTCAATACTTTGTCCTCCTAACCTAGTTCTGTGAAAGAGCTCAGTGGTCAAAATCTTTATATATTTAAGCCAAACAGACCTCAGAAACAGAGGAGTGTGAGAGAAAGAAAATGAGATGATCTGAGGTCATAAAATAAGCTATTTTAGAATAGTTTTCCATTCTGGGTGAATATCAACTATAGAAAAATGTTTTTGAATATAGTGTTATGAGAAACCATTACCGGGAATCAACGGGCAAAGGATTTCCTCTTGACAAAGAACTTGGATCTGCTTTTGCTCTTTCACGTCCACCACCTTCACAGCAGGTGACCAGAAAGGCAATAATGGTGCTGGGACAATTCCTCCATTTACAACAGCTACAAGACAGACATCCCAAGGGGCTCTAAAGATATACCCCTAGTGATGA
>NW_011888873.1:2481261-2499479 GCF_000151845.1 Pteropus vampyrus | reverse complement strand
AGCAGCCAGGAGGTTTCAGTGTCTCTACTCTGAGACAAAGTGGGTTTTAATACCCTGAAGTGAATGAACTTCTCCAAAGTGCCCTTCAGTAACAGATCTTTTCCAATTTCTGATCTATATATTTATTTTCATTTTTAGATTGCTTCCTGGTAATAATCAAGACTCATATAGATGACTTACTCCTTTAATAATTCCCCAACAGGTCTCAATGCCTCCCCTGATGCCTCCCTGATAGCAAAGCCAGTGTGTGTAGGGCTCAGTGTGAGGCAAATGGCAGAGCCACCTGGCACCCACGACATGGGGAAGTCATCATCTGAATCCATGGATCATCTGGGTCTATTAAAAGATCTCTGCTTGTAGTCTGGCACTTTGTTAGATAAATCGTTTTTCTGAATGTACACTCCAAATCTTCACTACATACAAACGAAATTAAATAAGACACCTAGCCCTAGATAAGCCTTTGAAAATCATCATTACGACTCAGTCCCTTCCCAGTCCTTCTCCCCACCCCCTGGCTAATGTGAATCGTGTACTTATTTGCTGACTGATGTTCTCTCTTTCCTGGTTTCACAGAGTCCTGCTCCTTTCTCCCCTTAATTGTTAGAAGTTATATAAACAACCTTATCTTTTGGCAGCAATTTTTAAAAACATGTAAGTTTTTTCTTTTCTCCCCTTTCCCCCTACCTGCCCCGGTACTGTATTGTACCAGTGCCAACTTCCTCAGCCTTTCTCTAGAGCATTGTCCCAGAATAGAGCACATCGGGAAATACCGCTAGCTAGTTCTGCTAATCCAGTAGGATGACCGGAGTTCAGTGGTTTATGAAGCTCATTTCTCTGTGGTGTTAACTGAGGGTCAGGGTCCACTGCACTTCATTCCCCTCCTTTAGAACACAAAGGCCAATAGTCTTCTCACCAAACCAGCTCAAAATCTGATACCTCGGAAGCAGGTGGGTGGGGCAGCACCATGATTCACGGAACCAACTGGCAAGCAAATATTTGTACCTGCAGACTAGCTGCTTTGCAGGCAGGGCTGAGGGCGCTGCCCGGTGAAAGTTACCGTCATAACTCTTTCCTCCTCTTGCCCCATTTACGCTGGTTAATCCAGTGTCTTTCTAAAGTCTCCCGAAGAAGGGTTCATAGTTGCCTTGATAGAGCTCTTTGATGTGCAATTTAAATCTAATTCACTTACATATTCAATCTGCACCATATCAGCATTTACTAATCCATTGCGTGTAACTCATTTCTCATTGTTATTTCTTGAATAAGTGAGTAAAAAGTTGCACTCCTATATCTCGTTCCCACATCTCTTCCTGAATCCTTTTGTGACCGTGACAGAGTAAGTGCCAACTTCTCTTTCCATTACAGTGCCCTATCCTGCAGCTCTTTCCTTTCAGGAAAAGTTCAATGAATGCTGACTACATCTCGCTCTTTGAGCAGAAACAAAGGGGCTTCCCATCCTCTGTGAAAAAAACACTTTTACAAGTCTCCAGCACCCGCCTCCTTTTCCAGGTTGTGTGGCCTGAGTTTGCCAGATCGTCTTTATGGCTCTCCTCTGGACCTTCTTCAGGATTCATTTCTCCACCAACACTGCACGCTCTGTAGCCCAGACACCAAGCGATCACTGAGTTTACTTCTGAGTGAACAGCAAGCAGGAGAATCTGAAAACGCTGTGATGTATGTGCAGCCCTTTAAGAACAAAGGCCAAGTCCGGGAGGCAGAATGTAAACAGGACAGAAGTGGCAAATGGCAAGGACAAAGCAGGACAAAGATCCTTGTGTGCACAAGGAGGAATGGCCTGGGGGCCACACACAGGGCTTTGCAGCTGCAGCTGGAACACTCACAGCTCCTTCCCATGGGGAGTGTCACCTTCAAACGCAGAGGGTGGATTCGAAGGGTGAAGGGGAGAAAGAGACCCAGAGAGAAAAGGAGGGGCAGTGGAGGGGAGAGAAAAGAACTGACTGCACAGGAAGTGGAGCATGAGGAACAGACCTGTATTAAGAGTGGCTCCAAGGCTGAGAAAGGAGTTTAAGTGCATTATTTGTAACCACTGACATAAGGGACACCCTAATGTCAGTGTGGCGTAGTGTGCACTAGAAGGCCTGTCCATCCTATAGTTGTTAGCTTGGTGAGGCCTTTCCGCTCCACGTTCTGTGATAGGCAGAGGTATTAAAATCATTTGAAGGACCTCGGCTGCAAAAGTTGGGAAAGGATCCATCTCTAGAACTTGCTCTTCTATATATATATTTTTTACTCTGAGAGTACCAACACCACGAAATCACAGGAGTCTTCTTTGATGGGGAGAGGCAGCTTGAAGGATGCATGAGGAAGCCGTAGTATATATATATGCATAGAGATGGCACTGTCTCCTTGAAAGAAGCTAAATGCCTACAGTACAATATCGTGAGAAGCAGCCATGCGTGTAAGAGGACTGCTATCTCTGGGCACCATGATTGCATCCGTCAGTGATGCTGGAGCCAAACAAGGCCCTTCCAAGGATGGCCCGTGTTGGCTGGTGATGTACGTTTTTCTCCCTGCCACAATCTTCTTCATTCTCAAGACTCAGCTCCACACGACTTTCAGCAGCAGGCCTTTCCCACCCATTGCCACCCTTGTTTGAGCCCATAGCTCTCATCGCTAGTATCATTTACTTCTGCTCTTACTCAACTTTTCCAAGCGGATCAATATTTTGAAGCAATGAGCAACAAAGGTTTTCAGAATTAAATAGAAAGTTTCAGCACCATGTGAAAACTTTAAGAAAAAAAAATATGAATATTTTGCAGATGTGTCTTCCATGATGGCAAGTAGGAGCTGGTTTCAAAACTTCAAGAAATTGGTCTTTCCAATACGTCTGGGAAAGTTGTAAGTGAAGCTGAAGGATTTACAAAGACATTTTCCCCAGTGTTTGAAAAGTAATGATTTGAAAATCTCAAGATTGTATTTTTAATTTTAATGAAGAGATCACCATCAGAAACACGTGGCCTTATATACATTCCATTCTACCCCAGAAAGCACACACCTGGGGTAGAAAGCTGCAAGGGATGGACTGACTGATGTGGATGAAATGCCCATGGAAACTGCTGTACTAATACTTTCTTTCATTGTTATGGTTTTGATTAGTGCTCTGGTTGTAAGTTCCACAATTTTTGAATGATCTGTCTCAACCCTCCTTGTCTCATAAGCCCAATTATTTTTCATTCTTGATTTTGTAAGGTTTTATTTGGGGTGGAGGGAGAGGTGTGATGGGGAGGATTCATATATGGCTTTACCATAGAAACCTCAATATTCGGCAATTTCTGGTTTAGTGACCTATGATATTATTTTCTGGATTCTTGTCTCATTTAACTTTGCGTAGGAAATCACTACAAGCTTAGTGGCTTAAAACAACTCAAATTTGTTCTCTCACAGCATGAAGATCACAAGTCCAAAATGGGTCTTACTGGACTAAAATCAAGCTGTAGGCAGGGCTGTGTCCCTTTCTGCCTTTTCAGCTTCTAGAAGCTGCTTTCATTCCTTGGCTCCTAGACAATACCTTTGAAGTCAGTGGTGGCCCGTCAGGTTATTCTCACATTTCATAAGGCAGACGGACTCTCTTGCTTCCCTCTTTCATTTATAAGGACCCATGTGATTACACTGGGCCCAGCTGGATAGTCCAGAATAATCTCTCCATCTCAGAGCTTTGACTTGATCACATTTGCAAGTCTCTTTTGTCATGCAAAGTAACGTATTCAGAGTTTTCACAGATCAGAATGTGGAAATTTTAGGAAGGCTGCTATTCTGCGGCTACATGGTCATTATTTATCTTTCCAGTTTAGTCATGCTTTCTCCCCCTTTCCTACTGACCAGAAGTTCCTTGAGGGGAGGGACTGCTTCTTTGTCTTTTTATTCCCCACAGTAGTTGTCCAATTCAGATACTCAGAGAGCATTTTTAAATTAACTTTCTTTCCAGACTCTTGATTTGAATAACACTTAGCTGTACTTCCAGGTGTGGGTTACTATGCTGAGCCAACCACAGCATCCTCCCTTCTTGCTAGGCTTTGGGGATGCAAAGATGATTAAATATTGCCCCCATTTTCCATAAATTTGCCTTGCAAAACCTTCAAGACAACTGGTCAGCATCCAGCCCTTTAAAATACAAAGAACACACACAACTGAAAATGAAAAAAGGTGTGATACTGGATCGAGTGCAGTTTTACAGAGCAAGGAGTGAGCTAAATGAATGGAGAAGTCAACCAGGGAAAAAGAGAGTCCAAGTGGGTCCATTCTCTCTCTATTTTGAACAAGGTCATGGAAAAATCAAAGCGGTGAGAGGGGCCAACATAAAGTGTGCAAAGATGTAATAGTACAAAAATGAGAACCCAAGAAGTAAAAGCAAAAATAAACAAATGGGACTATATCAAACTAAAAAGCTTCTGCACAGCAAAAGAAACCATCAGCAAAACAAAGAGGCAACCAACCAAATGGGAGAAGATATTTGCAAACACCTCTGAAAAAGGACTGATATCAAAAATGGACAGAGGACCTGAACAGACACTTCTCCCATGAAGACATATAAATAGCCAACGGATATATGAAAGGATGCTCAACTTCACTAGCTATTAGGAAATGCAAATCAAAACCACAATGATATACTCCCTCACAACTAGAATGGCAATTATAATAACACAAGCAATAACAAGTGTCACAGAGGTTGTGAAGAAAACAGAACCCTCACACACTGCTGGTGGGAATGTAAATTGGTACAACCATTATGGAAAACAGTATGGAAGGTCCTCAAAAACATTAAGAACAAAGCTACTATATGACCCACCAATCCCTCTTCTCGACATCTACCCCTAAAAATTTGAAAACATTTATTGATGCAACCCTATCTACAATGTGGCATTATTCACGGTGGCCAAGACATGAAAACAACCAAAGTGTCTGTCCTTCAAAAGATGATTGGATAAAGAAGCTGTGGTACATATATACAATGGAATATTACTCAGCCTTAAGAAAAGATGAAATACTGCCATTTGTGACAACATGGATGGATGTCTATCATTGGTGATGCAATAGGACACTTCCCCTGTATTAAACAAGAATAAATGCTTTTTTTGTCGGCTACGTCTATAGAGTTGGCAGTTAATGCTGAAATCTGTCAAAAAGCTCTTCCAAAATTATACTTGTAAAATGTTAAAAAAAAATTGATTATGTAATTTCTACTGAAAAAAAAAATGCAATGGCATTGACATTGCAGGACTTCTAAGTTATAAAAGGCCATTGAGCTTCAGCTTTGGCTGCTGGTGCTCTTGCACTTGGAGCCCTGAGCTTCTGTATTGGAAGTCCAACTACCCTGAGGCCATCACACTGTGAAGAAGCCACACTGTATGAACAGGCCCTAGATAAGTGCTCCAGTCAACAGTGCTCATCTTCAAATGCCCCCAGGCCTAGTACCAGATATGTATGTGAAGGAGTCTTCAGATGACTTTATCCCTCTACTGCTGTGTCACTCCCAACTGTCTAGACTCCAGATGTCACAGAACAGAGGCAAGCCATTTCTGCTGTCCACAGAATCCATGAGCATAATAAGGTAGTTGTTTTATGCCATGAAATTCTGGGGGTAACTTCTTTTGCAGCAATAGCAGCTGGAGCACCAAGTATAAACAGTATATGTATTTTCATTGAATTCACTATTTTGGAGTGTTCCTGAATCATAGTTGGATTATAGCCATTATATTATTAGATAAACCATCATCCAGGACAATTAGAGGACAATTAGTGGCTTCTCTAGCATCTCAGATACAGCGCTGGATGAAAGAAAATTATGACAAGGGTCAATGTTAAGTTATTTTATGTAAAGAAAGAAAAAATATTTTTTTGCGTAAATCACTTTTCTAGGAGAGAAAAGTGAGCAGATTTGGGTGACTAAAAGCCACTGAAAATAGGCACGAACCCACCCCCCACTCCCAGTATCTCCCAGGATGAACTGCCCTCCCGGTGTGTGGTAAACTAGCACCCAGTTTAGGAAAAAGAGGCCCCTGTAAGAAGAAGGCGACCACGAAGAAGTTTATCAGACAGATTAAGAATTTCCAGGCAGTCTGGGAAAAGTCCTTGCTATTGCTTCTGCTGCTGCTTCTTTTCTTTCTCTTTTTTTTCTTTTCTTTCTTTTTTTTTTTTTTTTTGCTGTGGTTGCTTCTTATATATGTCTTTTTTATGCTACATTGTGGGTAACACACACACACACATACTGCACAGCTGACAGTGGACAGGACTTCCTGGTGATTGGATTAAGTGATTGTTGCTGGGGAGAGAAGGGAAGTGCATGCTTCCGGTGAGTTTTGCCATATGTGGCTGAAATGTTAGGCACTTGGCAAACTTCCCAGTCCAAGGAGTCTATGTAACAGCCTGATAAGGAAGGGAGAATAATCCCCATTAAATTTATTATTGAAGTTAAAGTGAGTTGTCTTTACATGGGAATTTTCCTAATGTGGAGAAGAGTTAGAATAAAAAACAAAACACAGTAGATTTTGTAATAGTATCTTGACAGTTAATAGTCATCCATAGATATTGTCAAGACATTTGGGAATCCAAGTGATTATTATTTGGACTGTTTTTTTCCCTTTGCTTAAGACATCTGAATAATTTCGCACAAATCAGAATGGGAATATAAAGTTCTTAGATTTTCTTCCTAACCAGGTAACTCCAAATATGTTCATTCAGATAAAGAAATTTCAGGAAAGGACCTTTAAATATCTACAGTAAATGGGTGTTTCCTTCTATATTAGCTGGGGCTTACTGTGCATTATAAATCTACTCAACTTTCCCAGATCCAGACTTAAATTTTAAATATCAGGCTTCCTTGTTTTTGTCCTGAGAGGTGTAAACCTGTACTGAATATTGCTTGAAGACATATTGGTCTTAGTGTAATCACCCACCAGACGCCCTCAATTATCTGGTCACTACATAGCCAAATCTCCAGCATACCTGGGCTGCCACTCTGGGCAAAGTCAGTTGCAAATCATCTTGTATTAGTTAAGGTGGTGCTAGCTGCTATCACACATAAAGCTCCAAACCTCAGTGGCAAAATACTATTACTTATTTATATGAAATATAAAATTTTATTTATGACATTTATTTCCCACTCATGTAGCATCTAATTGACACGAGACAAAGAAAGGCAGAACCCCACTCACACGATCCTGTGGAGACCGCATCTGAAAGAGGCAACGCCATCTTCGATGCCTGACTGGCAATGATGCCCATCACATGATCATCCAGCCGACACGTAGGATAGAGGGAGCAAAGGATCATGTAGGCCAGGCCCAGAAGTGTGAACATCACTTTCGCCCACATTCTGATAGCCAGAACTTAGTCTCATGGCCCAAATTAGATGCAAGTGTTTCTGGGAAATATCATCCCTCTCTGAGCACCCAATTCCCAGCACCACAGAAGGGAGCATAGTTTTTTGGTGAACAACCAACCCTTCTGCCACAATCTCATTTACGTGGTAGATTCTATCCATCCCCCCAAGTCTGTGGATAGTGCCATAGATAATCAGATCAAGCTCAGTACCACCAAACCCAAATAACTCATGCTTTGCTGTCTTGGTCTGTATTATATTTGGTTTGGAGCAGTGCTAGGAGCTGAGAGATGGTCCTTCCTGTGAGGACGGGGCACAGAAGGATGAGGTCGTGCCGGCCCAGCTCTCACTCACAGCACATATATAGCATAATAGTGCTGTGACCTTTTATGTTTTCAGCATTCATTCAACCCCGGAGTTCTACCAAATGTGGAAGGACCTTGCAAAACAGGAGAGAGTTCCTCTAGTCCTCAGCAACAGATGGGAACATTAGCATTCTTGGTGCCCCCAGGCCAACTTTGGAAATCCAGTACCAAGCAGCAAGAAGATTTGCTGTGGAACTAGCTGTCTTTGTTCTTCTACGAGCAGCTACTAATGATTTAACGCCCAGGGCAAACAGGCCTGTGTAGAGGCCAATCATTTACATAATAAAATTGGCCTGCTCTGTGGCCCCATCACTCTCCTTCGATGTAGATCTAGATTATTTTTTGGAATAGCAATATAAACCATCCCATTATACTAGGCACTGTGCAAAATACAGTACAGTTTTTTATCTATAATAGTTAACAATTGTTCTGCTAGGTAGATATCTAGTTTTCATTTTAAAATGAGGTACCTCAGCAAAATTAAGTAGATCATTCAAAGTTAATGGTGAGTGGGTGAGATTCAAGTTCAGACCTAAGTAACTCTCAAATCTGTTCTCTTTCTACCATGTCACCTGACAAGCACCACCCGCTCCATCATTGCACCATTACGGGGCGCTTACCGCCAGCTTCCAAGAGCAAATGCTTAGCACACACAAGGCAACGCCCACCCACTCATCCTTCCCTGTCAAGACTCACCCAAGTGTGCCTTCTCAGACCGCTCAGGCCATACTGGCACCTTCACCTTGATAAAGTAACCCGCATGTTCAGGAATTTTGAAGAAAATGTGTTCATTGGAAAGTGAGAGTTCATTTTACATAATAGCGCATAACAATAACACATAATCAGTGGGCACACCCACTCCTTTTCAGCCATACTAAGGGCAAGCTGCGGAGACACAACTGATACTTTGGATCATTGTCAGAGTCCATGTCTTCACCATACGAAGCTGACTTCACTTCACATAGCTGCTTCCTCACAGTCAACGGTGAGATAGCCCTTTTCTGTCTCCAGAGATGTTACAAAAGCAGCATCGATTCAGAGAGTGGCCGCTGATCACTAAGACAGCATTTTTGCCAAACACAGAACATTTTAAAAGACAGTCACCAAAGCCAAGAATCCATGTCACTTAGTAGCACCTTCTCCAGTGGAACATTTTTGTGTGTATCTTTGAAGATTTTAAGCAGAAGCACAGCATTTTGGTGTTGGAGATCACGACAAACAAAAGAACATTGCACGTTGCCTTAGTGCCATGATTCAAATACTGACGTCATTTATTGGAGTACTTGATTGCCAGGCACTACGCTAGATGCTTTACACATTGTCTCATTCGGGCCTCGCAGTGATCCTATGATGACTATAATATGACTATTTCTATTTCACTGAAGAAAACAAAAACAGAGAGTCAGATGAGGTAAGTACATCGCAAATGCCAGCAGAAGAACTCGAGCTCAGGTTTGTCTGACTGTCTCTAAAGTCCACGTTCTTTTCTCTGCACCAGCTCATCCAGAGACCCGGAGCCGTTTGCAAAGAACGCAGCCAGAAAGAAATCCCGGCATGGAGTGAGAAGGCTCTCTAGTGCTACGTGCTGTGTCCTTGTGCAATAAGGAAGGGAACACGGTGTTCTGAAGTTGCACAAAGAATGTAAACAAGACAAATGAAATCTCTCAGAATTGGTGCTAATCCCTTGCTGGTGGTTGATTTCAGAAAAAAGCTTTTGTGTAGCATTTAACTAGGTAGCTTGGTCCCCAAAATACTAAAAGGAATTGGTGAGAACGAAGAGTGAGTTTTGCCAGTGTCCATTCATTTAAGGCAGTTTATTTCTTCCTAACTAAATGGTTTCCTTGTTTACATCATGTCTCAAATGTTTGCTGGGCTATTTAAAAATTCTAAGGAAGACTGGAATTAGCTTTTATAAGAAAAATCCCAAAGCTGACATTTGTTGATGAAAGTAATTTTACTTTCATAGGTTTCATAGAATGGTCTTGGTACTTCACAGGTTTCATAGAATGGTCTTGGTACTTCACAGTAAATTCTAATGCCGTCTATTTAAGATTTGTAACCACTTGTGGGAGCAGCAGTAGGATGGAGTTATGTGAAGGGCCCCTGCCAGCATGTCCCTTCATACACAATACATACATACATACATACATACATACATACCTCAAGGTCATGCACTCTCCAGAAGTGCTTCGACTGCTTCCAGTAAAAATGCTCACATGTACAAATACATATGTATTTTATCATTTTATTTGTAACTGAAGTTTGAGGAAAGTAAAGGTACAAATGAGCTTATAAAATGTACCATTTATTTAGTATGTTACCTCCTATATATGTTATCTTATTTCACTCTAACAACACCTTGTGAGTTTGTGGAGAAAAGGATTCCATACTAAAGACAAGGAAACCGAAATTCAGAGAGGTTAAGTGATTTTTCTCAAGAACACAAAGGTAGTAAGTGGCTGAGCCCAGATTCAAACCCAGCTCTCTCTGCTTCCAAAGTCAGGCTCTCTTTTTTTCTCTGAATAACAGACTCAAAGTTTTCTAGCACAACTGTACAACTGCTTATCTGAGAGACTAGAGGACCTCCACATCACTTTGAATTTCTCATTACTCCTAGGCATCTTGGGAATCCTTGGGAGTCGCAAAAAGAGGAATTTTATATGTATTCAGAGATTGCTTTTTTTTTTTTTTTTTACATGTATGGCCCTGTCTTACCCCCACAGCATTCACATGCCAAAGTCCCCCAAAGTCTGTGAAACAATACATAATTTCATAGATCTGAAAGTCACTTATTTTGAGCTCCAAGAATTTGCCCAGAAAATTCCATACATCATGGGATTCTTAGCTTTTATTATGGAGTCCTTTCACACTTTTTGTTTTCTGTAGGCTTTAACCTTTCAGATGTAAAGTTATGACTGGATATGACTTTGAGACTGAACCTCTTAGCTTCTTTGAGCCTGTCAACCTCATTTGCCTGACCTTGTCCTGGCTGGAGCTGAGGTAATTCGGCATCATTTTGCTTGTTTCAGGATCTTGGAGGGTCTTTCTGTAGTTTAACAAAATCCTTTGAATTCCCGAAAGATTTTGATGACACCATAGACCATGGATTTGGAAACTTCACTATATAGTCTTGCTCCTTGGTTATCTCTGAAAGTGTTCAATAAAATCAGCTTCCGGTGTTCCCCATTCCCAAGGGACCATATTCTCAATGTTTCTTGGTCCATGGCTTGTTTTAAAGACAGGAAGGAAGTGTTACCTCCCTTGACCCAACATCCAAGATAACTGTTGTTTGAACAGGCTTCTGTAAAGTCCGAGAACTCATAGCCGTCATCTCCTCCTTTATTATCTCCACACCTACTTATTGCCCCCCTCCCCCAACTAAAGAGTGAATGAGGCCTAAGTCCCTTTCTAAGGAGTATGGCCTCCTGCCACATGACAACTCATTTATGTTTTGAGCTTCAAAAGACCAAACCCAAAGAAAGCATGGCATTAACTTTTGCCCTGGTCGAAAGCTTGAAAAGAGAATAAATGAGGAGCGAGGTTACTCGCTTCTCAGGCCAGGTCTTCAGTAGAAGGACGTAGAGGAGGAACTCAATGAAATTACTGAGAGGTTTGGGCAGATTAAAGAAGAGAAAGACAGGAGTGGATTCAGGTTTTGTGGGACCCTAAAGCTTATATAATTAGGGGTGCCCCCTTGAATAAAGAATGCAATATTAAAAATATAAAAATAGGCATGAATGTTAATAATCGCAGTGAGAAAAGAACACAAAACAATATATTAATTTAAAACTGGCAAGTAACACAAACATCAAGAAGTCCAGAAAATTAAAAATTTTCTCTAACTGCTTAAAATACTCTATCATACTTTTAACATACATTTATTAGCTACCTATTTCATAACATTTTTATAGAAAGAACACAAATATAATACCACCTTTTCTCTAGCATGTTTGATTAAAATTTGTTTTTATAATTAAGAAGTTTGGAAAAGTTTCTTTCCTTTATAAGTTGCTATCAATAATGTCATATAGATATTTAGGATTGTTTTCAAGTTTGGGGAAACTTCTATGGTCTCTCCTTTAGGAATTGTTTCAAGTATATTTACGATTTGTAATACTCTACAGGTTTGCGTCTCATAAACACAGAAAGTCTGACAAATTTTATTTCATGAACATTCTATCAAAAATTTAAAAACTATATGTGGCGAATTTACTATTAAATACTCTGCATTACCAAGGTCATTCTCATTTGAGGAGAACTATCCTTTCGAGTATCAGTGATAATCTAATCCTCTACTTACAGTTTTATACTTGGAGAGCTAGAAGAATTTTCAACAGACTAGCTTCAGGCTCCACATATTTCAAACATCGTTTCTCTTCCACTCCCCCACATGTTTCTAATGCTGTTTCAAACTGTTCTCTGACTTATGTCCGAACACTAGGTAAATCTGCTCAGTGGGCTGTGGGAGTATTCATGGAAGCCAATGCTCATCGGGACAGTTATTAATAACTGTATGGAATTTGGTCTGAAAACCACATAAATATATTCCATTTAACCCAACCTAAATATATCTCCAACCCAAGCTCCATTAAAGCAAATACAAAAACACCGAGGACCACTCCCAACACCAACACAAGGAAACTAGAAACAGAGAGCGAGTCAGACTGGAAAAAAATAGCAGTCTCAATTTGTTGCTTAAATGTCTTACTTTTTCAAATTTTATAAACACATGACCTTTGAATACATTCTAATTTCCATCATGAAGACTTAGAAGAGGCCTGAACAAGTCAGGGACCCTACAGCTTAAGCTTCAAGAGCTCTTGGTAAATCACCCTGGGAAGTAACATTTCAAGGAATGCCAGCAGAAGACAGAGATGGCTGTGTGTAATATGGCCCTCTCACACTGCTGGGCGCTACAAAAGCCCCCAGAACTCCAGGACTCACAGACCACCTGAACAATAAAGGACGGAGGGAAGAATCCTTAGAACTTGGTTTATCCAAAAGAGGCTGATTTTAAATCTCAGTTCTGATATCAATCAAACAGGAGACTTGACATAGTGATCAAATTGAATTGCAGAAAAATGAAAGCTACTTTTTGCCTGTAGTAGGTTGAAAGAGTCTTCCCAAGATTCATGTCTACCCAGAACTTCAGAATGCAACTTTGAAAATAAGGACTTTGCAGATACAATTAGCTAAAAATCATAGATAAAATCATTCTGGTTTCAGGTTGTAACCTAAATCCAAGGACAGTTGTCCTTATAAGAATAGGAGAGGACACAGAGAGGCACACCCAGAGGAAGCCATGTGAAGAAAATTCCAGAACTGTGGGAGAATACATTTCTATGGTTTTAAGCCAAGTTTGTGGTAATTCGTTATAACAGCTCTAGAAAACGAAAACACCTGTGAAATATTCTCACTACAGTCGAAATGATGCAATATTTGTAAATTATTTCCTGGGAATACCTATATCTACATATATATCTATCTATACCTATATCTATAGATACCTGGGGGAAATACATTGTGTGTATGTGCATGTGTGTGTGTGTGTGTGTGTGTGTGTGTGTGTGCGTGTGTGCGTGTGTAGTTTTATGTTTCTGCCTTTATCCTGGAACCTCAAGTAAAACCTTGTTGTTGTTTCGTAATCTCCTTGGGAACTTCCGGGGTGTAATCTGAAACGGGCGCCTGTAAGCAGAGAACAGGGAGAGACCAAAGGAAAAGGCAGACCATTTTAATTGGTAGGTGGCAGGTTTCATAAACAAAAAAAACTTACTTACAAGACTTATCTTGGGCGGTCACAAGATGAGTAGTTTCCCACACTGGCCCACCAGAATCTTAAAAGTTTATATAGAGGCTATAACTGGGGTCAGTCGTGCTCACTGGAGGCCTTAACTGGGATTAGTCATGCATCCAGTCCAGATGATCTCAGCACCACACTGTTATCTCAAAGCTGTGTCCTTGGGCAGCTTCTAGCATGGGGAAGTCAAGCAGAGCACACATTCCAGACACAGGGAAACAAATGGGGAGCCTCTAAGTGCCCAGTTCCAGCTCACAGGTCAAACAAGAGGCCCCGTCGTCTTGATTACCTTCCCCAACACTTGTTAAATGTTAAAGTGTGGTCTCAGCCATGCCACGAGCAATTAATGAAGAGCCAGGCTCATGCAGTTAGTGGGCCAAGAGCACAGAAGAGAGTGGAGTCTCCTCCCTCAGGCTGGTAATGGAGCAGTCTCCGGAGAAGACCAGGTGTGCTCAGTGGAGACGTGATCCTTGAGAGAGTCGATTGCAGTGTGACTAGAAGGGCAAAATGAAAGTCCTTGCAATAATCCAGTGAGAGGCCATATCATCAGGCCCATCACTTGGCTTGATTGTGCCCTGCTCAGGACAACCAGTCAAGGGGGTGAAATTGTGCTGAAACCAGCCTGTCTTCCTCTCACCAATCTGTCCCAGGCACACCTGCATGGGGTCGTGTCTACCTGGAGGAAGCAGGTTCTTGTTTTCAGTTCTTGCAGAGATGTTGCATGAACTAGGGCAGCCTCAATGCCATGTAGTGTGATTTACACATTAAAAAGTACAACTCTGGAACGTGATAACCGAGTGGAGTACAAATTGGGGTAAAGAGGATTCAGGCCCACTTGAGGTTACCATTGAGCAGGCTTAAGTGGAGAATGGTCATGAGGTTTTGGGCAGTAGGCCAGATAAGGTGGCTTGTCTCCTGTCAAAAAGGTGGGAGGGGGTGTATAATGCCTTCACAGCATCAGTAATCAGGTGCCTTCGATGGGCATTCATGTCTGCATGCCACGGCATCCAGGAGAGTTGCCCACAGTTAAGTGTGGGCAGAGGAAGAAGATCTGTGTTGCCTATAGCAGCCAAGAGGACTTCGTAAACTTGCGGAATACCCTAGAAACACTTAGACTCCCATGGGTGGGATTTAGAGCAGTACAAATCTGTTAGTGATTACTCCCATCTTACTTACCAATGGTGTAGGATAGAAAACATGGCTTACATCTAGGGTTCTGCTGGCTGGTTCTGTTTACATACCTGTCTCCCATGATGAATATAAGTTCCCTGCGTCAGGGACCATGTTACCTTCATGTCTGTATCTCCCAGGAACTCCTACAGTGCCTGATATATAGTAGATGCTCAATCTATGTTTGTTGAAAGAACAAAGGACAGAAAGCTACAGGACACAGTCACCATCGAACTGGGCACAGCATGTTCCTTCTGACTGATTTCCGGCTACACACTAGTTTGTGTCCTCCAGTCCGATGCTACGGTAGAGCTGAGGCTCTCAGAAAAGGTTGAGATGTGGGAGAGCAGCTGCTGCCACACTTGACAGTCACCTGTGACACTTGAGCACTCTTGACTCACCATCTGCCTAACCGAGCCAGTCCCTTTGGCCTGTGAGCTGGTCATGGAAGGTTTGCTGAGGCAGGTGAGAGGGCCAGTGAGAGGAGTGAGGGGTACAGAAACCTAAATGTCACAGGAACCATTGGTTTCTTCTAGTCATGGCTACAATTTGATTTGAAGACGAGGTTAGACTAGATGATCTTCTTTCCAACTCCTTGATTTTATGACCATTATGTCAAAAGAGAAGAATCAGTCTGGGGATTTTGTTGGTAGGCTTATCCACAAATTCCTGGTTTCACCTACAGGTGCCAGGAGACTCAGCCACGAGCTTCAAATTTCAATTAAATGTCTTCTCCCATTTAGCCAAGAACTGCAAACATCTGTTCTTGGTGCCTGGCTAAATGGAGAGTCAACGTTTAACTCATCTGATGTAAATGCCTGTTAATTTACTTTATATGAATTCAGTAGCTATGCACACAGCTCAATGCATCAAAGGACTTTTTAAAAAGTCTAGGATATTAGGACCTTTCACTAATTATCAAAAGTAGAGCAGAGCAACTTTGGAAAAATATAGAGAAATGTTAGGCAGGGTCTAATCAAGAGTCTCCATGAGCGACCCAATAACTGAGAAGTTCAGAGGAAGATCACTGTAGGCTAGAAACTACCTATGGACATGACCCAGACCGGAAAAGCTGGGTGGGTTAAGGGAAGTGAAGAGAAGGAAGAGTCATTCTAAGCAGGTGGAATGGCATGAGCACATGCCTGGAGGTAGCATAGCTGATACCTCCAAATGTTTCTGTTAGGAATACGAACCTAAAGAAAGTAAGACTAAATAAGTTTGTAGGAAAAAGATTCAATACTCTCCAGAAGAGTGTGTACTTGACGAGGCTGACCAGAATTTGCCAAAACATTCTCATTGGAACGCTAGCCTTGTAATCGTTACTTGACCATGGAAAAAGAGTTCTGTGGTCAAGTAAAACACACAGTCTCAGTTTTCTTCCCATTAGGGGATTTACAATGCACATTAGTATAGTGAAGACTCTGAGTAGTCCTATAGTAAAGAAATAAATCTGTTTTATTTGGTTTAGAATCCTAATAAACATGAAAAGATGTTCAATATCAGCAGTAGTTAGGATGTGAAAAATTAAAAACATAACACGCCTATTAGAATGGCTAAAAATCCTGGCAGCCTTATGTGTTAGGATGCAGAGTAATGGAACTCTCGTACGCTGTCGGTCAGAGTGCAAAATGTCAGCACAACTTTGGGAAAAAGTTTGACGTGGTTTTTTTTTTCTTCTTAAATAAAGTCAGATATGCACCTTCTCAGCTCAGGCTGCAGTAACAAAATAGCATAGGTTTAAATGACAGAAATTTATTTTCTCACAGTTCTGGAAGCTAGAAGTCTAAGATCAGGGTACTCACGTGGCCGGGTTCTGGTGAGGGCTCCCTCCTGCCTTGCAGACGGCTGCCTTCCCTCTGTCCTCAATTCAGTCTGTAATATACACGACCATATACCCAGCCATTTCACCCCTAGATATTTACCCAAATGAACTTCGCACAAAACTACTAAAACACAAATGCTTAAAATATTTTATTTACCAACACCTAAAACTGGAAACCACCCAAATATCTTTTGAAGAAGACCATCATGTCACCCCAAAATACGCCACTTTGGTATTAGGATTATTTTGAGCTGAAGGCAATTGAGAATCAACAGGTAAAGGAAGAAGCCTTCTCAGAGTGTCCCTTATCTGACTAAGAGCAGAAATTTTTGAGGAATGAGGACTGCCATAATTTGTCTCTCCTGGGGGAGTTTTATGGCCATGAAAAATATGGAAAGTTGGCACAAAGATGGTTCTGAACAAACTTTACAAAATAACCCTTATCTTCCATTAGTTTCCCCATATACTTTCCTTCCTACAATTTATTGCCACTAGAAGCTCAAAACTCTTTTCTTTTGTCTTGTCCCTTCCCCACAAATTTATGGCCTTTTTGCTAAAATGGTTAAGCTTCCAGGTCTGATGGTCTCTTTCAGGTTTTGATTTCTGTGAGGGCCACTCCCATTATGCATACGAAATAAACCTTTTTTTTCCTATTAATCTGTCTTTTGTCAGATCAATCTTCAGGGCTCCAGCTACTGAACCTAAGACAGTAAAGGAAAAAGTTACTTTTCTTCACCTACACCTTCGATGGATGAATGGATGGACAAACTGGGACATATCCATATGATGGAAAACTACTCCGCAACAAAAACAAATGAACTACTGATATATGCAACCACACGGTTGAACATCAAATACATTATGTGAAGGAAAAGAAGCCAGACACAAAAGGCTACATATTGTATAATACCATTCAGATGACATCCTGGAATAGGCAAAACTTACAAGAACAGAAAGCTGATAAGCTGCTGCCAAAGTCGGAGAGTGGGGGAGGGGATGACTCTAAAGGGGCAGGAGAGAAGCTTCTGGAGTGACGAAAATATTGTACATCGTGGTTGTGGTGCCAGCTCCATGGCTATGCATTTGTCAAAACATAGAATTAAATGCATTTAAAAGGTTAATTTTACTGCATATGAGTTATAACAATCATTTTTTTTTAATGAGGATAAAGGGAAAAATGACAGAATGAATGCTAAACAAGGGGGAAAAAAGTCATTCCCATCCAGTGGAACTATTTTTGCATTCCATGGAACATAGTTTGTAAATGGAGTTTGAAATTACAGATTAAGTATTCACACAGTCACACACATTCATCATTTATTATTCATTCCACAAATATTTAGTGAGCACCTACCATGTGCATTGTTCTAAACGCTGGGGCCTGTAAGAGCAAAGGCAACTTAAAAATAAGAGGCTATTTCTCCCTGTTGAAAATAAGGGAAGATATTTTTCCCCTTCTCCTTATTCTTTCAGAATTTTTCTCTATCCACTTCAAACGTAGGTAAATCTTTTTGATGGCTAAAAGAGTATCTTGCCAGTTGTGCATCTCAAGAATGTTTCTCAGGGATCTGAAAACCATTTCCTTGAAATGTAATCGTCAAGGAAGAGAATGCTCTTTTCTCCCAGTTTCCTGGAAGGAGAAGGGGCTAAGTCCAGCTATCAACTGACTCCAGATTGCAAAACCTTCCTATGGAAAGAATGGTTTGTGTCCAATTGCAATGTAGT
>NW_011888873.1:2479397-2481211 GCF_000151845.1 Pteropus vampyrus | reverse complement strand
TTCTCCCTGTTGAAAATAAGGGAAGATATTTTTCCCCTTCTCCTTATTCTTTCAGAATTTTTCTCTATCCACTTCAAACGTAGGTAAATCTTTTTGATGGCTAAAAGAGTATCTTGCCAGTTGTGCATCTCAAGAATGTTTCTCAGGGATCTGAAAACCATTTCCTTGAAATGTAATCGTCAAGGAAGAGAATGCTCTTTTCTCCCAGTTTCCTGGAAGGAGAAGGGGCTAAGTCCAGCTATCAACTGACTCCAGATTGCAAAACCTTCCTATGGAAAGAATGGTTTGTGTCCAATTGCAATGTAGTGAGGTTTCTTTCTGTCTTTGCAATCTCTTTAGTGGATGCCTGTGACGAGCATCATATTCTGGCTTAATGTTTATTCAATAATAAATTGTTTTCTTTCCCTCCTACCTTTGTGGAGAGGTTTCTGGGTTGGGGTTTGGGGGAGATTTTGTTTTTAATTATTTCTTTAACAGGCGACAGCAGTAAACAAAGATGAAAAAGCCTTTCTGATTGAGACTCACACAGAGGAGTTAACTGATAGGAGTAGAAAAAGGCAATAAAAATTAAGTAGCTTAGACAGATACGTAGTATCCTTGACAGTAATAAATGCGATGGGGGGAAATGCAGGAAAGGAGATCAGGGAATATGGGGGGGCGGGTAAAAATTTGTAATTGTTAATAAGGTAATCAGAAAAAACCTCATTGAGAAATTGAAATTTTAGTGAAAACTTCAAGGAGATAAGGAAAAGCCATGTGGCTACCTCGGGGAAGAATGGTCTAGGCAAAGAGAACAGCAGGTATGAAAGCCTTGAGGTACAAGTGCAGACCTGACCTCTCCAAGAGAAAAAACCCAGAACATGGCATTGGGCACCTGGGAGCTCATGCCAGCTCTTGTTTTTCTGTCCGACGAGCCCATTTTCCTTACCTGTTAAATGAAGGCATTCAGCAAGGAGGGGACCCAGATCTCTTCCTCTCAAACCCTGGGTTCTAAATGCTCAGATTTTCTGAGACTGCCACTTGCTGCTCTGCCTATCTGATACCCTTGCCATGCTCATCCTTTTTCCATTCACTCCAAATAGTTTGGAGGAACCTGGCCTTTGCTTACGTTTATCTGCCCTCGACTCTGATGGTGATTCCATTTCTTCAGCATCTTCTCTAAAGATACCCAGTAATCTCACTTGTTTGAAATCATCTCTAGCCTTTCATCCCTTAATGATTCACTCGAACTGCCCGAGGAACACCCTCTTTCCCCAGTTCTGAGATGTTGGGGATTGTCAGATGCTCTATTGATTGAATAGAAGCCCTTCGGTGACAGAAAACTACGGAAAGAACAAAGTAAGAAAAGTTAGAAAGAAGAGAGAGAGAGGCTAAATTCACTTTGCATATTCTGAAATTACTTTAGTATTAATTTATCTATGCAATTAATATGCTGCTATTGCTTTCTTATATACCAGCAATGAAAAGCGGAATATGAAATTGAAAACACAATACCATTTACATTAGCACCCCCCTCAAGTGAAATACTTAAGTATAAATCCAACAGAATATGTACAAAATCCACACAAGGAAAACCGTGAAACCCCATTGAAAGCTATCACAGAAGGACTAAATAAATGGAGGGCTATTCCGTGTTCATGGAAAGGAAAACTCATTATTGTCAAGATGTCAGTTCTTCCTAACTTGATTTATAGATTCAGTGCACTCTCAATAAAAATCCCAGCATATTATCTTATGGATATCAATAAACTGATTCTAAAGTTTATATGCAGGGGCAAAAGATCCAGAATAGCCAATGCAATATTGTAGGAGAA
>NW_011888873.1:2393611-2479347 GCF_000151845.1 Pteropus vampyrus | reverse complement strand
ACTTTAGTATTAATTTATCTATGCAATTAATATGCTGCTATTGCTTTCTTATATACCAGCAATGAAAAGCGGAATATGAAATTGAAAACACAATACCATTTACATTAGCACCCCCCTCAAGTGAAATACTTAAGTATAAATCCAACAGAATATGTACAAAATCCACACAAGGAAAACCATGAAACCCCATTGAAAGCTATCACAGAAGGACTAAATAAATGGAGGGCTATTCCGTGTTCATGGAGAGGAAAACTCATTATTGTCAAGATGTCAGTTCTTCCTAACTTGATTTATAGATTCAGTGCACTCTCAATAAAAATCCCAGCATATTATCTTATGGATATCAATAAACTGATTCTAAAGTTTATATGCAGGGGCAAAAGATCCAGAATAGCCAATGCAATATTGTAGGAGAAGAACAAAATTAGAGGACTGACCCTACCCAATTTCAAGGCTTACTGCGAAGCTATAGTAATCAAGACAGTGTGATACTGGAGAAAGAATAGACAAATAAATCAATGGGACAGAATAGAGAGCCCAGAAACAGACCCCCGTAAATAGAGCCAACTGATCTCTGACAAAGGAGCAAAGGTAGCACAATGGAGAAAAGACTGTCTTTTCAACAGGTGATGCTGAAACAACTGAATATCTACATGCAAAAAAAAGGTGATTTTAGACACAGACCTTACATCTTTCACAATTGCATACTGCTTTCATTACCATAGTTGTACTCTAGCTTGTTTTATGATCAGAGACTAAATATTCTTCCAAATTATTTTGGACACCCGCAGTTATTCGCAGTCTTATGGCTACATGCTGAATTTCAGCCATGTTTAAGAACTTGGCCTCTTTAACACAGTTAAGATGGACAGTGTAATTTGAAGTCATTGCGGAGAATGAAGTTTCTCTTAGGTTAAACTTATAACTTTGTTTTTCTTTTTAAAAAGATAAACATTACGCAGCTTCTACTGAAAGTCCCTAGAAAATTTTGATAAATTCTGGAGGCTGAATAAGTTATTTTATTAAGGAGTCACGCCAATTTCTCGGAGCTTTGAAAATTTTATAATTTACTCTGTGCGATGAGGCAATTTGTAATACTTGGCCAGGCAGCTTATGCATACATGGTGACTTTCATGCCAACATAGTAAAGCAGTGCAATCTTTGTGAAAACATTTTCAGTGACCATTAGGGACACAAATATACATTAACAGTGTGTGGTGCCACCAATGCAAATAATGGTACAGAATTAGCAAAGAGGATGAAGAAAGTGTGTGTGGCCACAGGCAATGCCAACCATGTTGGCACCTCACTCCAGCAGCTGGCATTACAGATCCCAATTTCATAAATGTTAACATGTGAAAAAATAAAGTGAATCTTCAACTAGAGGAAATCCAGCAGTTTCCAAAAATCACAAGGCCGCGAGAATTCTATTTGGCCTGCAGAGCAGAAGCATGTCCACCAGCTAAAAGCTGTGTCTATCTCTACCCTTTCTGCCATCTCACTTTTCTTTCCAGGTCCAACCCTGGAGATGATAAAGTCCCAGCTTAGAGAGAAAACCAATCTAAAAAGGAAGAAGAAGACAATAGTTATGCTTATTTCAAGTTTCCAGCCTGAACTACCATTAGGCTATCGTCTAGATCTGACTTCATTTCCTGAAATCTCCTAATGTGTATTTTCATGGCTGTGCTAGGATTTACAGGCTTCCTTTTCCAGGGTCTTGAACCTTATTAGAATTAGTATGGATGCACAGATATTGTGAAACATCCCCCATATCTGATAAAGGAATTAAGAATTAATCCTATAAAAGTATTTTGCAGTTGTGTGTGTGTTCACGCGTGGTTATTTTTGCTTTGGGTATTTTTTGTTTCTTTCTTTTTTAATGAAGTTATAAAGCAAAGAGCCTTTTAATTGTGGTTACAAGTTCTCACACAGCAAAGCCCCGCCCTTCCTGTTTTAGCTCTCTTGCTGCCCTGACAAAATTCCCAGCTTTATAAGAAAGTTAAGTCCCTCGGTCTGGAACTAGGTGACAAGAACCTACAGAGGAGGGCAAAGCCAAACCAGGCCAAGATGTAGGTATCTGCAAGGAATTTACACAAAGCTCTGGAAGAAAAAGTCCCCTTGTAGGGGCTGAGTGCCTGCCTCACGCACAGCCAGTCTCATGGTGAGAATGAACACGCTTTTCGTATATCTATGCAGTCACCTGCCCCTGCTGGTGTAGGCAGCACTGTAGACCCACGGGGCCGTGAAACCTGCAGGCAGGGCCCCAGGCCTTTACTCCTCCGCCCTCACTCCTCCCTGCCTTAGCAGCACTTGGTTGCTGGACAGGAAAGAGCAACATCTCTGTTAGGGCAGCTAGAAACCCTTCCCTCTGGCCGTGGAATCCTCCACTTTTACCCCCTTCACTCACCACACAAGCTTTCAGATATTTCTTACTTATTTGAGTTGATTTCTTTTATGGAAAAAAAGCCTCATTTTCCATTACCGACTATCTCGGCATGGTGTTCTTGGAGGACTGGGCTTTCCCACCCACTGACTGGACATCATAGGTGGACAAGCATGCAGTCCTGCCAGAACCAGTGGCCCTGAACTGGGGCAGCACTGCTGAAAACAAAAAGAACTCATTTAGAAGAACAGACATTTGATCTAAAGAAGAGGTCATCACTGCTTCACAGTGATATATACGTGTAAATGCATCTTTTGCAGCTGCCTGTGTTAACCAGCCATTTTCGAGCACATTTTCTTAAAATAACTAACTTTTGGGGTCGATGCTGATACTTCTTTAACAAATTTTGTCCACGGGTTTTCTTGTGGTCAGTGATATCACCCCAGTCCCTTGTTGGATGGTGAATGTTTGCAAACATTTTGTGCAAATTACCTATCGAATCACATTCATCATCTACTTCCTTGAGAATCAAAAAGATAATAACTTTTTCATTAAGCATGCACTTTTTTTTAAAAAAAAAGGAAACCATTGTTGTCAAAATAAATAGCTGTTGGTTTTAGACCACACAGTAGATGACGAAACCACTGCAGCAAGAGCATTCGTGGTGCTTTGTACATGCTCCACGGAAGGAGCCTTCGGTTTTTGTTTGCGGCACGCATTTCATGTACAACTAACCTATAATTTCCCATGTTTCCCATTGACCTTGCCACATGGCAATGCGATGACGTTCCACATCCCACACGCACAGATGAAGTGGCCAGCGGGAGCAGTAGCATCAAATCCCTCTCCAGAGGAACAGACACTTGAAAGAACTCCCTATCCCCAGACACTTGTGTCTAAAAACACATTTTATTTTAAGCATCTCACGCACTGTCCTTAAAAGGAGATCTTAGTTATGTTGTGTCTGGAAAGGGTCAGGAATACATGGTAAAGTGAAAACTGTTTTCACTGCACGTGCATCTCGTACTATGAGGTGAGACCGTGGAGAAACTACAATAAAAGCAGAGATCTACCAAATTTATCCAGGTTAATTTAACGTGACCACAAATATAAATATATGATTAATTTTTCAAAATGATCCATATTCATTATATTCGAAAAGATATAATTTCTACCTTATTGATTAAATTGTTCTACCTTATTTATTAAATTGTTTAAAACACTTATATCTTTATTTTCATTCCGTTGGACCTGCTATGCTGAGTGTGGTAGTAAACTTTTTTACTACTACTATGTTTCTATTTCTATTCTCATCTCACATAATTTCTGCTTTATATTGGGAGTTGCTGTATTATTTGGTACATAAGTGTTTCTAATTATCTTCATCGTGAATTGTAGTTTTTATCCTTATATAGTATACTTTTTTTTTTTGTCTCATTTACAGCTTTTTGGCTTGAATTCCTTTTGTCCGATGTAAGAATCACTACCCAGCCTTCTTATGTTTTCACTTTTCTGGTATACTTTGCCCATTTCTTTATTTTCGGTCTTTTGAATCACTGTATTTGAGTTGTGTCTATTAAATATAATCTTCAGTCAGGTTTTTGCCTTGTGAGACAATTTGAGAATTGGCTCATTTTTCACTACAAGAAAGGAAGACAAACCAGCAAAATCCATTCCGTTTATTGAGATGAATCCTATAGTCAGTCTCTAGACTGTCATATGATTTTGTTATAATTTCTTTATGTGTTATATTTAATGTCTTTCTTTATTTAGCATATTTTCTTCGCTATTCGTTTTTTTCATTTCTTTTGGCATTTCAGAATGTCTGTTTGTTCCAGTGGTCGTCTTTGTATTTATTCCATTTATAATGCCCCAATCCCCTTTTTTTTTTCCTGAAACTTTACTATCTGGTGTGCCCATATCTATTCTTCACCTATTATGTATGTAACTGTCAATTTTACTTTTCACCTTCTTGTTTCTCTCCTTTTCCTTCTTTTTTTCTTGGTCATATGATTTTTCCCTTTTCCAGAACACATAATGTATAAATACTATATTCAATCCATGTCCACACTCTTGTTATAGTCTTAGCTATACAATTAATATATAATTGTATAATGATACATTATATTTACATGTAACATATAAATATATATAAAATGTAATTGTGTAATTATATATTTAAATAATAATTAACATAATGTAATATGACAATAAAATTTCACCATAAAATACAGTTTCACCAGCAGTCCTTTTGCTAAAGGTTTTACAGTTATCACTTGGTTAGATCCAGTTCGTTCTCTAAAATAGTCCTGCTGCGCATGTGTACAGTATTCCGAGTTATTGCATGTTGAAACTATTTCCTTTAACCTTGATACTTGAAGGACAGCTTGGCCGAACAGAAAATCTTTAGCTTACATTCTTCGCTCTTAAGTCCCTTAAAAAATGCTGCGTCATGATTAGTGGCTTTGTAACTTGCTCATAAGAAGTCTGATGCTAGTTTAATGTTCTTACCCTTATAAGTAATTTGACCTTTCAGCTTGGAGACCCTGTTGTTGGTCAAATCAATGCGTCCTTGTTCAAAACCCCGGAAGATGGGAATGTGACTTTATTTGGAAAAAGGGTCTTTGTAAATGTGATTAAGGATATCGAGATTAGGTCATCCTAGATATCCTGGTGGTCCCTAAAGTCAATGACAAAGGTTCGTATAAGAAATAGGTAGAGGGAAGTAGATTTGAGAGAGACAGCAGACTGAATACATGGAGATAAATGGCCTCCATGTGAAAGCAGTGGCAGAGGTTGGAGTGATGCTGCCACAACCCCAGAAAACCTGGAGCCACCAGAGAAGCCGGAAGAGGCAGGAAGGATTCTCCCTTAAAGCCTTCAGAGGGAGCACGGGTCTATAGGCACCTTAATTTTCAACTTCTGGCTCCCAAACTATAAAAATTAAGTTTCTGCGGTAAGCCGTTAGAGCAAACCTAGGCAATTAATACAGGCCCTGAAGATAGTGTGTGTCTTTATAACCTCACCGTTTACTAGAAAATGTCTCAAAGTTGTTTTTTCTAGATAAATTTTCTTAGATATACAGTGGGCCTTTTCATTATGTAGATTTATTTACATTTTCTCCTATTTCTGCAGTTATCTGGAGAACTGAACCCAGGTTTGTCTGATTTCAAAAACCTAATCTCTTCCCACTACATGATGTTGCCTTCTCACATACAACAGAATGTATATGATGAAGATTTCATTCTCTGGATAGTTTTACCTTGGATTTTTTACTTTCTTTGGTATTCTTGGCAAAGAGTGGTTTCCTCGAGGTTATACACGTCCTGAATAGGCACTCAGTGTCCATTCCCACTTCCTTTTAGTGTACCTTCCTCTAGCGCAGAGGTAGGCAATCTAGAACTGTATTTTCTAGACTTCCTTGCAGTTGGGCTTCTAACTGTGGATTACATTCAGCCAGTGGCATGCACTTGCATGAGACTGGAAGTCAGAACTGAAGCGGAAATCACCTTCCTGCTGATTTGGCTGTAACCATTGGCAATCGTGATCGTGGAGACATTGGGACTTTCTCAAGTTGTATCTCAATGTTCAGTCACTAATTTAGTGGGTGTTGAGAGATAGGGGTGACAGGACTTCCTGATTCTCAGATTTCAGCTAAAGCAACGTGTTCTCAGAGTCAGTACTTCCAGTGACAGCCTCCTGATGTACAAATTTCATGGTGTGGCAGAAGTAGAAGCAACCCTAATGTCAGCTCCTCCAGCCTTCCCAACACGTAAACACTGCCTCCTCTCTACTCAATGCCTTTCTGCTTAAAATAGCAAGAGTGGTTTCTGTTTCCTGCAACTGAACCCTGCTGATACACACTGTTTTCCTCTTTCCCACTAACTGCTGCTCTTTGTAACTGCCAACCCTTTAATTGATCTTAAGGGTTTGAATATCAACAACACTTCCTATCTCCCTTATCTGGCTTTATTTTTCTCCATAATACTTACTGTCACTCGAAGAATATATATTGGTTGAATGTACACCCCTACTAGAATTTAAGCTCCATTAGAAGAAAGACTCAGTTCTATTTACTTCTGAACAGCTCCCTAATACTTAGAATAGCACCGGCAAATAGTAGGAACTCAATAGCATTAAATGAACGCATCTACTTAACGGAACACTACTACTACCTTAGTGCATTAGTAGTAGACTCATCAATAACATACCCTCAATAAGCTTTCCCCTGGGTTTGGAAAATCCCCAAAGAATACAAAAAAACACGCATGCTCTGGATCTTAGCATTGAATTTAGGATGACTAACTTCTCCCAGTTTGCCTGAGACTGTCCCACTTTTAGCACTAAAGTCTCATGTCCGGGGAACCCCTTTAGTCTGGGGTAAACGAAGATGATTGGTTCTCCTGAGTAAACTCATGAGGTGCTCAAGAAAAGCATTTTGAATTACTATACGTTAAATCAATCTTGCAAATAAAAGTCTGCAAACACGAATCTTTGAAATCAGCCTGTGATTTCGTTTCCATATCATATAGCTGGGTTACAAATGATCCCTGGAGCCATCAAGTGAAATTCGAGCAGTGGCTTTATAGGCTGCATTTTACATTTTTACTAAAATTTTTATTTGCCTATATCCTGAATATGTTAGGGCTCAGCCTGTGAAATCTCTTCTGCATTTCACTGAAAACACAATACATGTGCTTCCCAGAGAAAAGATACTACAGCATTTAGGTACTAGATCTTGCGAGGAAGTCCAGAGAAGTCTAAGCTTATAATCTCTTTGGAAGACAGAAGAGTGAACTCTGTAGAGCAGGGGTCTCCAACCCGTTGGGCTGCGGACTGGTATCGGACCGTGGCCTTTTAGGAACCAGGCCACATAGCAGGAGGTGAGCAGTGGGCAAGAGAGTGAAGCTTCATCTGCATTTGCAGCCACCCCCTAGTGTAGGTATCACCACCTCAGCTCCACCTCAGATCATCAGGAATTACAGTCTCATAGGAGCCCCAGTCTTTGGTGCAAAAAAGGTTGGGGACCGCTGCTGTAGAGAATACTTATCAGTGTTAATTCCAGAAATGAATAAAGGCTTGAGCTTTCTTGAGCACCTCATGAGTTTACTCAGGAGAACCATCACTAAGCATAAAGAACTCACCCCCGCTAGCTGCTAACATCCCGAAACTTCAGACAGCATATTCAAGTATAATTTGTGGATTGTTACTGTCAAAGCTTTTGAACTGGTGCATTAGAGAGAATTAGGAGCGTATGAGCATTCTCAGCTCTATGACCCAAGCTTCTAGCAGATGGGTATTCTCTTTCCCTGATGATTTATATGGATGGATGTTTGGGTGTTTAGATTTTAAGATGTTCTTCTCAACTCAAACTGAAACTTAGAGATACCATTACCCTGGAATTGTTTTGCACCTGCAAAAACAGTTGCGTTACTAAAATCAACCGTTTTCGCCGCACAGGCTGTTGCACGTGACAGCGGTGTTTCTCCGGCCATGCGTGTAAGGGGTTAACCGAGCAGCAGTTGCACAATCCAGCACAATACATTCCACAGAGCCAGCAATCTCTGTTTGAACATGTTTATAAAGCAGATACAGAGAAACTGACCAACTCTCCAAAGGGCAGCTTGCTTAGGGGAACAGAGGCACACACACTACTTTTCTTCTTAATTCGTCAAAGGACTCCAGAAAATGTTCTTTTCAGACTATGTGAACTCTGAAATGTCTTACATCTTGATCTTTTCACAGCATGACTCAAGTTCTTGGACAGACTTAACATTTTTGCTAAGACCAGCTATTAGCCTTGGCCACTTCCTTCCTTGCAGGCACTATTTTCAGTAGCAGAGACAAGGAGCTCCTGCACCTGTTGTTACTGTGGCCGCAGAAAGCAGCCTCTGCAAAAAACCCTCATTTGTCCACACAGCAGGGTCAGCAATGCCCAAGCAGAGGCAAGGGATGGTCTCAGTGTCTGGAAGGCTGGTGGGGGCCTAGAGGCCAAGCAGCCTCAGGAGGGAACAAACATCTCACCCACCATCTTCTTGCATCTCCTGATCTGAAGCCGAGCACAACTGGGCTCTCCTCTCCAGGTCTGCGGCTGGCCATGATCCGAAGGGGCGGGCGCAGCCCAAGGTCCCAGCCCTGTTTTTTGACACTCGTGTGGTGATCCCAGAGGAGGAGGAGATCCTGGGGGTGACTGCCTAGTGTATAGCCAACCTCATTCCACATGTTGGGAAGCAAATGTGACTGAGACACAGGCTTCAGAAGCTTACAGTCCCATAGACTGTGACACCCTTGGGGGAGGGGTCTGCTGCAGCCTGGGAACAGATGGAAAGCTGGCTCCCGGCCCCCTGGATGGTCAGCTTCAGGTTCCACTGGCTCTGAGCATCCTGGCCCTGGGTATGCCACAGGATGGAATTTCAGGATGAGGTAGCTGGACACCACCAGGTAAGAACCAGTTTCTGCCTCCATTCTCTTTCCAAACCAAAACTGGTACTGAGACACTGGATAGCTGACACTGTATGCCAGGGACCCATCTTGGCTACCTACTTATAAGCCTCACCCCAGCATGTTTTTTTGTCTTTCTTTAGTAGAAATTTGGCAGAATGGTGGGTTCTTAGTTTCACCTTTTATCTGGGTCTGTTTGTCCATTGCTAGAATAACAGGGGGCTTTTAAAACTTAATTAATTCAACATTCAGAGACTGGCCTCAAGCAAATGGAATGTCTAATGTTCCATCTCTCTGGCTTAGGGCAGGAGGCCATTTGGGGCTTGACATCTTTTTCATTCACATGCAAAATACTTCCAAAAGCACAAGTTCGAAAATTTAGAATCCTGAAGCCAAATCACTAATCTTCCTCCTTCCTAACATTTTCATCTTTGTAGCAGTTACTTGATAGTTAGTACGCTTTAAATTTTTTTTTGGGGGGGGAGGGGCACACTATTTTCGGATTTTAATTTCCAATAGATTTGTGTTCTGTGCATTTGTTATCCATGTCTATTTCTTCTCTATAAATACATTTAAATAGACTAAACACCTCCCCTGGCAGTTACTTCATCAAAACATGGAAAAAACACTATGCTTCAGCAAGAATTTATTTAGACATTTGCAAATGGTGTTCTGGAAGCCCTTCGCAGTTCCAGGATATGCTGGGTTTGTTCAACCTTATGAGAAGGCAACAGTTCCTGTCACTGGAGTCACAGTTTACAGCTGGACAATGCTCCTCATTATCAGGGAGGGACCTGGGTGCTGGCTGCAAAGAATGGAGACTATTGTTCCAAAGGTTGCCACATGGCACTTGCTACTTAAAACACACACACACACATATACACATAACCAAGCCCATCATGAAAGCATGTCAGCTCACGCAGATGCCAGCCCAACTAAGCACGTCCCTAGTACTTCTTCTGACCAGGTCTGAGCCCATGAAATGCCCCAGCTCACTGGTTTTTCCTTCTCATGTAGACCCTAGGCACTGCTCTGTATAACTAGCTTGTTTCCTTACACTGCTGGCAAGTAATTCTTAGAAACGATACAGCCTTCCTCAGAAATAATTTAAACGTGATTCTGTTTTTCATGGCCTCATTCGCAGTGGATGATCTTTAGTTCTTCAACTGTGCATTTCCAAATCCTGAATTTTCTTTTACCTGGTCAGGTTCTTCCAGTTACAGCCATAGAAGTGGGAAAGGCAAATGGGATGAAGTTTGGCACCTGCGAAGCTGCGGAAAGGGGCAGGATGGGAGTCGGGTGCCCTTTCTGTGTTGGGAAGAGGGAAGGGGGACAGGGAACAGGGCTACCCTTAACCCTTCAATTGCCAGGGCATAGGACTTAGGGCAACATTTTAAAACAGGATGACTAACGAAAAGGATTTAGAAATAAGTCACAAAGACTCGTTTATTTAAGACCTGGGAGAAGAGCAGGCCTTAACTGAAGAGCACAGTGCCGAGGAGACCTGGAGCACCTCTTTCTTCCTTGTGACTCCTCCTTTCACTAAGAAAGTGAGGCCTTCCTGTGAAATGGAGGTAAACACATGGTCAACAAAGTACTCCTCACAGAAGCGGTCAACCATCAATATGCGGCATTTCAACGACAACACATCAACCAGTAAAATGCTTCAGTTAATTTTTGTTCAGGGCTGGATAATTTTATGACCCCTAATTATATCTGCAGCCATACACTGAGAGAGGCATAAAAACAGCCCTTTGTTCTTTCACTGAAGAAACCTTTTCAAATGTTAACTTGGTAATCTCCCCACAACACCCCCGGGGTAGTAGGCAGGTAGCTAAGTCTTCCTGTCCTGATTTTATGGACCTTGTGGGAGCATGAGAGGTTAGTACAATGGCTTTCCTAAGGTCAAGGATACACCTGGAAATACCAAATGGGTGATGGAGTCTGGGGTTCTTGAAATCTCATTTCTCACCTGAAAATATATGCCCCAAATTCTAAGGGCAGATTCTACGTCTAAAGCCCCAAGTCCTAGAAAGAAGACGCATGTAAAGTAGAAACCCAACAAGCATTTCCCAGTCTTGAAAGCGGAGGTGGGTGGCATCTGCTCACAGCAGTGGAGAGTAGTAGGTGCAGCTGTTAAAAAGACTTCCCTGCACGGTCACACCAGACTTGATCTTAACGCACGCCCTTCACTCGTACTACCTATATAACCTCGAGTAAAGGCATTTTCACTTTAAGTTTCCTTTTCCTCCACGTGAACTGGAGATAAACCCTTACCCCTGTACACAACCTGGATGAGTACGGAGGGTAACCTGTAAAACTTTCCACACAGCACCTGGCTCGAGATGAGCCCTTTGCAGAGAAAGCCATTCATATCAGCACAGTAGGAGCATCCAGAGTTTCTTGTGGTGGAAAAGGAAAAAACTTTTGGTCCCCAAGAAGAAATGACACTTTGTCAGTCCTGTTCCATGGGTGTGCTCTAAAGTAGAGACAAAGCCAGGCGTGATGCCCATTAAAAATTTAACTATATATCATATTCATTTATTATCAATCCACAGGATAATCTGATTGCTACATGAGCTCATAAAAGCTTTTTCACCTTTACAAAATTAAAAAAAAAATGTGCCACAAGGATGTAATAACTGCTGATAAACAAGAAAAGGAATCTTAAAATTATAAATTTGCTGTAGAAAAGATAAAAAACAATTATATTTTCTTTAGAATTTTACCTTGAATAAAATATTCCCCTGTATAAAAAATAAAAAAGCTTGCTCTGGTTAGAATTAGAGTTATTTTTTTTTGTCTTCAAATCTGGGAATTTGCATAAGATCTCCATGATAGTTTTCCTTTGTACCGCGTGGCATTCAAGCATAGCAGATTAGAAAGATTTTCTCTCTTTTTTTTTTAAGCAGTCTTAAAATGGGACATCTGTGGAGAAGTTCATTTTCTCCTCCTCCTCCTCAGGGATGTGGAACACAGCCTTTGAGGGAGGAAGAGGATGAAAGGAACTGGACGGGATGGGATCGGATGGGATGGGATGGGATGGGATGGGATGAGATGGGACGGGACGGGACGGGACGGGATGGGATGGGATGGGATGGGATGGGATGGGATGGGATGGGATGGGATGGGATGGGATGGGATGGAGATGGAGGTGGGAGGCACGATGAAGGGCAGGGAAGGGGGATGCTGAATGTGCTGTGAAATAGAGCAAGATCACAAGGTCTATCTGTAAGTGCTTTAAGATAAGGTGCAGAAGCCGACTGCAACGTCGCTAGTACTGCCCTATGTACATATTCACAAGAATAAAAAATTCCAGCTAGTTCACATTTTCTCAGCCGTTCTGAGGCATCCACTCCACCATGCTGGCCTTGACCGCAGGCAATGCAGCACACCTCACTGCCCGTGTGGCTGTTGGTCCTATGACGTCCTTGAACTTGAGGGAGCAGCCCTGGGAGATCCAGCAGGCTCTAGAGATACGCGTCTACCAATGGGCTGGAGTCCTGAGTTAAAAAGAAGCTCCAGTACTGGAGTTGGACACAGCAATCAATGTTCTATTGTCAAGGCTTTTTCCCTTAGATTTGTCTAAAATAGGTGTCAGAGAGAAAAATAAAATACAAACAAACAACAAAACAAAGCCAAGAAATCCCAACAATCACCAGGGGAAGTCAAAGGCTTAACAGCTCTTGACACGGGCCTGGGTGATATCTGACGTCTTCTTGATGACACTGGCCCGGGTCTCCCGGTCTGGCCGACTGCTGCTGGGTGCTGGGGTCATGGAGGAAGTGAGGGGGTGATCTGGGTAAGGGGGCCAGGAGCTGCTGAAAGGCAGTGGGTAGCTCTCCTCTTTGATGGTGACCTGGAGATCTGGCTTGTTGGAAGTCACGAAAGTCGCCATGCTGGGCAGCAGGTAGGTGCTTCGTGTCCCCATGTTGCTGAGGTACTGTTTGCCTTCAATGTTCCTCTTCCGCCAGTGTGGTCGTCCCTTTCAAAAGAAATAATTAAAATAGCTATTTTCTTTGCCTTCCATTGAATGGCTTTTTTTAAAAAAAAAAAAAATACGCCACTGTTTCTCACGTGTTAGTGTTTAACTGAACCTCTTAGGAGTTGTGGAAAGAACAGAAGCTTAGCAACTCTACCTCCCTCAACTGAAATCCGTACCCAGCTATCCATACCCCGAGCAATGGTTTCTCTTCCCTTTTTTAGCAATTCCCATTTGCTACCTCCCAGAAACACAGCCAAGACTGTTCTATGAAGGCAGGAAAAAAAGGCGGCAACTTGGTTTCCAGTTCCCTCTACTCTGGCTGCCCGGCCTGATCACTAGGTAGGTTTTGGGCCATGATGGCTGCTTTGTCATGGCGACTCGGTTCCTCATTGGTGGCCCAATCCGATCTTTGAGTCAACCTGCATTTTCAAAGGGAGGGAAGTGAGAAACTCAGTACCAGACAGTGAATGCCCCTTGATGGCTTTCAAGTGGGTGCAGCTTAGAGCTCCAGTGTACCAAGCAAATACCTGGCCTCAAATGTGGCTTCCTTCAGAGAAGTTGAAATCCTGACCTTGAGAAAATGGGGTCGGAATGTATGTGAGTATCTACACCTAGCATTGTCTTTTCAGAATTCCTGGGCTATACTTGAAAGTATTTAGTACACTGGGAAATCACTAATTCGAACAGTCATTAGTCTCTGTCCCTGTTTCTGCTTCTCTCTCTGTCTCTCTCTGTCTCTCTCTCTGCCTCTCTCTGTCTCTCTCTCTGCCTCTCTCTCAAACACAGACACAAAGCAGGCTTTAGCAGGAATGCTTTCCATCACTGTTACAGCCATTTCCTGCCATTGTGTGAGCCCAGCCTAGAGGAGGGAAATGGGAAGCAGGCGACTGAAAATCAAGACTGAACACACACCTGGCCTCTGTGGCCTCTGGGCAGGGATCACAGGGGGAGGGGACTCCAGGTACCTGTGGTGATACTTTTGCTTAGCACTTTCTGACGTTCACTTCCGGTCATCGCTTTTGGCCACCCGGACATTCTATTTCTGCTTGTGAATTAGGATGTTTATAGTAGTAAGATCAACATTTCCCAGCCTCGACTTCAATTTCCTTTTCCTGCCGTCATAGCCTCTCTTTCTAATGCTAACATCTCACTCCCTTTCCTCCCATTCGGTTCCCAAAGCTCAGTATTATAATTCAAAATCCAAAAGTACGGTAAATTTAATGTTCCGTGTATTTTACCAGAGAGACACACACACACACACACAAAAAAAAACGTCCGAAGTAAAAATCACGATCAAAAGAAAAGAAACTTAACCAGCGGCAAGGAAGCCCCAGTGCTGGTCGGGACGCCTTCCCCCCACGTGGCGGGAGTGAGCCGCGGCAGCCGTGCTTACCTCGGAGCTCTCTTCATCACTGGGCACACTATCGGTAGTTTCGCTTTCTGTTCACAGAGAGAAAAACACAGGGCCATCATTCCCGCCACACAAACTTGTTTCGAGGCTCAGGCAGTGTTTAAGAAAATGTATCAGCACTTCTCCAAAGATAAATGAGTAACTAAACTCGTAATCTTTGTCCCCTCTGTAAGGTCAAACCCTCGTACTTGGGAGATGCTAGAGTCAATATGGTTCTTCTGATTTTAGCCCTTGGGAGAAAGGTTTTAGAATTGAGGAGTGGCTCACTTTCCAAGGGCCAGGCTAAGTTGACTCACGGCCGCCACGTCCCAGGATGGGGTGCTGGTCCCCCTGGTGCCCGTCTCCCGGTGCCCCCTGCTCACTCCTGCCTCCACGCCAGACCCAGTCCTCACCACTGCTCTCCCCACGATGCCCCACACTGGTTCTCTCCTCCAGTCTGTGTCAGAGTTCATCTAGTCCCAACTCAGGGACTCCCTAGATCAGCGGTCCCCAACCTTTTTGGCACCAGGGACCGGTGCTCCTATGAGAATCTAATGCCTGATGATCTGAGGTGGAGCTGAGGCGGTGATGCTACATTGGGGAGTGGCTGCAAATACAGATGAAGCTTTGGTCACTTGCCCACCGCTCGCCTCCTGCTGTGAGGCCTGGTTCCTAACAGGCTAAGGATTGATACCAGTCCACGGTCCGGGGGTTGGGGACTCCTGCCCTAGATCACCCCCATTCGACTGATCCCTCCTTTACCTCGTACCTCTTTAGCACTTATATCTTGGATTTATCAGTTGCATCTCCCACCCGGGTTACTGTGGATGGACAGATTCTAGGGTGGCCACCATGCCCCTCATCCCCTGGTGTTGATTTTCTTGTGGGATTTCCTCCTTGAGATTGTGGATGGGACCTGTGACTCCAACAGAACACGGCGAAAGGGATGGGATGATGTGTGTGATTGCGTAAGGTAAAACTGAAATCTGTCCTGTGAGGAGACTTTCTCTTGCTGGCCTCGAGGAAGCGAGCAGCCACGTTCGTAAAGCTCACATGAGAAAAAATTAAGGGCTGCTTCCAGTCAACATCCAGCAAGAAACTGGGGCCCTCGATGTGATAACCTTCAAAGAACCACATTCTGCTCCAAACCACGGGGACCTGAATGAAAATCATCCCCCTTCGGTCCTTAGACAGGACATCAACCCTGGACTGCATCTTGACTGCAGGACTGTACAGCGAGTACCCTGAGCAGAGGACCCAGCTTGGCCATGCCTGCACTCCTGACACTCAAAACGGCAGGATAATAAATGTGTGTTGTTTCAAGTCACTAGGTTTGTTCGTTAGACTGTTATGCAGCCACAGATAACTAATTCCATTGCCATCCTGATTCTGCCTGCCAGCTGTGAGGCATGGAGCACGTTACTTAACCTCGTTGAGCTGCAGTTTCCTCGTCTACAAAAGGGGAGTATACATGTTCCAAAGAGGGCTGCGTGACGAGTGCGTGAGAGTGTGGGCAAAGGCCCAGCGCAGGGCCTGGTGCACACAGCGCACGCTCCGTAAATGCTACGCGTGCCTCTGAGCCGAGCTCCTCAGCCCTGGTCCACACTGGATGTATGTGCACATGCTCGAATAACAGACTCTAAGTTAATAGCTAGTGATCACATATCACCTGTACCTATAATACAAGATTTAAGTAAAAAAAAATTTTAACTTTTTAAAGTAAAATTGAACATTTTTTTAAGTAAAAAAATTGCTGGTGTGCAGTTGTTCAGTGCTCACAGCTTTGAGCAATGAAAGTACAGAAGGTAGAACTTCTGACGTACACAGACCCTTAGCAACCCCTGAGGCTGGGCCGTTCATTTCACAGATGAGGCTTAAAGAGAAACCGTGACAGTGACCGTTAATGGAATGCAGAGTGCCAGGCTGTGCGGGCGCCTTTGTAGGCAGGGGTCCTTTAGCCCTCACGAGAATTCTAAACTGGGGAGCAGCTCCTACCGTCCCCTGTTAAACTCCCCTTCAGCCAAGCCTACAGAGAAACTGGTCTCTAGTCTCACCTCTTGCTGGTGGCACGGCTGGGACAGACCCAGCCCAGGCAGAGCCCTTTCTAATGCCCAGAGCTCCAGCCACAGCCCAGACTTTCTATGTATTAAAGGCTAAAGAACAAATGGACACACTGAGCCAGAGGTTCCTTAAACAAAGAAAACGAGAACTCCACATATTGGCCCTACCTAGAGCCTTTTGGCATGTTTCTCGGTCACCGTTCTGCAGTGACTTCTCCCGGACACGAGTGATCACGGCCGAGAGTGACCGTGAGCAACTGAAGACAGGTTTATCGTCTCCTCAGACTGAGCAGACTTCTCTAAAGCTGCCCTGACTGGGAGCGACACACCCTCAGCTGGTAATGGCACCAGCCAGCAAGACAAAGTGGCAATGCCAGGAGGGAGAAATGTTACCACTCAAAAACAACAGAATTGTTTTTGGAACAACAGAAAGGAAAATCCCCAACCCCTTCCTCACAGAACCCTCCCGCTAGCTCGCACCCCGAGGAGGCAGGAATCAGTGTGCCACTCCCAAGAAAAATGAGGAACAGAGATGTTGAGAAACCTGCCAAAGTTGCAGACTGAGTCAGCGTAGAGGAGAGAAAATAACACGGCACTTGTGCTCGGGGCCTGAGGTACTGAACACAGCAACTGGTTCTGAAGCATGCCCGCCGCTCCTGCCTCTGATGGGATTTCAAGATCCCCTTTCCGTTTTAATGCTCAGCTTTCTCTGTACTCTCAAGCCAAGGTTTCTCTTCCTTTCATATATGTCTAGGCCTCTCCACTCCTGATTATTCCTCATAACTATCATCATCTTCTGTTCCTTTCCCCTTCAAATAAAAACAAACAGATGCTAATGGGCATGCTTTGGGGGCTGGAAAGATGTGAAAATGAGCAGTTAACACCAAGGGCCTGGTATCCCACCACAGCCCACGTTGTGGGAGAGTTGGAACCTGTCAGACCCCGGGTGAGACCCCTCAGAAAGACCTTGCACAGACCAGGAACGTGGTCAGAATGATAACTGAACTTTAAATGCCCAGTTTTCAACTTCAGGGAAATAGCTGGAGACAAGACACACACGTTCTAAACTGTTAATTTAGACATAAATGTGAGTTGAGAGCGCTGTTTCTAAATTAAGATCAACTGCTTTTGAAGTAGTTATAAAGATTCTTCGTATTAGCACACTGAGATTTCTAATTGTTACTGTTTAAAAGAATGGCCTTGGGTGCCTTCAGCCTAGGAGCAGAAGATGCTTGAAGCTCCAGCCTGAGGACCCAAGGCCCTGCTCTCTAGAATAAGAGTGGTTCTCATAGCTACCCCTGAAGTGCTTTGTTGGGGGTACTCATGGCCGTTTTCCTCTGTTTGCATGGTTTGACTTCACCAGCGCCATGTTCAAGATGACTTCTTATACCCCGAATGAGCTCACTGCAGCTGCTGCTTCCAGAGTCACGTTACTGCTGAAATATCAACACGAGTTATTTCATTTTCCCCTTTGATTCATTTGGATTTGTTTTTTATTTACTTTGCATCCAACAGAAGACAAATATTTGAGAGTTGCTTCCCCAGCATGGTCCGAATAAGTCGAAAGAGCATTAACAGGTACATGAGTAATTCCTTTCATCTCTCTGGTCTCAGTCTCCCTGAAAGCAACCAGGTGAGAGGGAAGGGAAAGCTTTGGATTAGATGAGCTCACAGATTCTCCTTCCAGGGCTGCAGCTCCAGGGCTGCAGAACCCTCGTTTCAGGTTAAGACTCCACTTCGGCCCAGTTTTTACTGTCAAACCATCTCAGGAACATTATGAGGGGGAGACAGTATGTTTTATGATGAAGCATTTCTGCACTCTGACATCCTGGTCCATCTTCTGGAGGGCTCTTCTTCAACAAGTCTTATTAAGATTGAAGAGGATTTCTTGCCCTAGATCGTTTCCTCAATTACTTTCACTAGAAGCCTCAATGGAAAGGTTTAAATCGAGTCGTCTTAATCTCAAAGCACTTTTATCTCTGCCACACCCAACAGAATGCAATGGTTTCCATAAGGACCCAGAATCTTCACTCCTGGTCGCTGGTCATCGGGCCATCTCCATTCCCTCGGTTATAACTGGTTAATCCTTTGTACCATGTTTTCTTTCTAGCCAGTCTCCATCCTCTTATCCGGCCTTCCCCAAAATGCTCTTGTGGCTTTCTTTTACGAAACCATCGAGAACCTAATAAAATCTTGGTGCCACACATCAAGCAAGAGGCCACTTTATGGTCGACCTTTGAAAATGAAATGACTCTCCTCTAGTTTCCCAAGACTGGGCTTTGGGACGTCCCTCCCCAGGATGAAAGGTTTACAAATCCAACTAGAATTTCACGTTGTCTTAAAATGTCCCATGCAAGTATTTCCACTCGAAGAAGCTGTCTGTCTTCTTGCTCACCATAGTATTTAGACCATGGAGAAGACAGCCTTGCAAACTGAATGTGGTTTTGTAATATTACTGGGATTATATTTCAGTGATCAGTAGGGGGAAAAAATAGCTAACAACAGCCTCCAAATACCAGTTTCCTAAACAAATGAATGGAAGTGGTTGGAGGAGGCTGAAATTCAGTTGAATAATCCAAACAAAAAAAACCCTGTCATGGAAAACAGGCAAACAGCCAATCCTGTTGGAGAACACGAAGGTGGGAAGGTGAATACAACTGAAAAGCTGCCTTTCCCAGCAGCATGCTCTAAAATTCCTGCCTAAATAAGACAAACTGGCCATGGTCAGTAACGGATACATTTCTTATGTGTCTGTAGGCTCTGGAAAAATAGTAGTGATGAAACATTTTGGCTCCAACCAATATGCTTCCCTCCAAAGGGTTTTGGAGAATTCAGACAATGAAAACAACAGAAAGAACTAAAGGCCAGGCTCCAACAAAACCCCGCTGCCTGCCAGCCTGGCACTGAAATCCTTTTTTTTCAAACCTATGCAAATATCCTGAAAAGGGTAATGAAATTTTCATTTCTCTCTGCATGAATCAGCTGTTCTTGGGATTCTTCTGTTAAAGCAAAATGCCACTGCTGGCAGAACAGCAAGAAGAGGTCTTTCCAGAATCTCCACGAAGACTTTACAAAAGTCTTACTCAACACAGCAACAGAAAAAGTCTATTCCAAAGCCCCAACCCCTTAAAAAAAAAAAAAAAAAACTACATGGGATGTAATGCCTGCAGCAGCATGATACAGAAATAAGTCACAGATTTTTAGCCAGAGCTATGTAAACATAAGCAGAGTAGCTTAGTGTTTTAAGCTTCGGTTATACCTGCTATAAAATTAAGGCAGAAACATTCTGCTCTGCCTCCCTTGGTGGGTCTCTGAGACCATGGATGTGGCTGTCCAGGGCAGCATTAGGACAGAAGGATGAAGAGCAGTCTTTTGGCATAAGCTACACGTGGGTTCCAACTGTGCTGCTCTGTTGTTCATCCTTGGACATGCTGCTTTACCCAGACTGGCCCTGAATTCCTAACTTTTCAAGAGGGAATAGTGATGGTACCCAGGCTGATAGGGTTATTCTTAATACAATTAAGGCAATGGATTCCAAGCATCAGCACAGCTCCCAGGGCACAATACACATGCAAGAAATCATAGTTATTATTAGTGGGGACTGGCAAAGGCCAACAAGGGACCCGCACATAGGAGTTCAAAATATGCTTGATGAATAAAAGTAGCTGATAACAAGCTTAACCTGTTTGACAGATGATAAGCTCCTTGTAGGCAAGGTTTGGTCTTACATTCCTTTAGTGTTCCTCGCACAAAAGAAAGTTCGGACCTGAGGACATCACGTAAGTGAAACAAGGCAGTCGCAAAAGGACAAATGCTGTATGATTCCACTTACATGAGGTGCCTAGAGTAGCCAAATTCATAGAAAGTAAAATGGTGGTTGGCAGAGGCTGGGGGGAGGAGGGAGTGGGAGTTAGGTTTCAGTTTTACAAGATGAAAATGTTCCGGAGATGGCTGGTCGAGAGGGTTGCACAACAGTGTGAATGCGCTTAATGCCACTGAACTGTACACTTAAAAATAGGAAAAATGGAAAATTTTATGTTATGTATATTTTACCACAATTTTTAAGAAGAAAATTGTGGTTCCGGTTATTTAGGACCGATAATTCACAAACAACCTGTCATTTGAATCAGCCTAATTCTAATGCTGATTCTGTGCCAGTCACTGGGGTGGCCCCTCAGCTGAAAGACACTCTATTTGGCCGCACATAAAAAAGACACTGGGAAGAATTCCTGAACCATTTGTTAGAGCTGACTGTAGTTACTCATGATAGGGCCTCTGCTTTTTATTTTCAATGTTTGCAAGCAATAACACTGACTCGTAATTTATATTTTCTAATTACAATTGCGTCCCAAGAAAACTAAATGGAGATCACTTGGAAGAGAGCATAAGATGATGTAACGCTAGTAGGAAAAAGAATCCATCAATTTATCCTGTAAAGATGGAAGAACCAACTGAATCGGGTTCTAAACCCGTCTGGGCCAGTTCCTGCAATTATGTGGGCATTCCCTGGGGAATCAGAAATGGGCTCAGTTGCCTGGCCCAATCAGAAGCTGTACTAAATCGAAAAAGAAAGGGAACATATGTGGAAGTGACAAGTAAACCCGGTGGAATGAAATGGGTCTTGGGGTCTGAAAGTTTAGTTCAAGTCCTGACCCAAACACTTACTGGCTGTGTGACATGGAACAAGTCCCTTCGCTTCCCAAAATGAAGGAATTGAAAGAGATGATCGCTAAGGTCCTATCCAGCTTGGTTAAACTCAGATTCCATTACAAACACTCTTCCAAATTTCTGATAATTCGTGCAAGTAAAGTAGACTCGGATGAACTATTTTCCCCCAAAGAAATCTTATTTATTTGTTAGTCATGCATGAAAATGTTATGGGTGAGAACAAAAGTGTCCAAGATGATTTTGGTTGAGGAAATTAAAGCAAGAACAATCCCCAGGAGAGAGGAGAGGTTTTTTTTTGTTTGTTTGTTTGTTTTGTTTTGTTTTTTGCCGTGTGGTGAAACGGGTGACCCTAGACTAAAGGACTGCCTTCCCCTGCTCCTTGCTCAGTTCCACCGGTCCCCTCCTCCCCCTTACCTGCGTAGGAAGACACAGGAGAAATCTGCAGAGGGTAGAGCTCACTCATGCTGACCGGCTGTTCATCGCTCTCAGTGGTCACTTCCACAACTTGGCAAATATCCGGCGGATTAGTGACAATCTCTTGATCCTCAATGTTGCTGTCCAGATGTGACTGTCCTACAACTTCAAAGAAAACAGAAACATCATGTACCAACGTCTCCTGACTTCACAATTCAAGTACACTCTACTCTCTCAAGACAGAAAACCTTCCCAAAAGGGCCAAACAGCCAAGAGTCAGATTCTTAGTCACCACACGTCATCTGCCATGAAACTGAAGAGCAAACCGTAGCTTTGGGTTAACGTCTCCAGAGAAGCAGCTCGCCAATAACCTGGCTCCCCAGGACTATTTCCAGCATGCCTGGCAATGGTGCTTACAGGTGGCAAAGTCCCAAACTTAATCCAGTCACAGCCAAGGCTGTAGGACCAGAAGCTGCATCCAGACCCAGCCCCAAGGCCAGCTAGACAGTGCTTTGAATCTGACCCACTTCTATTCTCTGCTCGATCTCTGATGGAAGCCGTTGTTATTATCTGTGTCCTGGGGTCTAGAGAGACATTATTAAATCTTAGTAAGGAGGAAGGACCACCAAAATCCGCCTCCTTGTGTCATTTCTATCTGTGGGGTGCTCTATTCTTACTCCTAGCCCTCTTCCTACTCTGCAGGCAATGTGAGCTCTGGATGAAATCTCAGAACAATGGAACGGAATGGTTTCCCTGTTCTAACACGCATCAGCAACATCAACCCCCTCAGAACACTGTCAAGGTGAATTCTGACCACCTGGCTCTAAATCTTGCCTCGATTTTTTAAATTAAACTTTTTAGTTTGAGATCATTGTAGATTCATACATGGTTGTAAGAAATAACAGAGACCCGTGCGTCCTTCGTGCCCTTTATCCACGTTTTCTCTGATGGTAACATCTTGCAGAAACATAGTATAATATCAGGATATTGGTAACAATCTACGCACCTAGTCCAGATTTCCTGTTTTACTTGTACTCCTCTCTGTACCTGTTAATGTGTGTGAACTTAGTTCTACGGAATTGTATTGTGTATGAAGTTTCATGTACCCACCGCCACAGTCCAATACTGAACAATTCCATCACAAGCATCTCTTGTTACTCTTTTGTAACCATATCCACCTTCCTTCGGCCTCCTCCCCTTGGCTCTAATCCATGACATCTACTACTGTTTCCCATTTCTCTAATTTTTGTCATTTCAAGAATGTGTCATAAATAGACTCACATAGTAACTTCTTGAGATCGGCTTTTTTTCACTCAGCATAATTCTCCGGAAATTTATTCATTCAAGTTGTTGTGTGTATCAATAGTTGGTTCCTTTTCATTGCTGAGTAAGATTCCATGGTGCGGATGTACCACAGTTTGTTTAACTGTTTGCCCACTGAAAGACTTCTGGGCTGTTTCTATTCTTTGGCTATTACAAATAAAGCTGCTTTGAACGTTTGTGCATAGGTTTTGTATAAACATAAGTTTCCATTTCTCTCAGATAAATGCCCAAGAATGCAATTGCTAGATCATAAGTAAATGTTAGCTTTACAAAAAAATTACCGAAATATTGTCCAGAGTGGCTATACCATTTTACATTTCCACCAACAGTGTGTGGATGATCTAATTTATGCCTGTTCTCACCAGCCTTTGCTACTGTGACTATTTTTTTGCTTTAGCCTTTCTGATAGGTGTGTAGTAATCTCATTATGGCTTTCATTTGAATGCCCCTAATATCTTGCCCTGCTTGTAAATAGAGCTGACATTTTATGTCAGCTGGCCATTAATTAGATATAATATGCCTGAAAACTGGTACCAATAAGCACATGGGAACAACAGTGTTTTCCTGAAGGCCTCAAAGCACTTTGCCATCATAATTGATGTTCCACTCATGGTTCATGTATCAGTTATTTTAACATTTCATCCCATGAGAATGACAGAGAAATCATCATTATCCTGTTATAAATGAAGAAACCCAGGCACAGGGAAGTAGAGTGACTTGTCCAAAGGCATATGTTTCGATTATATGCAGTGCTCTATGTCCCTGAAGGAAGGAATGTGGACTCCTTCCTTCCTAACCTGAACATTTTATAGATGTTCAGGTTAGGAAGGAAGGAGTCCACATTCAAGGCTCCTGGAGAAGTTAGCTATCATGGACAAGCTCCTGTTTTCACCGCTCAAAGTATTTTAATTGCTCAAGTATTTTTGTTTAGAAATGGGTTCCTATTATGATTGCTTTTTGGGGGGGAGAAGGTGATGAAATGACTAACATAAGGTAGGGAGAACATTAGCTGATTTCTACTCTGGGAAGGTTTTAGAAGAGAGTAAGAATACGTGGGTTCTCTAATGAAAGAAAAGACACCACGGAGGCTGGGAAAGGAGATGTGGGGATGTGATAAAAGAGTCCACAAAGCCACAGCATGCAGAATGGAAGGGAAATTGGATGCTACTTAGGTTTTCCTGGAGGGGATAAAGTGAAAGAAAAAGAAGGCAGGCTAAATATGGCAGGCAGACGCCCAGATTCTTATTTTATCCTTTTAACTATCTCTTTGAGCACGAGAACATCAATTATGCAGTTCACTAGACACAGACCGAGCGCTGACACTGACCTCTCTCAAGTTTCTTCTGTCTCTTCTCCCAAACAAAACAAAAGAGCAGGAAAACGAGATTTCCCAAATCCTAAGAAGCAGTTAATGAGTGGAGACAGAAACCAAATGGTGTGTGTGTGTGTGTGTGTGTGTGTGTGTGTGTGTGTGTGTATGTGTGTGTGTGTGTAAGGGGTGGGTACGAGCAATACTCTGAGGCAATTCAGCTCTTATATAAATCTGATTTATATCAAAGCCACTTTAACTTCCAATACTCCAAAGTTCATTTCCTTTTGCACTGTCATTGTAAATAGAGAGATAGCAAGCTAATTAGGAGTATAAACAACGGCAGCAATTTCAGCATTTTTCTAATTATATCCCTCTGTTCTGACTAACAATTCTCTCCCTCACTGTTTTTCCCCATGATGCCCAACTTGGTGATTCAACCGACAAAGCTTTATTGAGCACTTACTTTGTACAGGACATTGCTGTCAAGAACTAAGAGGGGCAGAGAAAGGTCAGTCTAGTTAAAGACCTGGTTGATACTAAGTCCAGTAGGGCTGCAGACCGGCACCTAATAACCTCGAGAGGAAGTTTAGGACAGTAGTGAAAAGACAAAGGAGGGGGAGGCAGGGCGGGACCATGTGATGAGAGTTGAGGAAGTGGAATTTTTTTTTCCAGTTCGAGGAATCAAAGACTTCAGTGAAGCAATGACACAGAGCGGGGAGGAAGTAGAAGGGGAGGGTGAGCAACGAGCAGTATTCACAATGCCTCTGGTTTTTTGTGGTGTTTTTTTTTTTGGAGCCTTTTCTTGACCACCCCAGAACAGACTGACCTCTCTTTCCTGAGCGCCTCTCACTCACTGTCCCCACTGCTCAGCCAAAACTCCAATGTGACACGACCTCGTGACATTTCTTGACTTTCTGCCACGTGCTGCAAGTTAATTCCATATATCTTTATTTAACTTTTTATTTGTGTGTCATCTCCTAACCTAATTAGGGCCCTTGAGATTGTTGAGAACCTGCACTAGAATTTTTTGCAGCAAGTCGTAACAACACTCCTGCCTGCACCAGAGCGCTGCTCAGCGAATCTCTGCTGAAGAAACAGATGAACGAACGGACCAGAGCTCGCTGACTGCAGCCAGAGTCCTGCATGAGTCCATGACCTCTGGCAAGCCCGTATTTAACGATAAATGTTTTCTAGAAAAATTCAAGACTTCTGGCAAGTGGGCGCTTTTTTACACCTAGATGAAATGATAAAGCAAGCCATAGTTTCAGAAGCTGAGGGCAGAGGTAGGAAACGTTACGGGTGATGAAAATGTCTTGATTACAGCGGTGATTACACGACCGAGTGCTTCTGTCAAAATTCACAGAACTGTATGCCTGAAAGGGGTTAATTTTACTTAATATACATGACTTATGGCCAAAAAAAAAAAAAACAAACAGATAAGCACCTCTTCTCAAGTGTTATGTGTATCCTGAATGCTGGTAACCAGGATACAACAAAAAACTGTTGTTTTCTGGGCTATGATCTGAATCCCCAGTTAATGCAATCGCCTCATTTCTACAGCCAAACTATCTCCTTAGGAATATGTCACTTTATGGCTCAGGCAGGGATGGTCACTTCTCTCCATCTTAACATCACTGAGGGCAGTTTAGAAACTTCCCAGCTCATACTCACAAGCCCAAGAGAGAGGCAGGGGAACCCCAACATCTGGGACGCTCTCCGGATGTGCTGCAGGCACCCCTGCTCATCGGTCCATTTCCCTGTCTCTCTCTTTCTCTGCCCCCGCCCCCTCGCCACGGGGACTGATTACCTGAACTACCAAAACTTTGCCCCACGTGACCACACAGACTGTAACGCTGAGTCCTGACGACAGAAAAGCCACAGGAATAACAAACGTGTATAATCTGCTATAGAAGTGGCACCCTTTAGGTGTCCAGCATCCTGACTTGATAAATAACAACAAAACCTAACGTTTCCTGAGCTCTTATCTTTGCCTCCTCCCCACCACCACCACCCACAACACCTCACACCCCATGAAGAAGGTACTGTCATCAACCCTTTTTAGGCACAGGAAAAATACTGGGGAGAGTGAAATAACTCAAGGTCAGACGGTCAGTTAAGTGGCAGAGGCAGGATTCGAATTCAGCTTTCTCTGACCGCAAAGTTCAACTCAAGTACTTCGGAGGACAGTCTCCCTAACAGAAAGAGTTAATGAAGTTCAAACTGAGCTACTCTTGGCTTTCCAAGCCCCGCTTAGGATAAAAACTTTCGAATCTCACCTTAATGAAACTCTGGGCTCATAACCAATAGTGAAATTGCTTTTTAACAGTTCTATATTGGGTGCCAAGGAAAGTCTCCAATGGTTAGAGGAGCTAGAAACCCACTAAGCTTCCCCAGCTTATTAAGGTCAGCATTGGAGGAAAAGAGTCACCCACAGGAATGCAATTTTATCTGGACCTAGTTGCTGAGAATTACAACAATATTATTCATGGCTGGTTACTGATGAACTGGTTTGATTCCTTAAAAGGTCATTCTTACTCTATCAACAATTGTTGGCTTAATGTGGGGCTCCACCTGAGAAATCAGTTGCCCCATGCCTCAGGAAAATCTTTTGAAAGTAGAGACTGTTAGAAATAAATAGAAAGGTTTTTGAAGGTGAGTTGTTCCCACTGCTTTTCAGCTGAGGAAAGCTGAAACCCGAAGAGGCCGGGTAAATTGCCAAGGTCACCAGGTGGCTGCAGGGTCAAGAATAAAGCTTATTAGGGGGGGCATATAAAATCAGGTGATCCACGTGGTACGTGGAGAGAAATTCCTCCGTGCCCCAATCCGAAAGTTTGAGAATTGAAACTGTTAATATCAGCCACGATGGCACAGCACAGATGGAGACTACCTTCTTCCTTAAATACATTTTAATGTATTTTGGTGGTATCGTATTATAATCACAATACCATTTTACCACCTTATAACAGTGCTAAAATAATATTATGATTATGATTATGATATGCTATCTGTTCTACTCATCTGATCCTTCAACAACCCTGTGAGGTAGGCAAGACCAGCATTATTACTTCTCTTCCATATATGAGAAAACTGAGTCTCAAAGAGCTTAGAGAGTTTGCCCAAGATCAAGTGATAAGTAAAAAAACTGCAGAGCTGGGCCTACAACCCATGACTTTTAACTTCTAATCCAGTGTTTGTTTGTTTTTTAAATCAAATACGGCAATGGTTTCATTTAGTTCCCACGAGCGATGACGGGAGAGACAGTCTGGTGGGGTTAGTAATTTCAGAGAACAGAGCTGTGTTCCGACGCAGGCAGACAGCCCCAGACTGCAACAGGCTGACGCAGGTACAGGGAGAAACAAGAATGTGACTGGCACAGGATGTACTTTTCACCCTCCAAGGAAACAGCATCACATAAAGGGGAGCAAATAAGGTGTCCCAATCAAAACTCAGTAGAATTCATCAGTCATCTCAAGGGTCAACGTCCTGGGAGCAGAAACCTGGGTAAGACTTCTTGGGTTGGCAGCTTATACTTCCCAGTGGAACTGCCAAATGCCCATTTCTTACTGTGCTGTGCCGACGGAGCTTTAGCGGCCTCTCCACAATAACAAAATTCACAACCAGCCTCGCCTTCTCTCTGGATGGGCACACAGAAGTCAAGCTGTTCAGAATAATTCAAATTCAAAAACAAATATAAAAGAGGTGGGCCAAGGCCAGGTCACCGGGACCCTGGGGACATGAGGGAGACTCGGGTCTTTGTCCTGGGGGCAAGAGTGACATGGTGAGACTAGCGTTTTTAAAAAAATTCTTCTGTGTTGAAAATGAATAGGGGAGGGGACAGAATAGAAGCAGAGCTCAGGAGAGAGCAAGTGACCGGGAACAGTATCAGAAACAGAAAGAAGGGGACAGATACGATGAGGGAAGACAGGGGGGTTTGATAGTTAATTATAAAAAAGATGGGGGTGGCAGGAGAGAGAGGGGAAGGAGAAAATATATAGACTCATAAAAAGAGGGCAAATTTCTTAGGTAAATAAAAACTTCTTAAGGTTGAAAAGACAACAGCCAAATTCCACTGCCCAGGGCTCCTGGCTGCACTTGGTGACAGAGAGCATGTCCCATGCAGTCTCACCTCGGTGACCAGGCTTCCCAAGGTTCAGTCCACTGAAGAAAAATAAGGTATATTACCGGTTCTGAGTCTGGGTGTATTCCGATATCTTGGTGCACATCTTACATGGGGTTTCATATTGCTCTGAGTTTCCTAGGGATCCTGGTAAAACTGGATGCCTTGCTGGATGCCTTGTCTCTGTCCCCACTCCGGAGGGGGAAACAGCTCAGCCCTCCCAGGAGAAGGCATGGGGCAGGCAGCTAGCCCACCGAGAACCAGCATGGAAGACCTTCACTCACTTCCATCTAAAGATCTACCCTACAGCTACTATATACCTTGCAGATGAAATTTTTCATATCTTAAGCACCAGGGAAAATAGCAAAAAGAACAGGGGAAAGGGAGCTGGAAAAAGATGAAGACACAGTCCTACAGCCTAGTGTCACCTTTGGCCACCTTCAAGTCATTATGAATTCTGGTGCTTAGAGGCCCTCGTGGGGGCCTGAAGGGTGGTCTCTAAGTTGTAGATGCGTCCTCCTGTTGATATCTGAGTTTCTAAGCTTGGTTAGAAAAGCTACTCAAGGTTTACTTTAAAGTCAGTTAAATCCGAAAGCAATTACCAAAAATAGCACGTCCCTATAAGGTGCATTTTGGGCAGCCAAAATCAAGACAAAATCCAAATCACGCTGTTCCCTAATTTCTGTGTGGCTAGTCCCTAAGGACTGCCTGATTTGCTTCAGAGCATCATGAATGGCCTCCTTTGTTTGGTAGCAATCTTTGCTTTATTGAAGGGTGGGGTTACCTTTTATCAAGAAACACAAAAGGGTTATAAAACGCGGCCCAGGCAAGTCAGACAGAATGTCCGCACCTGCAAGCTTTTTATACTGGTCTGGAGATCATTTTAATACAGCTCAGCAAAAGCACTGCTAACCTGGGCAGAATGCCAGTGGGGTATTGTCAGAACAATCCAACATGTTGCTCGCTTCTTCCGCTTCCTAAAAACAGAAGTTACCACACACAAAAAAAATAATACAATGCTAAAGACAAGTAAAAATAAAAAGAAGGCATGTTTTCTCCGTCCCCTTAAAGAGAAAGCAGGACTATGTCTTTGGGGGTGCTAACCTGTACATTTTTCCTACTGGAGGGATGGAACATTAAAAGACATGTCGTAAGTATTAAGATGTCGCACTCTTTTTTGGTATGCACAGCTGGCTACATGTGAACGAAAAGGCATGACCAGGACACAGCCTGCTGACAACTGCATGTGTGTTTGTTTCTGCTATGATTTGTGGCAAGAATAGAAGTAAAAACATAGCAATCAAGCAAGAGATCATTTGTCAGGGCAACAGTACACTTCGTGTTTTGCGTACTAATAGATTCGCTTATAAAACAGCCACCCCTGTCCAGAATAAAATGTGCTGGGTGGCTGGCCTCCACTGGATTAAGTTATTGATTTTCAATCCACTTCCCTAGCTAAGACCCTACAGACAATGTGAAAAACTACTATCATGTGAAGCACTCATTTCTGCTCCTAATTTTAATCTCATAAACATATGCTTATAAAAGCAGAATGGAAACACCTTGAAGCTTTTTATCTTGGTGCCTAAGTATAGAACTGGAATGAACTTGGGTTTAGAAACAAATGAACTGAAAGAAATGGTGTCATTTTTAAATTAAAGATTTTTAAAAGCTTTTAAGAGACAGGAGGCTCAAATTCCAAAGTGGCCTTGGAATCAGAATCCCTGTGTTCCTCACCTCTACCCAGAAATCACAAGGATTGGGATGGCTAATCAATGGTCACAAGGGAGCGTGCAGATGAAAGCTCTGTGAGAGGTTTAAAATCAGATGTGCTATTGTTTGCAATAATCGCAAATTCTCCATTTCTTCAAAATACTTGTATGGATCCACTTCATACATAATCATATATCTTTGGAAGGGCCACCAACTACATAGAAAGAGATATTCAAACTCATTTTACTGCCATCCATTATTATTTTATTATTACGGCAAGGAAGAGGATCATTTAATACAGTAGGTGATTCCTAACCAACCCTGCATTTGTCTTGGCCCCAGAAGTAATGACTCATTAAATAAGTGCCAAGCAGATGTGGCACCAGTCATGGCAGGTGCAAAGAACAATCACCCTGGCTGAGGAGTTACATACTGAAGACTCAACCAGAATAAAACAAGAGGGTGGCGAAGCAGCTTGGGGCCTTGGCTAAAGGGAGAGCTGGACCTCTGGTCAGGCAAGTAGCCTAACTCCAGAAGGGAAGTGAGAAGAGCACTCAGTCTTGATGACCTCTCTCAACTCAAAATGACTGTGGGGCAAACTGCCTCCAAGCAAAAGTGCCCCGTCTAGACGTGAACACTGGGAGGAAGCCAAGGCCAGACCTGCCGTGAGACAGCAGGCACTCGACATCCGCTTCATTCTTTCCCTCTGCATTCTGCCAAAGGCCTCCGTGCTCACGGGAGTGCCCACGCACACGGTTCCACTTCCAAAATTCCCAAACCGAGGGGAACACAGTGGTGACTGACATCTGTAGTGGCTGGGGCCTCCTGTTCTTACTCAGCTGAGAAGGAACCCAGAAATGAAGGTACTCGGCCGTGAGGCTTGCTCTTGTAGCCCTGCTGGATCTCCCTGGTTCTCTCCAGCATCGGAAGCCCTCAATGCTTACAACATGGGGCAAAGTTTAATGGACCAAAAGGTTTTGGATTCTGGGGCTGGAGCCGGAATACGAGTTCGCTGCTGGGCCTCTGCCTTGCACAGAGTCCCCACCAACCATTCACCACAGCATCCCAAACAGGAATTTATGGAGATGTAATTCACTCTTGTCACACTGTTGCCTAAAAGCCTCCAAGGGGTGGGTGGGGTTTACACTGTGTGTGTATGCAAACCATTTATGCACTTCACTGTCTGCTATACTTCAATTTAAAAAACTTTAGGAAAAAAAAAAACCACACACTCTCCAGCAGTTTGGAAATAAAATCCAATCTCCTTGACCCCATCCTGCTGCCCTCACTGAAGAGAACCTCTTGCTTCTCACTATGCTCAGTCACACTGGCCCTTCTGGCTCCCCAAGCATGCTTTTATGGCGTGGTCCACTTCGGGCAGTTCTGCCACCTGCCCCACGATGCCCCTCCTCACCCACCCAGCTTCAGGGCAAACGTCAACCCCTGGGAGAGGCCTCCGGTCTAAATCCAGGCCCTGGTTCTCTCTCATCTCCGTTCTTTTCCTTTGCATTAGTTATCTGTGGTTTTGTTTGCTGTCTCCCTCCATGAAACGAGGAACTGGGCCTACCTTGTTCCCTAACCCAGTTCCTGCTCATGGTACCGAGTCTGGAATATGGACGGTGCCCAAAACTCTTTGTGGAACCAAAGTGGGCCCTTAGGTAACATATCTCTGTGCCTCAGTTTCTTCATCTGTAAGGTGAGCACCACCTTTGCGGCAGGTCTGCCATAGAGCAGGTGCTGAGAGGACAGTCTCCTCTCTCCCTGTTCCCAAGTTAAATAAATAACACTTTGTCCATGTGACCAATTACTGAAAGATTGAGAACCGCTAATCATTAGCCATTGGAGAAATAAAACCAGTTCACCTACTTGGACTCTCCGAGGAAGTCACTCTTGACCTATTTTCTTGAGGCGGAACCATTTGAGTTCCTTTATCTGATCCTCAAAGGCCTTTATTTTTCAGCCCTAAAATCTGGGGACTGGAACTTGCATTTTGAGATGGTTCCAAGACCCTCTCCTACTGACTATGTTATTTCAAATCATGTTTTACAATTTTTAGACCCAGAGGGCTGCTCATGGATGTAAAAAATGAGATGTCAAAACAGTTTACCTATGATGTTCACCGTACTATCCACTTCATTTTTTATAGCTGAAGTCAGGAACGCACACTCAGGAGAAAGATCACTTATTCCATTACTAAGCCCCAAAGATGACTCAACTGGTTCTTGCTAGGAAGAAGAAAAGAAAAAAAGAATTGAGAACACTTGCTTTTCGCTCCCTTTTCTTAGCTTAAATTCTACCCTCTGTCTACTTTCTTTAATGCTAGGGTCATGTCTATGCCCCCAATGCATTCCCTACCTCTTTAAATCAGCCTGGAGCTAAAGAGGCAGGGTCCTCCTTCAAGGAAATGGTACCAATGCATCTGGCTTGCCTTTCTGAAATCCTTACATCTGCAGACAATAGCTCAAGGGCTTTGCAGAGGTACATTACTGTCCATGTAAAATATCCCACTGCCTAGATCCCAAGTCTTCCTTCTCAGGGGGAGGGAGTGCTCAAAGGAGGCGACTCCTGGCTTTCTCTCAAAGGCGGGAATCATGCCACCTCCTTTATAATTATTTCTGAGGAAAAGCTCTTTCCTCCATTTCTGAGGAAAACGCCTCAACCACTGGCCCAAGCATAGGGACTCAGAGGACGTTGTGGATGAATTCTTCTCAGATAAGGTTTGCCCTGGACTCTGGCCACTTGGGCGGAAGGCTGATAACATGGGCCAGACTCACAGCTGAAGGCTCCCTCCCCCGATGGAGTCCGGTCGAGCAACCCCTCACCCACAGCTTCATACAAATGCCTTTTAAGTACAGCCCACTCATTCTAATGAAACAATGAGAACAATTTCCTTTTCCTGAGTAGACCTTCTCAATTCTGTTTGATTCAAAGGGCACTAGGACCCTCCGGTCTGAGTGCCAACGAACCCTGGGAGAACCAGTCTTGAAGTATACATTGACTTTTGGTATTTTCATGAGAGAGCTTCTCCTCAAGGTTAAGATTGTATTTGTGTCTGTGACAGCAATCAAGCCAGAGAGAAAAAGCCACACAGACAACTCCTTCAGGAAGCCAAGAAGGAGAGGAGGGTGGAGTGGCAGAAAGAACACAAGACAGAAGCAGAAGATCGTGTGTGGTTGATAGTACTGTGCTTTGAAAAATCCAGAGTGTTTACACCTCTAAGGCATGTGGGTGTTCTTATCAATTTATTTATGTGCTACTTAGAATCAATGATGAACCCCCCAAAAAGTGACTCAGGGATGTCCCATAGGGAAGGAGGAGAAAATGACTTCCTCCTTCATGATCCCATCTGGCAAACTCCCACCATAACTATAATTCTATAATTTCAATGATATCGTTTTACTGTATAGCTCAGTTCTAAAAAAAAAAAAAAAATCACACACTGCATTGTTGACCAGATGTACCGAAGGGCAAACATAAGGAAGAGCCCAGGACAGCCCCACTGGGCAGAGTTGTCACCCCTTTCTCTTGTAGCATTTCCCCCCTCTTTTACAAGTTCCAAACATGAAGTCTGTCCTTTCTGGGAAAGACACACTGGCCTGTGACTTGAGTCACTATCTTTTCTCTTCCTTCATAGCCAAACTTCTGAACAAGCATTTGCCTTCACTCCCTTCGGCCCATCGCCCACACCGCGTTAGAGTCCGCTCCACTTGCGGAATCAAGCTCCTGGTTCTGGGGAAGGACGGTGGTAAGACAGACCTGGGGTCAAAGCCTGGCTCCTCGACTCCTCATAGGTTGCAGGACTTTATGTGACCTCTTTAAGCCTCTCTTAGGACACGGTGGACAGCTGCAAACTGAGGACAACTAGACCTATGTCACAGGGATGGTGTGCAGATTAAATGAGATAAATATGCACCCAGCACTTATTAAGTAAATGTTCGCTCTTACCTAAGGTCGCCAGTAAAACTCTGCTCTCCCAAATCCAGCGACCTTTCCTCAAGTCCCTCTCCCTCTACGTCATCCTCTGACAACCAGCAGGAAGGCTTGCACTCCCCACTCCCCCACAACCCGAACCGCCTGTCACCGCAGTCCTCCACCTTTCCAAGGGAACCTTCCTTCTCGCTCGTGTCCTCAATGGCCCCTTTTTGCATCTCCCTCTCCCCAATCACACCCCACGTTTCATTATGCCACTTTCAATTCTCTCAAAAAGAACTAAGTACAGAACATGTGAAGGAATTATGGAAAGGACTGCTAATTTTTATGAGTTTCTTTTGTTGTCTTAGGTTATTTTTTTACTCATTCTGTTTCTAGGTTTCTTATCAAAGGAATGAGGCAGTGAGACATGCTTCTCTCTAAAAACCTAAATTACTCTGATTTCTCAATTGAAATCAACTCAGTGTGTCTACATGACCTACAGTTTAATTAGTGGCAAGTGATACTTTCGTCATTTTACACTTGAAAAAAGTATGACTCAGAGACTAAGATCACACTAATTTTAGCCTCAGGAGACACAGGAGCTAAACTCAGTCTCTGATCATGCAGCACGGTCCAGTTCCTGGAGCTTCCATCTTAATCAACCCTGTGTCCTGCACTAATTCCAATGGAGACTGAGAGAACTACTGTCAACATTGTTTACACCCCCATTGCTACCCTGTATCCTGCACAACTTCTACCAGGAACAGCATATCCTACTAATGGGGGACCAAGTTGGACTACTCTGAACACTAGTTTACTCCTCCCATCCAGACTTCAAAAACAACCTGTTGATTTCAAAGTCTTCAGTGAAACCCTCTCATTGGTACCATCGCTCGGGAAGGACAATATGGTAGATTATATAGTGAAATGTAGCCAGCAACAACCTGACACGTCTCCATCCAGGGTGTAGAACAGGGATCTTCACTAATCTCAGCTGAAAGTTTTGAAATGATCAGAATAGGAATATCTAAACCTAAACTACATATGTATGTGTGTATATTTGCGCATATACACACATACATATGTATGCATATATTTTTAAATGAGGAACCCAAGATAAGAAAATAAGACATGGGGTGTACAGTTCTCTATGGCGCATGTGCCTAGAGATCTTGCAGGTCATGAACGGGCTTTGCCCAGTGTCTCCCGGTCCTCTGTGCTGTCCACTCCTGCCCCGTCCTCATTTTACTGCACCATAACATGGCCTGGTTAATCCTGAACTTGCCTCCTCTTTCTATTCCCTTTCTTACTTTAGATATTAGCTCTCCTGTTAAACAAGTCGTCTTGGTTTCTAACCCTGTCCACCTCATCCCAAAGAAAACCAAAACAGAAGATTATGTTTGGGTTCAGACTCCTCCACGGTACATTAACTCTGCTCAATAGTTATGGCCCAAGAAGCCTGAGCTATTCATTACAGAATCCAAGGTTTGGTTTACAGTTTAAGGGATTTTAGGTGAAAGCAAACCGGCACAAGAGAGAGTTTGGGGGCAGGGCAGCCTTCCTCGGGCCTCTAAAATAATATACCTTCGGTTGGTCTCAAAGCTATGCTTGCTGGAGTGGTTTGGGGTAGGCCTGAGTCACAGGACAGCAAGGGCCACTCAACCCTCTGCTCCAAGCCCATTCTGTTTCATCCCTGGGTCACAGTTCCTTGTCTAGCTATCCTCTCTCTGAGGCCAAACATAATGGCCATAAGACCATTTCCCATTCCAACCCAAACCCCACTCCCAGAAATGCCCTAATTCATCTATGTAAAGCCAGTCGCCTCAAAGCCAAACACAAGAGCACCTCTAGGTCTCTCTACTGACAAAAACTTTGAGCTCACAGCGGGGCCTCATAAAAGCATCCCAAGGAATTGCACACCATGGAGGCCACAAGGCCACCTGCCTGGTCCTAGAAACACTTGTCACCCTTTCCTTCTTTCCTGGGAACTAGATGGTCTTCCCTCTCTTCCTTCCCACTCTCACCACAACTTCCCTTTTGACCTTTTTTTAACTTAGCTCGCTTTTCTCTTCATCTTCTCCTTGGGTCTCTGTCTTCATCTCGTACAGCTTCTTGCTTGGAGAAGACATCTGTTTTCAAGGCCTCCAATACCATCCTTGAGTAAATGATCACACCCCTGCCCTCCAACACGTACCTGAGCTCTGCACCTGTCAGATCCAACTTTCTACCCACCACTTGCTTTAGAGGCTCTCTGTCATTTCGAACTCAACATGTTCAAAGTTAAACGTGCCCTCTTCATCACAGAACACGCTCCCTTCCCAGTAACCCCCTCTATGAGGGTCGAAAACTCAAGGCCTCCCCTGCGGTCCACTCATCTCCACCCTCTGTATCCTCTTGCCTTGTCCGCAGAAGTGTGTCCTTCTTTCCAATCCGACTGCCACCGTCTTCGCCTAAACTTTCTGCCTCCATTTCTCCTCCCCTCTATTCCTTCCTCTCACCGTGAGAAAGACCTAAATATCACCCTCCGAATCCTCCCTGAAGAGCTCTACTGGGCTTTATTTTACAAAATCATCCACATACGTTATTTAGCCAACAGTTTCAGACTGTACTCTGAGCAGTCCCCTCAAGGAAGGGAGGAAGGTGCTGGGCAGGCAGGGCAAGCCCTCGCACTTGCTCAGTCCGGGGTAGCTCTGACTCGGTTTTTCAAGTGAGTCATCGGCATGTGTTTTCATCGAATTACAGTTTAAAAACTGTACTCGCTCCAGTATCAGCCCTGACAGGTGGACATTCGGCCTGTCTTGGGACAGTGACGGGGAGCGCGTTGTTTTTTAATCCAGCTCAAGTCACTGTTAGAGCCAACAGCTCTGTTAGAAAGTTCTGCTAAACTAGTATGTGCTTTCTGTAACTCCTACCCAGAGGTCTGCATTCAAAGCTAACAGAAGCCAGGCCTACTCTTTACCAAGTGCCCTTAGAGGCCTTCCTAGATTATATTTTCCACAACACCAATCTTTTGATCTGGAAGCCATTTATAGTTGCAAAACAGGCATCTTTCATCTGCCAACAGTGCTATGAAGCAGGAAGTATTAATTTCTGATCCTCTTTACCTGCATGTCTTTGTTTCCCTTGTTCTCTCACACAAACTCCTGCTCTAATGAAGCCAGTTTTCGGACTCACTCAGTGAACACCGCACTGCAAGTCTAGTCTCCAGGCGCTCATGTGTGATGCGCCTGGGCACCTGAGAATGACCTCCATTTCAGTCGATCCATCTGTCCCCCAGGACCTGGCTCAGATCCATGGCCTCCAAATAGGCTCGAAGGCCTTGCATGTGGTGAAAGAGCACAGGTTCTGGAAACTTACTAACTTGGGTTCAGACTACAGCTCCGTAAAGCAGTGCAACCTTGGGAAAATTACTCAACCTCTTTGTGCCTCCATTTCTTCATGTGCTAAATGGGGTTAACCCGCCCATCACAGAGGGGCGCTAAATGAGATCGATCACAGAGGTCAGAACTTGGAAGGGGCTCAGAAGTGGCAGCTACCACGCCTCTGTTTTACCCATTTCTATCCTTGTGACATTTCTGAAACATATATATGCATCGATAACGTATAATCTAGTATTACTCACTAAGTTCCTTTGTTGTTTTTTTTTTTTTTAACTTTCTTAGACAGCCAGCACCTCTACATAGGTGGGCCTTAGTTCACGTTAAAACAACTCACTGAGCACACAAGGTATACTCACAAAGAGACTATCAGGGGACATGGAGGCAGCATTTCTGCACCTATGACGTGGCTAGGGGCCTTGGGTCTCTCAAGGGAAGCTGTCTGCTGAGGGAACATAACAGCATGAAGCTCAACTGCCTGAGTGACCCCAGAAAAATGCTGACAGTTGGCCTAAACATCCTTTGCTACTTAAAACATCAATCCAACTTGAATAAAGATTGGGAGGAGTTGGCTTCAAAAGCAAATTTTCACACTTAGCTACTACACACAAGACAAATTTTCTCCGTGGAAGAAACCCACCTAGTCTCTCCAGTTGCATATCTGCACTGAGCATATTAACTCAGAGCTTAGGTGTTTTCACATACAACAAAAAGTAATATGTGAATAGCTCAGAAGATGAGGTCCTTTAACTATACAATTTCAGACAACCTGGAGAGCGAACTTTGAAAACGTTGCACTGAAAAGGCAAGAGAACACTATGGCATTTACAGTCATGAGCCACAGAACTCGGGAGGCTGCTGGTCTTATCCACGTTCCACTGCTTCTCAGTAGGATAGACGCAAGTATATTTAAATAAAAAAGTTCAGCTGTGCTTATTTCTGATGAGTCACCAGCCTTCTGCTGAAGGAACAATGTCCTTTTGAGAGGCACGTTTCCGGTATTAACCATATCTTCATTACAGGAAAATTTCACAATACACACTTTGCTGGGATGGAACCTGACCTGCATGGTTGAGTTGCACCTAAGAGGATACCTCTCATTTGCTTTCCTGGCTGATGTGGCCAAGCCCCACCTACGGCTGTATCTTCCACGACCTGCTCATCTGAGTGGCCAGGTGGAAGACACTGCCACGGCTGATGTGACTGAAGGTGCCCCTTACTTATGAGAATAGCATATGTCATCAATTCTAAGGTGCATATTTCCAAATCTCTGAGATAGGGTGTGTCTTATAATCAATTATGTGTCATAGTCTCATTGCAAGCAGTTTTTCTTCCTTAGAGACACATAAAATAATGATGCATCTGATAATCACTGGCATCTGATAGTCAATGGAGTATGGTAGATATGTTTGAGCAAAACTTGTTGAAAAGTGAACATCTGTTACTCCATTCTAATTTCTCTATTAACTGAGATTATGAAATTAAATCTGAATTCTAATGTAAAAGCTCCACTCCCACCCCCCATGTTCTATTTGGTCAATAAACACTCATAGATGTATTCTGTGATCAAATATGTACTAATTTTCTGTTTTGTACCACGCACTGAACTAGATGCTATGAAAATATTAGTAATTAAGATCTAGTCATATGTAAGATTATACCAAATTCTTCAAAGTCACATATTTGTGGTAAAGTTATAGTTTACTGACCAAATGATTTTAATTAAAATGTAGGCCCTCAATAATCCAAACTGTGGAAAACTTGATACAACTAATAACTAGGCTTTTTCAATAATGAGGAAAAATTAAAAATTTTTATAGTGTTATAGGAGAAACCTACAGACTAAAAAAAAACTTATCCAAAAAAAGTATCCAAAAATCACAATGTGTGGGCCTCATATGAATCTTGACTCAAGTATATTGTCTGTATAAAAATTATAACATTTATGAGACAACTACAAATCTGAACACTGACTAGATACTTGACGATACCGAGGAATTAATTTTTTCAGATGCAATAATAATACTATGCTATTTTTAAAGAGTTCTTATCTCTTAAAGATATACACGGAAATATTTATGGAACAAATTTGTCTCCTTCCTGTGTGCATAAAATTTTCTTATAATAGGTTAAAACATAATTGGGCCTTAATACTGTGCTTTATTTAAAACAAGTCACAAACTAAAAATATTGAAAATGAAAGTGGAGGTATGGTTACTAAAATACTGCCTAAAATATTTCTTTTCCATTGTAGAGGTAAATATGTCTAAAATGACGATTTATCTAAGTTTTCCCTCAAACTATAACTTCCTTCATAAATCTAATTTTATACCTGAAATAAAATTTTTTATACCTTTTTTCTCCTATTTTGACTAACTGGCTTGTTTTTAAACATTGTGCTGTCTGGACAGTTTGTTTTTTTCTTCAATAGCTATTCTAGGTTAAAAATCAGAATCCTTGACATTTCCTTTAAGTTCAATTCTAAATAATGGTGTGATTTTGGCCACATGTCTAACAGCCTTTGGGTCCTCATCATTTAGCTCTCTTGAGCCTCAGTTTCTTCATCTGCAAAGGGAACACAGAGAACCAAACAATCTTCTCTCTGATGGTCCAGGGGTCTGGGACTGCAGTGTCTGTTCTTTGCCCAGCAACTGAAGCGCATCCTCAATTTTGCTTGGGATATTTGGCTCTCCTGCTAGTTAATAAAGGCAATCCAATCTACACACAAAGGTCCTTCCACTGCAGGGATTTCAGACTGCACAGCCTACTGAAAAGCTCCCCTACACAAACACATCCCTATGGAAAACCTTTGGGAGTTATGAGAGTTGGTTTTATAGTAGAGAAGAAAAAACTATTGAGATCCACACTAATACAGTATTTGAACTGATCACTGGGTCCCCAATGTAATGGCCTGTCACGGAATATATATATATATACACATATATATAGTATGCATAAAAAATAGGTAACACATTTTAATATAAATATATAATATTCACACATATATATAGTATGCATAAAAAATAGGTAACACATTTTAATATAAATATATAATATTCAATATACTCTAAATATATTTAATTGTCTGAAAATGTGCTTAATATTATCAGATAGTAGCTAGTTGCTAGAGCTTAGCTGGTACTAAGTAACTAGCTGGCAATACTGTGGGGACCTGATAGAGGCTTGTGACTGTACAGCTCAGTGTGAATTTGTGGCTTCATTCATAAATTTCTCAGTGAAACTGGATGAAGCAAGGATATGTGCACTTGAATCTGCAAGCGGGTACATGCCAAAGAGGAGACATGCAAAGCACACAAAACACAATAGCAAAAGGAGAAAGATTAAATACTTCACAGAGATCACATTACTTGTTTTTATGAGACAGAGTATGAATGATTAATATGGTCACAACTTTGGCCTTCTCCCCAAACAACCAAAGATTACCTTGATGTGCTTAACTCTGTCTTCTTTTTCTGTCTTTGGTTTCTTTCCTGTGGTAACAGAAAATAGTTTTGGATTATTTCATGAAGAACATACAGAGAAACATTTTCCCTAAATTAAATCATTTTTTTAATTCTCAGTGAAATTGTATATGCTTTAATCTATACATGACCCAAATTACAAATGTTTTACTGTATTTGGTGACCTGAGAGTCATTTTCCCCAGCCAGGTAGGGGCAGAATTATCATCCACAGTGTGAACTACAGAAGTAAAAATAAATCACAAAGGTACTACAATATACATTGAGTGATCATTGTTATAGTCAGTAAATCTCTTTATCTACCTTTCTTAGAAGGCCTCTCAGATAAGGGCAACATCCGGTACACTCTGAAGGCGTTATTTCCTTTCTTTATACTTTTATCTTTGACTTCTTCGATATCAGGCAAGGAGTTCATGGCACATCGAAAATTCGCCTTCCATGTTTTTGGATCAGGTTTATCTACTCCTGGTTGATGCTTTCCTACCAAAATAGCCCAAAGAATTAAGGTTAATAAAAAGGGGAAAAAAATTAAAATTCAGAATAAAACTTTCTGGAAACACAGGATTACTGGTCAAGTAGTGGAGAGAACCATTGTAATTCCAGGCTATACCTACAATGACTAACATCCTAGTTTTCCTGGGATTGAGAAGGTTCTTGGGATACAGACATTTTTTGTTTAGAAACCCGGACAGTTCCAGGCAAATTGGTACAAGCTGGTCAATGGACTCTACCAAAACATTTTGAGAGAAAATTAATAATGATAGAAGAATGGAGTATCAATATAAGTAATGTAAAAGGCTGGAAAGCTGGGAGGCTAATAAGCACAGGTAACTGAAGTGTCTCTTTTTCATCTGATTCTCAAATATTAAGTAAAAAGTTGACTACTGTAAATCACTCCCTACTTAAATTTTGTTGTAAATAAATATATTCTTGACTACCTTTGGGGGAGATAAATTCTACTCAAATTTAAAGCTACAGAACAAGTAAGTTCTATATTATTACACTGGTATACACCTGGGGAACTTAATCAGAATTCCACATTATAGGAATTTTAAGGACAAAGCTTCTGTGGAATGGGTGGAGTATCACTTTTAAGTGATGGAATTTGTAAGTCATGTGTCCTGGATATGCCTGGGGACAAGTCACAGGTTTTTCAGAGCTATCTTCATGAGACCATAAGCCAATAGATTTTATATATGTAGTAAAAAAAACAAAAATAAACAATAGTTAACCCTGTATTATATAACTGAAACTTGCTAAGAGAGTAGAATTTAAATGTTCTCAGTAAAATAAATAAATAAATAAATAAATAGATAGATAGATAGATAGATAGATAGATAGTAAATATGTGCGGCGATGGATGTGTTAACCCAATGGGAAGAATCCTTTCACAAGGATTACATATATCAAACCATAACATTCCTCACTTTAAATATCATAAAATTTTGTCAATTATATCACAATTAAAAGGAAAAACGAGGCATGAAAACAATAGTAAAAAAACAAGAGGGCCTGCCTCTGTAAACAATGAAGGGGGTTTTAATACCTGTATGGATTGCCCAATTTCTAAAGAGTGGTGCATCTTTTTCCACATCCCACCCATGTCTAGCTGCATGCATCCAGGGGATCTGAAAAATCTTCTTTTCCTGGGGGGAAAAAAAAAAGTAAATAAGAACTGTAGCCATGGGTTTCATTACAGAAGGTTCTTAAGTTCTAGCTAGTAAGATTCCTTACTAAGCAGCATTGGGTTTGTTGAGTTTCTACAGTATAGTCTTCTGTAAACCAAACCCACTTCCCCGCTGGGTCCTAAATATTGACAGTCTACCCAGGTGAGATTCGGAATCATGCAGAGTCTGGCAGAACAAGAATGTATTCCAAGGTCACAGATGATTTGGGATATGACGATGTGTTCCATTATCTGTGCCATTTTTCTTTAAAGAACCACCAATAACTGGCCACTGAGTAAAACTTCTCATTTTTTTCTTATCATTTATTTCCATCATTTGGTAAAGAGGAACTCCAGCTCTCTTAGTAAATTAAAAATTAGGCAACTCTTCAAAATAACACCCGTTTGTACTGCTAAAAAGGAAGTTGGGGGTATGAGGCCACTGTGACAGAGACCAAATATCTCAATCTGCTTGGGTAGCCAACAGAAACAGACGGTTCCGTCGAAGGTTCTAACCTCTATCTGTCACTACCTTGCATGAAATAGCAAAAGTACAAAGATATATCGATTATGTAGAAATGATACTTCCTATTTTGGAGAAAAGTGCCTCAGTACAATTCTTCTTATATCATATCCTTTCCATTTTTCTTATAGCCCAAGAGGTAACTCAAAATTGCTTAAATCGACCCTGGCAAACACATGACTAGAATCTAGTGCTTTGGAAACAAAGACACACTCATAGTAAAAACTACGTATGTGAAACCTGGTTCAACCAGCAGCACCAGCAGTTACTAAGGTCCTATGTGACTACACATGTTCACACGGTCTTAGTTTTGTTTTGTTTTGTTTTTCACAACAACCTAATGAGCTATATTTGTGTTATTATTTCCACTTTACAGGTGAAGAAACTGAGGAAAGAATTAAATTATTTAGTCCAGGAACTTAGGATAATAAATGTCTAACTTCAGAACCAACATCACGCGATCCCACCTTCAGTCACCTAAATCACTCTGCACATTGTTTCTCAGTGTGTAAAGTTAGAAGATTTCCAGTTCTACAACTAGATTGACTTGGATTCCACGGAGATTAAAGCCCAGGAAAACTGTATTTCTTTGAAGCCCCCTAGCTAGTTCTGATAATGTCCCGTTCAGCTATGCCACCCCGAACAAGCCCGATCTCGTCTGATCTCGGCAGCTAAGCAGGTCGGACCTGGTTAGTACTTGGATGGGAGACCACCTAGCAAGACCAAGTGCTGTAGGTGTAAAAAATAAGAGATTGTAAGCTGACAAGGTCCTTGCGATCTGTGAGGGCAACCAAGGGTTGCCTTGCCTTTAAAAAAAAAAAGATAATGTCCGTTTCTGGAGATCCCTGCACAATACACTGGGGAAGGAAAACAAATGTTTTTGGGGTTTTCCGCCACTTTGGTTTCACATTGAAAGACAGAAAGGGTCCCAACTGATCTCAAAGGGGCTCGGTGCCTCTCCACAGAACCAATTACAAAGCCCGAACTACCAGTACTTCGGGACACTTGAGAGTTCCCCAAAATCTGTTAAAAGGGAAAATTCTACTGTATTTAAAAACACAGTTAATAAAGAAGAACTTAAAGTAAGAGACTTTTCACAAACCCCTCCTGTTTACTCAGTATCATCCACTGCGACAGCAGGGTTTCACGTTAGCCATTTCCAAAAAGGCAGTCCTCAAAATAGGGCTGAGTGATTTTTTTTTTAATGTAGCTGAAAGTCACAGGGCAAATCACTTACTGCACTTCTTGATGTTCACATGAAAATGAAAAAAAAAGTGAAAATGAACTTATTTCACTGAAAGAACTTTTCCTGAAGTACACAACCAGAATCTAATGGTTTATGCTTAAAGATACAGGCACCTAAAGAATTTGCTGTTGTACTTTTTTCTAGGTCAAAGAAGTTCTGGGGTGACACAATTTGAAATTTATCTCATAAGACACAGAGTTGATTCTGACAAGTAGATCTTTTCAAGCACTTGCACGCACACACACACACACACGCACACGCACGCACACACAACCAAACCTAGTCTCACAGAAACCATGCCAAAATCATGAAACCACAAATGTAATGATGGAACTAGCAATTATTCAACATAGATCCTCTTGAAATGGGCAAAGAACCTGACAAGACCAAATAAATGGCCAATAAGCACATTAAAAGACAGTCAACATCACTAATCATTAGGGAAATGCAAATCAAAACAACATTAAGACACCATTTTAATGTTAGAATGGCTAGAATCAAGAAAACAGAAAATAATAAGTGTTGGTGAGGAGGATGTGGAGAAAATGAAACCTTCATACATTGCTGGTGGGAATGTAAAGTGGTGTAGCTGCTGTGGAAAACGTCTGGCTGTTCCTCAAAAAGTTAAACAAAGAGTTGCCACATGACCCAGTAATTTCATTCCTGGGTATATTTGTTCAAACAAATATTTATGCATGGACGTTCACAGCAGCAACCCTCACAGTACCCAAAAGGTAAAAGCAACCCAAATGTCCATCAACTGATTAATGCATAAAGAAAATGCTGTATATGCCTAAATGGCATATTATTCAGCCACAAAAAGGTATGCGGTACTGACACGTGTTATAACATCGATGAAACTTTATGCTAAGTGAAAGAAGCTTTACATAAAAGGCCACAAGTTAAATAATTCCACTGATATGAAATATCCAGAAAAGGCAAATTCATAGAGACAGAAAGCAGATTAGTGGTGCCATGAACTAGGGGAAGGATACAGGGAGTGAAAGGAGTGACTGCTTAATGGGTATAGTGTTTCATTTTCAGGTGATGAAAAGGGAATTAGATAGGGATGATGGCAGTATACAATACTGTGAATGTACTTAATGCCACTAGATTATACACTTTAAAATGGTTAAAATGGTAAATTTTAAAAAACTACATGGAAAATCTAACTTTTAACTAGTTTTTTTCACAGTGCAAAAAAAAAAAACCCCACTAATAAATGGTTAGTTTATCACAAATATCTTTTTTATAAAGACCATGGTGAAAGGTAAAGGTGAAATTCGTTTTAAAACCGAAAGAGATTCTTTCTGATCAGTAAACATTCTGGCCATAGATCGTTGTGTTCTATGGGACGCTGATGGCACTTTATTCTGCATTTGTACAGACTGTGACATGAGTGTGTGCCATCGGGAGCCCTGCTCTGCACACGCGGTGGCTGTACACGCCATGTACGGAAGGACCGCACATACCAGAGTCCACTCATGTTCACGTATGTATAGAACTCTGCCCAACTCAGGGCAGGAGAGGTAAGTGCTGCTTGAGTTGAGGAGAACATTTAAGATATCTTGAGCAACGCAGAACAAACATACCTTGGCCCCAAGTGGAAACCAGTTCTCTTATCTCTATCTCTTCTCTTCCCTGATGTTTATAAGATGTTCAAATTTCATTTGCTATTTTTGTTTGGACTCCTTACTCTGTTCTGAGATGGCCTAATATTTACACAAGCACAATTATGCTTTCAAAGTGAAAAGAAGGTAAAGGTTTAGCCCTCCCTGCTGACCTCCTGTGCTGGGAGAGTGGCCTGCAGGCCTGGGTCCAGGCAGATCTCCAAAATGAAACCAGAACACCGATAACCACAGTGGGACTCAATCGGGGCCACAAGAGAAGCCATGAACCTGAATGTGGCTGCCTCCTTCCTTCCTCCAAATGTGGCCCAGGGGAACCACAGCAAGCATCTGGACAAATCCAGACTGACCTGGTCCCATCAATGAGCCAATGGCGAGAAGAAAAAGAGGAGGGGATACTGTTCACGATCAGGAGAGACTTCGAGTCAGAACCACAAACATAACACAGTACTGTTCACGATCAGGAGAGACTTCGAGTCAGAACCACAAACATAACACAGTACTGTTCACGATCAGGAGAGACTTCGAGTCAGAACCACAAACATAACACATGGACCTTCTCAGGGTTCTGACTGAACAAACCAACTGTAAAAAGTTATTCTGAGAATACTCAAGGGATTTTGAATATGAACAGGGTAATGACAATATTAAAAACTTATGATTAACTTTTTCCAATTGACAACAGTACTGTGAATATATGAGAAAATGTTCTTAAATCTTGTAAATGTACACTGTCGGGGAGTTGCTTTAAAATACCATATACACACATACACACATATACAGACATACAAAGATAAAACAAAATGTTGATAATTGTTAAATCTAGGTGTGCATGATTAAATCTAGATGGAAATTTACTATACTGTTCTTTCCAGTCATTAGGCTATTCAAACACACTATGTACATTTGCAAACACTCATCATAAAAAGTAAGTGACACAAGCCACAGCCCCATTCATGAGTTAGTTATAATGCTGCTTTGCCAAACTCTCGCTGCTCCTTCAGAGGGCTCCAAAGGACCCATTTCATCACTACCCTCCTCCACATGTATGGAAAATAGAAGCTGAAAACAAATTTAGGCATTAATTAACTATCTGTTTCTTACTAAGATCACAGTGGATTTGATGGATCATCCATTTGAGAGAGATGTGACAACCGCCAACCTAGTGCCCTCAAGTCTAATTATCTGAACAGGGAGAAAACAAGCCACCAATGTTGTTCCTCTTCGAGCACGCATCATCCATCCATTTAGTCACAGAACAGTATTTACCTCTTATGTGTCAGGCACTAGGCCTGGCGCCGAGCATGCAGTAATGGTGGAGACAGTGCCTGCCCCCAGGGGGCTTCTGGCCTGGAGTACGTCACCATAAATAACAACATATAAATGAATGACAAAGCTCCAGGGACAGTGCCCATTTTCTAAGAGTTATAACAGTCTTCGGCGGGGGAAGAAATTTTGGAATGACCTCAAACCACTCAAAATACAAAGAGAGATTCTTAGTCAGAATGTTTATGAGTGGGAAGGAAATAAATATTAGGGTCTCAGTTAAATATTTATGTGGACAGACATATACCAGCAAGCCTAAGAGAGCAGAAATCTATAAAAAGATGCCCTGTGGAGGTACAGATGTGGAGACAAAATGTCCCGACTCCATCCGAGGTCTATAGTGACAGTGACTGTACTGTCCACATGCACAAACACAGCCACGCGAACACTCTGGCTCAGCCCAGTCAGGGGCCTGCCAGATCAGGCCCCTCAGGCAGCCCACAGACTCCCGTGTCAGCCTTATCCAAAGAGGCACCTTCCGTGGCAGCCACGGGCACGCGCTCCTTCCTTCAGCCTGGCTCATGTCCAGACCCTGCAGAGGAGCCAGACGTGATAGCAGAGGAGTACCCCTCCCCTCTCTGCTGCGGAAGAGAACTGACGAGCCATGAGCTCCGTGTTCAACGACCCAAGGAGAAACCTATTTACTTTCTGGTCCAAAAAACATGGACAGAGTGGATGGAAGAAAAGGTGTCTCAGTGGAAAGTCTCAGTCAGGAAACAAACCTCAGAGGGTACATTAATTTCCTAGGGCTGTCATAACAAAGTGCCACAATCTGGGCAGCTGACAACCATGGAAATTTATTCTGTCACAGTTCTAGAGGACAAACATCCAAAAGCAAGATGTCAGCAGGGCCACGTTCCCTTCACCTTCGCAGGCTCTAAGGCGAATCTTCCCTTGCCTCTTCCAGCTACTGCTGGTTCTAGGCCTTTCCTGTATGTGGATGCATCACTCCAAGCTCTGCTTCTTCACATGGCCTCCTCCTCTGTGTGTGTGTCTTCTCTTCTAAGGACAACTATTACTGGATTGGCCCAGATGGATAAACCAGGATGACCTCATATCAAAATCCTTAAATCGATTGCGTCTGCCAAGACCCTTGTTCCAAATAAGGTCATATCCACAGGTTCCAGGAGTTAGGATGTGAACATATCTTTTGAGGAGCCACGATTCAACCTACTAGAGGGCAACTAACTGCAGCATATCAAGGACCTACTCGGTACAAGAGACGTATTGACATAGTAAGTGTGCCAGTGCATCAAGTCAGCCAAAATTGGTGCATGTGTTTAAAAAAAAAAAGGATAAGTAAACACAAACATTCTCTTCAGAAATCAGGAATATCTGCTTGAATTCCACACTCTAAATCAATATAGGCAATGTTATCTTGTTCTTCAAAAATAGAACCCTACTTAACCTCTCTGTGCATTAATTTTTCTGTAAAACTGAAAAAAATCATGATGTCCATGCCACAGTGGGGATTAGGTGAGTTAAGGCATGTATCTTGCTTAGAGGAGTACCCGGCACTTAATAAATGTTAGCTTTTATTACTAGTATGATCATCATTATTGGGTACCCTAGGCCTCCTCAACTCTCCTTGACGATCACCTTCCCTTTCCCTATACCTCCACGTGGGCTCCTGCAGGCCAGTAACCTGAGTTCTTGTTTGCCTTTTTGGAAGAGGCTAATTATGAAGCCCCCGACCCCCACCCTAGTATACAAATCCAAAACATTATAGAAATAGAAAGCCCTGAAAAATATATCATTTGACATAAGACCTTATAATATACAACAGGTCACATGGAATGAGCATACGGTTTCTTCATTTTGATTCACTTCATACCCCACCTTGTTTTGGAAAGGACTCGCGTCGACAGATATGTTCAAATACAACACCATTAAATAAGAGAAAAAAATAAGTGGATGAGAGAAAATGAGCAAAAAAATAAGATTTGACAGATATCTGAAAAGATCAAATGAGGCCAGAAGTAATATTAGTTTTTTTAAAAAATTATGCTTCAACATCCTGTACACTTGTTAGAAGTGGGCTACAATCTGGCTCTAAGTTTTCGGCACATGATACAAAGATAAAGCCTGACCGGCTAAATTATTAATCCTGTCCTTAAGATTAAAAATGAGGGGAGAGATAGACGAGGAAAAAGAAATTTGCTCAGAAGAACTGCAATATTCTTGCTAGTGGGAAAGAAACCTCCCTTGGGCTCTCTTAAAGAAGGCATGATATATTATATTTAGTTGCTTTTATAAATTATAACTATATAATTTCAGGTCTTCTTTATTTATACAGACACTATCTTCCTGATTCACCCCTAACAGGTAGGATCAATTAAATTGAGAATTTGAGGTCGATAAAGTAAGGGCGTATTTAAGTATACATGGTGGGGGTGGGGGCGCTCTGTAAATGATCGAATTTTCTTTTTCTAGGACAGGCAGGCACACAAATAGGATTTCTCAATAAGATAAAGAAAAGACATTTTTAAAGACAAAAACAAAAGTTTTCTTCATATAGTAAATACTGGAAATAAATCAATATGCTCCATTCCCAATACAAAACTCCAGTTTCCATGTCCTCTATTCCTGAAAGCCAGGAGAGAAGCAAGCAAGGAATTTAGAGAAGGAAGAGGGTAAGAATCATTAAAGAAAAATACAGCAAGAAGCTTCCTATAAATAGTCATCCATAATACCAACAGTGAGCTGAAACTGCTAAGTCAGGGTTTGCAACTACAGTCTGAGATGATTAAATAAATATCTTCTTTATACAATAATTTGATGTTTTTATGATGATTTTTGCTTGGTAGGTTTTTGTAATTAATTAGCATAAGATTTTGAACACAGTACAATTTTGCTTTCAGAGGTATTTATGCTTTTAGTAAGGCACTCTCTTTCTCTCTCTCTCACACACACACACGCACACACGCACACACACACTCATCACACTTACTTTGTTCAGCCACTTCAGCCCTGGTATCGTATTTGAGTTTATCTGTTCCTCCAGCCACGGGCGCATCCGCATCCTTTCCACCGGCATGGTGCCCCTCTGCAAAGAGAAACACAGCATCAGGCATCCTGCTACTGACTGTCATGTCCGCACTGTGAAGCTCTATACCCCTGCCTGACCCTCTTCTACCACCCCTTCCTCATAACCACACAGCTTATGTGTACGTGGGATTGGCGCTGGGGGAAGCTTTTGCCCTAGGGCCGCCAGCCACTGCTTAAGCAGTCTACTCATTCCAGAAGAGCTGTCTCAGTGGGGGCAAAGCTGTGGGCCAAGGCTGCTGTCAGCCGCGAGGGTCCCAGGGACACAGAAGACTTGGACTGGCAGAAACTCAGCCAGCCAGAGGGCACAGCCACCTCTGAGTGATCTTGCCTGAAGCTAGGTCTTACCCCCTTCCCCACCGGGCTGTGTTTAGTAGACACCTTCAGGCATTCGGGGCACCAGTTCTGTACAATACTTATGGGTATTATCCTCCCAAGGACCCAGGGTGGACAGAGCAAAACAGTTGTGAGAAAGAGTTATTATAATTCATTCATTCCTTTGGGGTATCTGAGTTATAGAAAGGTTCTGAACCCCCGCTACTGGCACTCCAAAGCTCTAAAGGAATCAATTCACTTGGTTCCAAAGTCTTTCACCAAATAGCAATCCCCTCCTCATGCATTCCATCTGCTCTCAGAGCTCGGCAGCATCTTGCTCTGGCTTCAGCTTGGCTTTTCTGTTAATGCATGCTCGTATGCACTCCCTCAAGGACCTTCCTTCACTACCACCCTCCCTCTCTGACCTGATATCATCCTTCCTTTTCCTTTACCTTCCTTTCTCTCTGGGAATTATTTCATGGGCTAATCACCTTTTCTTTACCAGCCCACATAATATCTCTCTTCCCTCCTTCCAGATATATTTCTAGAACATCTTTCCCTTGTTCACCAAAATATGCCTAGAATGGCATCACTAACAAAGTATTGCCTACTATTCATCTTCACCTTCTTTACAAGTAAATTTAAATTTAACAAAGATTCAAAATTCATGATGGTGCCAATTCAAGCCTCCAGTCTTTAAGACTTCATAGACAGTGGGACATAACACTATTTCAAACCTTTGCTGTCTCTTTTTTACTCATCTCCTCCCCCAAAAATGAGCTCTGAAGATTCTATTCAGATGAATTTGGGCTGAGATGATCAGTCTCAATAACTCTCGCCTCCAGTTCGCAAAGGACTTCTTCTCTCTTCTTTGCCCTGACTCCAACTCATGTCAGAACCCATGCAAGCATCATTACATGAACCATAAGGGGCTGCACCCTTTGCCATTGGAGCCTAAATAATTCTAGAACTAAATTCTAGAACCCGCCTTTCCCTTGTACATATCTCCCAGTTCTGACCCATTCATCGTTGTAGATGCCTCCCGCTCCTTGCTCGTACCAGGCTCTCTGCTCCTCTTTCCCAACCCTTACCCATTCTCCAAGACCCAGCCTCCACCCTTCTCCACAAGCCTTCCCAGACTCCTCCTCCTTCTCCAGCTCTCACAATGCTCACTGATCTTATATTGCTCATCTGAAAATCAAACATGGCTGTAGGGCAGCTTTGGTAAGCTGTCTTTATTCTTACCTAACTCTCACCTTAACTATAAACTTTTCAGCTCATATACCCTCCCTTCCTAACCAAACTGTAAGCTCTTTGATAGTAGAAATCCCACCTCTTATAGGTCTTTCTATAATTGTACAAAGCCAAATGCTGTCTTTCACTCGGGAGACATTCAATACAAGAACCAGGCAAGCCCTACAGATCAGCCAAGGTGGACTGCTGCTGAGGTTGGCTCCACGCACTCATCTGGTAGCTTGAGAACACCATTTTTGAGACAAGTGAAAGGACCTCAAGAGTAGTCCAAAAAGACACGGAATAGCCATAAGAAACCCCAAATACATCTCCTCTTAGTGGTTCTCAAGTCATTCCACTCATTTGAAGATCATTTATTGAGGATGGTATTCCAGGATGAGGAAAAGGTAAGACATTCCTTGCCATCCAGAAACTCCTCATGTAATAGGAGACAAGAAAGAAGAGAATTATCAGACCACACAAAGAGCCTTGTGTACAGGATGATAAGGAGTTACAGGCGAGTTCTGGGAGCATTGGGGAACACCGTCCACAGAAGATCCCACGACGTGACTTGAACACTGGGATGGCTCTGCCCAACAGGGTGATGACCACCAACCCAGTCAGATCTCCCCTCTGAAGAAGATTTCAAGATACAGAGAAGGGGGCAGCTAAGTCTGGAGCAGTAAAGAATGAAGAAAGAGGAGAAGTAAAAGTAGCTATGGTAGTCACGAGTCCTTCTGAGGGGACAACTTGACAAGCAGAAGTGCCACAAATCACTACCACTGCTGCTCTACCTAAACTTAGCAATATGACAAAATGACAAGGATGTGTAAATGGCCTCGCTTCTGATTTGTCGTTATAATAATATAATAATTCTCCCATATTTTTTTCACAAATGACCCATTTGGAAAAAACGGTCACCTGAAATATTTCAAAAGCTTTCTGTCTTTAAAACTTAAGCTTATGTGGGGAGATACAGTCAACCCTCGTTATTTGCAGAGTCCATATTTGCAAATTCGCCTACTCACTAAAATTTACTTGTAATGCCCAAACCAATTCTCGAGGTGCTTTCATGGTCATTAGCATGCAATGTATGCAATTCCAGCTGAGGTCCAACAAGATGATTCTGCCTTCCTATTTCAGTTCACACTGTAAACCAGTGTCCTTTTCATCATCTATTTTATGCAACATTTTTCTGCTTTTTGCTAGTGGTTTTACTGTTTAAAATGGCCCCCGAGAACGGTCTGTCTGAAGTGCGGTGTAGCGTTCCTAAGTGCAAGAAGGCTGTGATGTGCCTTATGGAGAAAATATGTGTGTTAGACAAACTTCCTCTGGGCATGAGTTATAGTGTTGGCTGTGAGGTCAATGTTAATGAATCAACCATAATTAAATGAGGAGTCTTTAAACAGAAACACGCATAAAACAAGATTATTGATTGTGGATAAAAATGCTATGATCAGAGGCTCACAGGAATCTAATGTCCTTATAAGAAGAAGGAAGTCTGGACACCGACACACACAGAATGCTATGTGAAGAAACAGATACAGAGGGAAGGTGGCCACATGAAGTCAGAGCAGAGACTGGAATGATGCTGACGAGGCAAGGAAGGGTCCTCCCCTAGAGGCTTAAAGGAGAGAAGAGCCCCACAAACACTTTGATTTGGGACTTCTAGCCTCCAAAATTGTGTGAGAATACATTTCTGTTGTTTTAAGCCACACAGTTTGTGGTACTTTGTTATGGGAGCCCTAAGAAACTACTATAGAAGGTACTCTGAGGCAGGTAACGGGCCCCAACCTAGTCTACGGGTGAAGGAAGGTGTCCCAAGGTAGTGTGAAGGAAAGGGAGATACAACAAAGGTCCTGAGGCAGGAGGACGAGCTGCCAGAAGACAATCAGGAACAGGGAGGATGCCAGAGACGGGCTGACCCTGGAAGGCATAGAGAACCATGCACAGATGCTGCTCATCATCCCGAGACTGAAGAGAAAACTGGAGATTTATGTGAATGAAAGATATAATCAGCTTTATTAATAGTAAAGGTGGACCAGTGCTTCACCAACTGTAACATGCAGACAAATCTCAACTCAGTAAGTCTAGGTAAGCCCTGTGATTAACGAGCTCCTAGGTCCTTGGACCAACCATACTGAGGAGCAAGGCTGCAGATTAAATTTGATTTTTATGAGTCACCTGGCTCTTCTCTGACTTCCTGCAAAGTCTGGTCATTCTGGCAGACAGACCTCTTCATCGGTCTCAGTATGTCAGATTCAACTGCATCATCTATCTGCCAGCCCAACTCTTACTTACACACTATGCCTTTCTAGCACAGATGCAGCTCAGCCAAACTTTAAGAGTTTTATCACTTACCTAGCCAAAATACTACGAAAATCACACATGTAATTTTTTTTTTCTAGATCTTTAATCAGGACTGTCATCATCAATTATAAGTGGATTTTCAGGAAAAGCAAACATGGCAAGAAGAGAAACTCTGGTATAGCAGCCTCGTTTAGTTCAGGTTCTTTTTTAAAAATAGCTAAAACATCCCAACTGATACAGAATGAAAAGTTAACCCTTTTACATGAAGGCACTTCCTCTTTTTTACTTGATTTTATAGCCTGGTCCCATCTTCCGCACTGAACAGGTAATGAACTATCAGGGGTCTTGCCACATGACACAGAAGAGAAAAGGTGCAATTTGACAGATCTCTCATGACTATCAGAAGCCAAGTATGCATTCTTACTTCTGTGAAAGAAAGCAACGGTGTAATTCTACATTGAGCCTATCATCGGAAACTCATTTAGTTTGGCACTAAAAATAAATTATGTTTCCAGAGATTAAAAGGCTGGGATGATGGTCGCAGAGGGTCAGGGGACTGCGTACTGAGAGTACTGAGAAAAGACGCTTCCTTGGCATGTTTTTTTCTAGCTTCCATTAGTGAAATTCAAAGTGATAGACTGGTCTTCCTTCTCTAAGGTGAGAAGGAAGTACCAACACCCTGGGTACCAACACCCTGGCCAACACATGAAGCTTGAACAGAGTCAAAGAAGGCATGGAACTGGGTAGAAAAGGCACAGAGGTGCTATTTTTGCCAAGACAACCAAAATATACCAGAAATCAGGACACCTGCATCCCAGTTCCGACTTTGCCATCACTACCGTGTGTCTTTGGGGTGGTCATTCAATCTTTCCAATCCATGCTTTGATCATCTAGAAAAATGAGAGGCTGCAAAATGGTAATTTCTGAGGTTATTTACGATTCTAGGAAATCTTTTGTAATATGAAGGCTCATAATCTGATTTATCTTTTTTGTAAACTTCTAATCTTGTACACTGTATTGTTTTTAAAAGTGAAACGGTAAAACTTTATGGTTCTATAAACCTAAAATATGAAGCATCTACTCTCAAGCATGACAAAATGCACTTTCTAAAATCAGCTATCATTATACCTTTGAAATCTGGGGTTGAGATCATCCTCAAAACCATGGCATTGGGCTATAAATCAATTCAGTACATGGCAGGTATTTAGAATATTACTGGTACCAGGGCTACTGCATAAAAGCACAAAAGTTATTCATTGTGATTCACACGACGTGAATCACGTCCCCCCACGAAATTGATGATGCTTTGGTCCAGATCAATACGATTAACAGTGTACCTGAATTTTAACCTAAATGACTGAGGTTTGGATCTTGGAACAGTAATAGCAATGGCTACTATTGACTGGGCACTTACTGTACATCAGGCATTAAAACCAGAGTTTTCGATGAGTTTCTCATTTAACTCTAACAACCCTAGAACTTTATCACTCCATATTATAGATGAGGGGATGGTTGGGGAAGTGTTCAAAAGCATCTGCTAGTAGGGAGGGGAGCCCAGACTCTCATTCAGGCCTGTCTGAAATGCCCAGACTCGGAAACCCTAACCTGTGCTTTCATCTTACTTTAGAAAGCACTCAGTTATGATGGCCTTTCAACTATTCTACTTACTGAGCCTTTCCCTGTTTTGCATAGCACTGACATGCTAATCTTTCTTAAAAAACCATTAAATTATGTTAATGTTCTGTTCTAGAGACTTCTAAATCTGTCTCTGCTGGATTTAGGATAAAATCCTTAGCTGAGAGAGGGGGGATGCTTCTGGTAAAACTCAGAAGTCTTACGGTGACTACTCGACAGAAACAATGGAATACAGAAGACAATGGAAAGATGTCTTTAAAGTACTGAAAGAAAATAACTGCTATTTAAAAATTTTATATACAGCAAATATTTCCTTCAAGAATGAAGAGGAAATAAAGGCATCAGAGAGAAACTTAAGAGATTTTCCACCAGTAGACCATTAGCTCATCAGGTCCCAGTTACACAGTCACAGGAGATTGGTCAAAAGTGGGCAAGAATGAAGGCAAAAGTATGGGAGCTAGGATGCTAAGAGAGGGCTAACGTTTAAGTCTGTGCCACAGAAGCTGACCATAGCAGAGCTTGGCCCCATCTCTTTTACAATTGCATCATTTGTTTTAAATATGACTATGTCACCTGATAGCCCTCCCTACATAGTCATGTTCCCACCCCTCTTACCAACCTGCAGAAATGTTATCCTCCCAGGGAAAGCTAGCTCAAATGTATTTTCATCCATTAAACCTTCTCTCACGACGCTAACCACTGGACCCTGTTCTCCCACCGCACGTACTATCCGAAGTATCCAGTCATCCAGTCTATCGACAAATACTTATTAAACGCATATTATTACTGAACACTGTGCTAAGTACTATGAAGGATTCGAAGATGTGTATATGATCACTACTCTCAAGGAATTAATAAGTTTAATGGAGACAAGAGACATAAATCATAAGAAGCTAACTAAGAATACTATAATTACTATAATAAAAGATTGTAATAAAGATCAGAAAGCAGTGTATGATTAATTGCCAACTACGTGAACTACTTCATAAAGAATACATAAATCATTATTAGCTAGGTTTGTAAGGGAAAGCTTTACGGTAAAGGAAGAGCTTATACAACGGGGAGGAATTGCCTAGGCTGAGAGAAGATAGCAAACCAAGCCAGAAAAGATAAAGGTTAGTATAAATGGCCAAAGCAGGACCATGGAAGATGCATTTGCTGATGTGGGCAGAGCAACTGAGCTATGCACCAACATGAGTGGAGTTTCTGAAGTACCAGCTACCATGTGAGAAGCAAGCACTGGAAATTTTACATACATCATCTCAATTCTCATAACAGTCCTAATCAGTTAAATATTATGATCCTCATTTTAGAGATGAGAAGTATAGCTTGAAAAGGTAACTAAAAAACAGAAAAAAGAAAAATGTGTCTAAGTCCTCAGATGAGGAACTAAGATCTAAACCCAGGTCTTTCTGGAAGGTCTCAAAAGCCCAGCTCGAGACTGAGCCTGTTTACAGAGGCTATTAAAAACTTCTGAATAGTCATGTTTCACTATCACAAACCAAGCAGTACTCTATACAGGGTCAAATGGAAGCAAGGAGATAAGTTAAAAGCTACTGCTCTGGTCCAAGATGGTGGCTATGGGAACGCACAGGGGGGAAAAAAGTAACAATAATACCCTTGTAGGAATGTAACAGCCATTTTTAGTAACAATTTTTCCAAGACATATAGTAATCCTTCCCAAAATGCAATTCCTTCTTACATGACATTCTACACTCCCCCACACTGACATTTCTGTACCCTTTTAGCAAACATGAAGATTTCAGCTCAAAATTATGTGAACTGAGAGGAATCTGGAGTTGAAAATTGAAAATCATCATCATTATCATTATCCCTATTACATTCGTTCAAGTGCTTCATAGGAATCAGACACTAGGCCAAGAGCTTTTGATGCATTATTTCACTTAATCTTCAAACCAGCTATATGAGATATAGTATCTTATCTCCATCTTACAGATGCAGAGCTATTAGAGTGGTAAACACAGTATTCAAATCCAGATCCATGTGACTCTGAAGACTATGCCAAAAACCTCCAGACCAGTGTTTTTCAAACCTCAGGTAGCAACTCATCAGAAGGTCATGAAATCAATTTATTGGACTAGGATCAGTATTATTGGATTAAGACCAGCACTTTAACTTTAATGTGTAAGAATACAGAATAGAAATTATGTAGAAAGTATGTCCCCCAAATAAGAGTAAGTATTGTTTTATTAAACTTGTGTTTCAATTTTATATTATAATTACACTGTCACTGTGGTCAAAAGAGTATAAAAAAGTATTGCATTAGGCTGAACTGCTTCCTAGGTATGTTAACAGATGTGTGTGAACATGTGGGTGGCAGGTGGAGGGAGAGGTAATGGTCGAAAGTAGAAAGCAAAAGAGAAGGCTATAGGGAGATGAGGAGAAGCAAACCCTTAGAACTATATTGACTCTTGGACGGCTGAAGTGAAATGTGTGAGAAGTTTAATAGCATGTTCAGAGCTAAGGCGACTTTGTATATTAGGGAGGGGCTTTACGATGTAGCCATTTGGCTATACTTAATACTTCTCTGCCAACAGTATTCAAATCACTCTACATACTGTGGTGGGGCCCTAGAGAACGAAGTCAACACTTACCAGTGATAAAATCAGAAAACATTTGACATTTGGATGGAGTGCAAGATACAGAATAAAGCATGTTTCTCAGTGTATGTATTATCTGCATCAATGCAAAACCAACTTCAAAAAGCTTTTATTAAACTTCCGGAGAGTTAGTAAGCAGTAAGATATTCATGCATCACTGATATGATCCTTATTTCATGCATTAGTTTTATTTTACTGAACTTTAAAAAGATGCATGTCTTAAATTCATTTAAGAATTTTAGTCTCTCGCCCAGTTTTTCTCCAGGTTTTAAGCAATTCAACCATGACTTCTCCTACTATGTGGGTTTTTCAGGAACCCAAACTTGAAGGAAGTGGCAGGACTGCTGTAAATGGCTACCCTGAATATATCATAAGCCAGTTATATTTTTCTGTTCACTTATACCAGCATCCCAAAACTGCTTGTGCCAATGTAATTACCTGAGAAGTTAAAAAAAAAGGAGATCCCTGGTCCCATTCTAGACCTACTGAATAAGAATCTCCAGGGCTTAAGAACCAGGAATTTTTTATTATCCCAGGGTAATTTTGATATGCAGCTAAGTGTGGCTATCACTGCCACTTGGTGCCCATTAGCCCAATGGCCTTCCGGAACCAATATGTTAAATGAACACCTCCTACTGAATCATGGGAAAATGGGAGGCCACTGGTAAATGTATCCACTTCATCATGAATGGATATAAATTCAGATGCAATATAAATTCTAAACTGGCTTTAAATACCACAGAACAAGTTTCCTACACTGAAAATCATCCAAATGATAGTTTTGCATATTCGCCATTCTACCCACAATTTTCTATTAAATGCGTTTTCTATGTCCTTTTAGAAGGTATTACAACAGCTACTTTACCAAAATTACCCTGTCTCTAACCGCAAACTACTCTGGTACCTGAAATAGTGTGATTTAGCCTCTGATAGTAACTTTTGGGGCATCATGGCCCTAAGCCAACAGAGACACTGACATATGGTCTCCACGTGTGCTCGAAAGACACCAAAATATCACTGTTTTTCAGTACTGCGGGTGACCTAACGGACATTCTAGGAAACAGTTCTCAATGCGTCCTAAAGAGAACCAGAGTTCTTCATCCGGGGAGTAAATCTTGAAAATAGGGCCCGAACCCTACAGTCCATCCTGCCCAGTGAACTCCACTTTCCTGCTCCCTCTCCCTGGAATGTCCACTCTCTGGACCCATTCTCATCCCGACACAGCCGTTCTGCCTTCCCCACCACAAATGGGTCTCGCTGCCTCCCTCTCATTTGCTCATGCACGATTCACGAGTGGGCTGAAGGGTACCCAGGCCTCGTACTGATACCGTGAGAGATTTACGGTTTATCACCTCACCTGAGCTTTCAGTCTCTGCAAACCTTTTCTGCCTCTCCCTCATCAGCTCCTGCTTCCGGAGCGGTTTCAGGCCTTTCCATCCTCACACTCCCTGATACACTTCCACACTCATCAGTCCCTGCAAATGATCTTGCCTCCAACTTCAAAGAGAAAAATAGAGGCCACAAGGCTCTTCTTTCTGAATTTCCGACTCCTTTTGCTCCACACACTTATCTGGACTTCTGTGGCCTCCTTTTTTCCTTCTTCAGAGCAGGTGGGCTAAGGCTGCTCCTGCAACAGGGCATGTGGACAGTTTAAGAGGAGAAACACTGAGATTGGTTTCGGGTCTATCGAATTTGGGATTATTCTGGGATATCCCAAAAGAGGTGTAGGGTGGGCAATTAGACATGTGAGGCTCAGAAAAAGGTTTAACCTAGAAATAGCCAAGCACCCCTTTACATATTGTTCAAATGCCATCTCTTCCACAAAGCCTCTTCTGGCCAAGCAAAACTTCTCTTGAATTCATAAAACACACTGTCTCTAACATGTATCTTGTTCTGTCTTCCTTTCATCTTTATGTGCCCTACTCCACTGAGACAAAAGCGCCTTTCCAGCTGGAAACCTACCGGAAACCTCGTTAACATTGCTACATATATTAGCTATGTAGTCTTGTACTTTGCACCTAGCAGGCAGGCACTCAATAAATACAGACCAGCCCTATCCAGTGGTACTGGACATGTTCTATGTCCGCCCCTCCCCCCAGTCCAACAATGGAAATGTGGCTAGTGTGAATGAGGAGCCATTTGTCCCTAACAATGGGCACACAGTTTCAAGGCTGGTTCTAGTCTTTCCAACACACTGTGAATGGTCATGTGTCTGGTAAAACAAAATATCTGCTTAAGACACCCCTGTGGGGTTCCTGAAGAGGCAGGTTGCCCAACTGACACTGAAACCGTTCTATTTTGAGAAAAGCCTGGTTTTTAAAAGCCTGACTCACACTCTGCAAGCTTAATCCCCTTTTGGAAGGCAACCTGGTAAGCGAGGAGCTTCTGGACGAGTAACCCTTGTCACGGTGTAGACCCGCAAGCCCCTGAAAAAGGCAGGTACGGAACACACAGCATCCCACGCTACACCGTAATGATACTAATAATGATTGCTAATGAGTATTAAACACTTAACGGTGTTAGTCAAGTTCTAAGCTCATTTTGATCATTATTCACTTGATTCACAACAACCCTACAAATCAGGTGCTACTAAAATCTCCGTTTTATAAAGAAACAGAGGCAGCTACGGTTCAGTAACTTGTCCAAGGTCACAGAGCTACTGAATGTTAGAGGTCAGAAACAGGAGTCTTGATCCCTTACTTAGCCTTTGGATTTTGAGGCCAAACTGGAGTCTTCATACAGAATCATCAAGAGGGCCCCATGCTAAAGGGGATCCCAGCCAGGGCCAAGAGCATTTCCACAGACACAAAGTTATGGTCAAGGATGTGCAATGGAGCATTATTTATAATAGCAAAAAATCTGAATGGATCCAAATACCAGATGGTAGAAAGATGACGTTTTTATTTTTGTTTTTGTTTTTTACAATGTGGGAGATTCAAGTAACAGAATATGGTGACTACAGAAGAGTATTTCATTTGTATGGGGAAATGCTCAGAATATATGTTAATACAGAATGAATATATATAATTATGTATTCTATGTATGTATTATATATATTCTATAAAATACATAAGTTAGTATAGCTCAGAATATCATACAAGTTACAAAGTCAGGGAGTGGGTCCCAGTGCTGACATAGTGCTCTCTTCTTGGGCAGTGCTAATAACAGTCAGAGCTCACCCAACACAAGCACTCCAGCACGCTCACAGGAGGCCAGCTCTGCCTAGTACGAGACTTGACAGTGTGCATCAAGACGCAATTATATGGCCTGGAACTGGACGACTGCGGGGGATGGGCACCCCAATCCCAGCAACAGGTGAGGAGGTTTCCTGAACAGTTAGAGTAATGGGCTGCAATGTGTTGCAGCATGGGGTGTATTGAGGGGGGTAGTTCCCAGGAGGAATCAAAGTCCTATGACATCACAATGAGTGCCATCCTTCACTCGCTCCAAGCCCTGAGATTTCCAAGAGTCCTAATGTCCGCAGAGTGCCCTAACTTTAGATTAGAAAAATAAGAACAATATGGCAACACAGAACATCCTTTTCAAAAAAAAAAAAGAAGAAGAAGAAGAAGAAGAAGAAGAAAGCTTCCTCCTCCCCTTCCTTCCATGGTCCCTCCCGCTCTTTATGAATAATTTAGTCTAAAAGCCCATTCGGTGAAACTGAGCAAAGTGAATATACTGGACTGAATAGTGTGCCCCCAAAATTCACGTCCACTCAGAACCTGTGAATGTGACCTTATTTAGAAATAGATCAGATGTAACTGAGTATAAATGAGGTCGCACTGGATTCGGATGGGCCCTAAATCCAATATGACTGGTGTCCTTACAAGAAGAGGGAAATTTGCACACAGACACACACACAGAGGAGAAGCTCATGAAGATGGAGACAGAGACTGGAGTGATGAGTTTACAAGTCAAGGAATGCCAAGGATTGCTAGCTACCACCAGAATCGAGAAGGACAAGAAGCAGATTCTCCTTTAGAGTCCCCTAAAGGAACCAACTGTAAGGACACCTTCATTTCTGATTTCTGGGACTTTGTTTTGGCAGCCCTAACGACAATATCATAATCATTAAAGGAAGGAGACAGTAATATCTCAGTGTGGGGTACTGGCATAAAGAGGGCATCATCCATTGGGGCAGGACGAGGCAGCAGCACCTGGTGTGTGAAGTATTGAAACCCGCATGCGGTAGCGAGGATAGATGCAGGAGGGAGCCCAGCCCAAAGTGGGGTATCGGGGCCCAAGTCGAGTGAATGGGCTTCGGTATAAGACGACAGCGGTGCCGTCTAGAGTGCCGGAACCTAAGGAACGAGGTGAGGAGGGCATCCTCATTGCGGTGGGGCAGCTATGGGGACATGAGATGAGATACCTACAGGCAACTGAGTAAATTAATTAACACATTAAGGATAATGGAAACCAGGTTTCTCACTATTGGAGAAGGAAGTTCAAATACAGAAAGAATTAGAATAGGACTGAATTCATGGTTGTTCGTATATCTTAATAAGTACAGAAATAAATACAGATGTAAAAAAAAAAGTATGTGTATGTGTAAGTATATGTATAAATGGTACGTATATTCCCTAACCCTAGCCACTCAGAGGGGCTGGGACAGAAATACACCAATGGTGAAGAGCATATGTAGTGCTCAAATCTTAATTCTAAATACTGTTCTTCACTAAAAGGAATTAGGGCTTCTTACAAAAAGAGATGATTCCAGAACTAGGGCAGGGAAAGCAAAAGATGAACCTGAATCATTTTGGGGAGCTAGAAAATAAGAAAGGGCTCAAAGAACGCAGGGAACACATCAAGAGGACATAGCAGCCAACTTGAAGGGGCTCCCATTGGCCAACGTGAGACAATGTGAGCATCAAAATAACGATAAAAATGCATTATGGACCACTCACAAAATAGGGATCTATGAAAAAGTAAATAAGGAGAAGAGAAAGCTTTCCCACAAAGTAGAATGCCAATTAATAAATACAGAAAGGTGATTGAACTAGATCAACATTTGGCAGCTATCAAAGTAGTAATTATTTAGTCAAAAAACATCAATGGATGCTAAAACCAGTAGATGAAAGGTTGATAAGAAATGAGATATCTACATAATCTCAAAGTATCTCCACAAACTATTTCTTATTCCAAAGAGGAATAGAGTAACTTTACAATGGAGAAGTCTGACAGATATCTCCTTAATCAAATGATCAAAAGAACGTCACCAATAAAGGAGCAAGTCAGTCGTACACCTCCCGAGAGGATGCAATAAGAACAGAGCATCACGTCTGTGATATTCTTGCAGAAATAACCTGAATCTAATCATGAGGAAACCACCAAAAAGTCCAAACTGATGGACATTCTATAAGATAACTAATTGGCTTATAATTTTCAAAAAATGTCAAGTTCATAGAAGTTAAGGAAAGACTAAAGAGGCATGACGCCTGAGCCTGTGGGTTCAACTGGGAACAGGAAGCAACTTCCTTCCTCTCTAGGGATACTGCATTCTAGTTGCTATGAGGGACATAATTGAGACAACTGGCAAACCTGAATGAGGCCTGTGGATCAGACAGTGCTAATGTCAATTGCCTGATTCTGAGGGCAACATTGTGATCATGCTGGAGAGCGTCCTTGTTTGTAGGAAAGACACACTCAAGGATTCAGGAGTGACGGGACATCATTTTGGCAAGTTACTCTCCAAAGGTTCAGGAAAAAAAAAAAATTCTTTGTACTACTTTTTCAACTTAATGTAAGTCTGAAATTAGTTGCAAAGAAAAAGACTTGGCAAGAAAGACAATAGCAAATTGCAGAAGTGATTTACAGTCCAAAAGGGGAAATGACAGTATTTCTGCAAATACAACAAACTCTGGAAAATTCTCTCTGGTACTTACACTGCTGGCAGTTTTTTCTTAATCCAGGCACCATGACTGTATTAAGTATACATATCTATCACTTTATCTATCCATCCGTAAGGGGCAGTAACAATTATCTGAAAAAGGAGCCTCGAAGCCTCAAGATGGTGCATAATTCATTTAAATTGTAGGTTGTGTAAAAAACTAAAAGTGAGATGACCAAAAAAGCTCATGTGCATGTTTTAGAGAAGGCTCAGGTTTAAGCATCAACGATTATCTCCAGTTGAACTTCTGCATTAATATTTAATTGAAGTTATTTAAATTTTTAAAAAATTTTAAGGTTGGTTTTCCAGGTAAATTATCTCACTCCGTAGGTTATGTTAGCAGCAAAGGAACAAGTCAGAAGCACCAGCCCTGCGCTACCACTGATAGCATTTTCTGGATATTCGACATTCAGAGACCCCATTCCACTATATTCTCTGTAGGATATTTCAGGCCAGCTCCAAGTTGTCATCCGAGCTCCCAAAATTGGCATTCCCAGCATAGTTTCATTTTCTTTCATAACAATATCCCCACTGCCACAGCCTTTCAAGAATTTGGCTCATAAAAGGCCCACCATGACTAAGGGTTTTGCTTTTTGTTCCTCATTTACAACTTGTCCTCAATTTGTAGAATCTGGGGCTTGAATAACCTTCAGTTCTACTTGCTCTAACTTGGCTGAAGATTTCAGTAACTACTTGGGCCTCAGAGTAACACACAGAGAACATATGTACTATTCTCCCAGAGAGTAGCTGTAACACTATAAGAATAGAAAGTGAAACCAGCGGGTCAAGTACAATCCCTTCCTTCAACACAGCTGTATCAAACAGCGGAATTCTGACTGCTCTCCCTACCCCCAGCCCCAATCTGTTATCTGCCCTGCAGCTAGAGTACTCTTCTAAAAGCACAAATATGATCTGCTCAAAGCTGACTGTTGTCGCCTGCACCTGCTCCAGCTTCATCTTCCCGCCCTGTACAACTCTCGGAACTTCCAGGCAGTGGTCTGCGCCAGGGCGTCCACGTCTCTGCCTCCTAGCCTCAAGAACATCCCCTTTCACTGGCTAACGCTTACATTCTTCAGGTCTCAGCTTTCAAATCACTTTCTTGGCAAGCCTCCTTAGTGTCTGCAGGCCAGGCCCCAAATCTGTCTGTCCCACTGGACGCTTATCTCCATGAGGCCCAAGACCGATTCTGTCTGTTCACCACTCCTACAGTATGGCGAAGGCTGATGATTAATAAATAAACTATGAACTTACAATGTCTACCAGGCAAGAAGGAACAGAGAGGAGACCTGCAGCCTAGTAAAAGAAAGTAAAAGAAAGCTGGTGCACAAGCAGTTAGATTTATATATATATATATATAATGCTATGGGGGAATTCTATCTATCTATCTATCTATCTATATATATATATATATATAATGCTATGGGGAATAGAGAGAGAGAGAGAGAGAGAGAGAGAGAGAGAGAGAGAGAGAGATAATGCTATGGGGAATTCTATCTAAGAAAGCAGTGGGATACACATTTTAACAATTATTTCTCATAAACAATGCTTTATATTATTTTATATTTTCAAGACATAATCTGGATCTTGTTTATTTCAGTACTATAAAAATGAGAATTCACTAGAAAAGCATTGATGCTTACCAGCACAGTGCTGCCCAGTGCCAAGAACTCATAGATGCTTATTATGGTGACCACATCGAAATGGAGTGTGAATGGGGCCTTATTAATAATGATACCTTGCCTCTAAGTGAAGGTAAAGAGGGATTGTCCCTGAAAAAAACAGGATGTGAGGGTCCTCCCGTTACAGGAGATAGCTACTCTGGGAATATGTTCGACATCTTTCATTGAAAATCCTTGGACCAAATATGTTTCAGTATTCATAAGTTTTTGGATTTTAGAGAGATCGAACAGTGCATATACCATATAGAACATGACACCCCCAGCAATATCTAGAGCAGAACTCCTTAATCCAATAATGTTTCTATAGTAAAATGTGAACATTCACACTGATTAGAATTAACAAAATCTATCAAAAGCTTTATGCCAATTCCGGGCTGACTACACTGCCAAATGAGTCATGACAAAAACTTTCGACTTTCAGAGCTATTTGGATTGCAAATGAAGGATTTCAGATCTGTAATCGACTTCAGGTTATTTCTATCCTTGGAAAATACTATTGTTCCCATGTTATACAAAGCAATCATCATCTTTTTCCTTAAATTGTAGTTACATTATAAATTAACCCAGAATTCACTATGCTTAACTTAGTGAAGAACGGCACACTTTAAGTCCTAAAATGGAAAAGTTTAATGCAAACTGAATTTGCATATTAAAATGTGGGAAAATACCTTTGCTAAATATTTTTATAAAATCTAAAATGCTAAGTAGCCATTTAAAAATTATTACTGACTTTAAATTAGATCTGCCTAGCAATATGTATACATTTTTTACTTTACCAATTTAATATGTGAAATATTTATTTATAAAATAAGAAAAGTTTTAAAAAAGATTGAAAATTTAAATATTCTCCCTAAGGTTCTTTTCCAGTGACATTTGTAATGACATTGTTCCTTCGCCTGTGACATTTTAAATTTTATTTCAAAAATTAAATTTGTTACAAAGAATGCTTTTATGAGAGTCAAATTAAATTAAGTTTATTATTGTTTATGCAGTATGTGTGAGAACTATGACATCCATTGAGATGGGTACATGAGCCACTCTCCCATTTAACATAAGCCTAACTGCTCTGTGGAAACCATGACATCAAACAAAAAGACTACTTGTAGTGGCACAGATACAAATGTACTCAAGGAATTGTCTGGAATGCGTATCTCCTCCATTTTTTTTTTTAATCACTTAAAATTCTTTTGAATGATAGGGCAAATGTGTCATTGCAATGTGAGAAGCATAATGTACATTGAACTGCTTTCAGGTTCTGTGGGACCTGGGTAGAAATTCAGTTCTGAGATCCTTGGTCGCATACCTGGCAGTGGGAAGAAAGAAAACACACTACGGCTAAAGAGGACCAGGGTGAAGACACCCCCAGAGACCTTCCTACCGCAAGGGCCGAGGTACTTACACTGGCGTTTACACTTACGTGCATGAATTGAAATTTTTATAAATATATAAATAAAAAAGCCAAAACTTGCCTCTAAAAAATGCTCTCCTGATTCCTCAGGAGATAATGATGGTGGTGGGGCAAGTAATGTCAACGAGTATTTACAGAGCACCTACGATGTACCTGGTATTAAGTTCTATGCTTTATATACCTTGTCTCATTTATCCCACACATAACCCTATGAGGTAGGTACTATTATTTTTCTTGTTTTAAGAAGAGGAATAAATGGCTTAGCCCATGCCAAAAGCGATTCTCCATCATAGAGCTCCATTATCAAGAGAACAAGTATCCTAAAATGGGCTTTCGCCTTGAATAGACGATATTCACCTACTTTGCCCTTTGGGTCTTCAGACATGACTGCTAGGAAACACACCAGGGAAACTGGTGTGCTTCCCAAGCTTTACTTGGACACCACGCTAGTTCTGACAGTTGCTTCTTTATGTTAGAAACATTTTGAGAACAGGAGTGTCAAAGTCCCCTAGGCCTAGAGATCTCCTTGTGACATTTCCCAGCACTTTATGCTTGGCTGGGTCTTTGTTCTGGGGGATGGGCAATTAAGAATACAAATCTCCCACAAACAAGGATGATATTAGGAGATAAGTGAGCTGTCTGGGACTTTTCCTAAAAGAGGAAGTCTTTTGACCTTGTATGACCCCAGGGCTGTACTGATGAAAACACTTTTTTAGCAATCTCCTCACCAGATCCAGAAGCAAGATAAGCACAGGTTTAAAACCTGAAGTCCCTAAGCAAAACTTTGTAAAACCATTATACCTCTATTTGACATCCTCCTTGCCTCTCCCCGTCCCTACCCTTGGGGATGTAGGTAACCAGTGAGGCCCCCAACAGGCTTCCTTTAATAGTAGGCATGGATCCCACCAACACCTCAGTGACAGAATGAGGTAGGAAGAGGAGTCATAAAGATAGAAGATTTTAACACTGTCTCCTGTCTTTCTTAGCCTGCAGCCAGCAGAACTGGGGGCGAGGGAGAACTGAGAAAAGGGGCTGATCTCCAAAGTGACTGCTGCCTCTTTCTTGAAGAACACTTTCCTAATTATACAATTACATACATAAAGAATGTAAAGACCAAAGATTTTGCCTCGAGACAAACATTCTATACCTATCTTAAGTGATACATCAAGACTGAGAGTAAAGAAAGAGATCACATCCATACCCAGGGACTCACAGAAGGAAGAAAGGGTCTCATCACAGCAGTCCTGTGCTGACTTTCTCAGACCTGCTGTCATGGAAGTAGCAGAGCAGAAAAGGTGACAGTGCGGGCTGTGGAGGCTGGCTGACATGCCTGGTTCCAAACCCCAGCTCTATCACTTATTAGCAGTATGACCTTGGGCAGGTTACTGACCCTATCTGTTCCCTCAGGGTTCTGGGAGGGTTAGATGAGGAAATATGTAAAGCATCTAGAATAGTGCTTTATATCTCACAGGTACTTCGGATTGGAGTATACCTAGGTACAAAATTTCCAGACAGCAGTTTGGTGATAGTATCAAAAATTTTAAATGACATCCTCTGCCCCAGCCATATAACTTCTAGGAATGTTTTCCAAGCAATTTAATCTTGTGTAATTTAATCATATGTTTTCTTTAAAAATAATAATAATAATAATAATACAATGATCATTAAATCTGTCTCACATGCAAATTTAATATCCGGTCTTGTAAAAGAAAATAAGATGAGAAAGCTCTGTGAAGTAATACAGATAAATTATTTTCGGATACATCTAAATTATGAAAATCTAACAGCATTTCTTTAAATCCATTGTCTTTTTAAGGAATAATTTCTTGAAAAATTTATAGATAGTAATAAGGATCTAAGGGGATTAACTGACTTTTAAAAACATTTCATAAATTTGAAATCACGCTGGGACCACTGGGTGTGTTTGGCCCCAGATCCTGGTACCTGGATGGCATCAGATTCTGCAATTCAGCAAAGCAAAAATCATGGACAAATTTCAAAGCATATGGAGTCAGACTCATACTGCATGTTCAAACTTTCTTTCCATGTTCAAAATGGGAAAAGAAGCAGCCCTATTTTCCCCTTAATCAGCATGTCCTCTGAGCACTGCCTTTGAAGTACAGGAGTAAAGCAAATTGTGAAAGGCATAGCTTTTCCTTTTGGGTGTAGGTGGAGAGTTCATTTAAGATTGTTCTTTCCACAAATAGGTTGCCATCCCTGGAGCCATCCATCTAAGTCAGTAATTTGAAAACCCAGAAAAGACATCTTAGTCCTCAAGTACACTGGGGAAGTACAGAAAAAATTACATAAGATAGTGTGTGTGAGACAAGTGTGAACAACAAAGTGGACAAATGACACACCTACACTAGTTTGGGGAAGGGAGTGTTGCAGGAAATGGGCAGGGCCTGAATTTTCTGAGTTGTTTATATCATCCAAGTCACTGAATCCCTTTCACTTCCTTTTCACACTAGACAGACTATGGGTATGGTTTTTGTCCCATCGGGAACACAGAAAAGACAAGGGGACATGGGGAAAGAGGAGAGAGCAATGCTTGCAATACTAAAGCTTGAAAAGTCAAATGATAGGGACTTTTAAAAGGCCACCATACTGGAACGTTCTAAGAAAATCTATTCGCATAAAATGACAAAATTGTTTGCTGTCATCTGATTTCAAATCCATCACTGGCAGGCTATGTTGAAAACCAGTGCCTTCCCAAAAGAAAACTGCCTAAAAAGAATTTGCTCTGAAAAAGGTTGGTCTTCAAAGGTACTGCCTAACCCTCCCCTGGATGAGAATAAATGATTCCCCTCATCATGCCACAGCCGCAGGCTGGGCCTAAAGCCTCCTTCATGCTGCCGCCACATTTCCTTTGGGGATTGCCTTTGAATTGTCCCCGCTACCAGTAACTTCTCAATAAAGGTTACCTATTATTATTATTGTTGTTGTTCTTATTATAAAGCTATCCAATTCAACTTTTTATGTTCAGATCAGGCCGAAATCTAACACACAAACTATAAACTTATGCACTACAGTTTTCATGAGTTTGATTCTATCCCTGCGATAAATCATCCCGATTACCAATGAATTCCGACTAAAAAAGAGGGCCACTCTAAGTAAAAACTGTGACCCATTCTAAGTACAGGAATACCTCTGAAGCAAACACTCCTCTCTCCTCTGCACACTGCAGAATAGTCTTCAAATATTTTTAGAAGATACTTACTGCCTCCAAACGCACCTGGAAATTGGATTTAGTGTCCGCTGCACTGTCACTATTTCCCCCTGTGCCATCCCTTTCCAGGACCACACTGGTTTCCTTCCCTCTCCTGTAGAAACAAAACGTGCTAGAGGGACAGCTCAGGTTTGGTGTCAAGTACACCTGGATTTGAATCTCCCCGCTTACAACCTATATCTTTTCCAAATCTTAGTTTTCCTCATCTATAAACAGAGGTTTTAATAGCAATTTGGCAGAGCTACTGTGAGAAAGATATAAAGGACACTTTATATCAGGAGTAAAGTATGGGAGGATAGCTTTGGTCTCCCCTGAGACTTGCACAAAGACATTTCGAACAGTAGAGCCAGTGTACTCCACCTAACAGCAAAGTGGACAAAACAGATTCTCTTATGAGGAGCAGGAGGGTATCCAGGGGCCATCTTCTGGAATATTAGCTTAGTCTCCACCATGTGCCATGCTGGCCAGATTAATCTTCCTAAATATCTAATCACCTTGTTCAAAATTCTTTACTGGCTCCACAATGCCTGCTGAATAAAATCTGGGCTCCTAGTCACCACAATTCTGCCACGTCCCAACTTTCTGACTTCTTATCCAATTGATTCCTTCTACCTTCTAATGCAACCAAAGCTCACAGCTTTGTGTACTTGAAAACAAGTATATCTCTGTTCAAAATCCCTGAGCAGAAATCCCATCTTATAGATCTTTGAAACTCCCAAAATATCAATCATAGTACCTTGCCCATGATATGTAGTAGATATTTACTGATAAGAAAGTGGATGAATTGAATACTTCCTGGAAAACTCACTGCGGGGGGGTAGGGGCGGGGGGGCAGGGGGAGAGTGGAGGAAAAGTTAGAGGCTATGAACTACGCATTGTGATGAATAAAACTTATTATGAACAAATAAACAAGCAGGGGGAAATAAGTGCAAAAAGTATACAATCTAGAAAAGAATAATTTTACTGTTTTCATGACATTTACTAGGTGAATCAAGCTAAATATGTTAATAAACTTTTGAATTATACTTATTCAACACTTCATTCGAAAAATCTTATTGAGCCAATAAGATGCCAAGAACTATAAAAAACTGGGGGGGGTGGTGGTAGATATAAAGATGAAGATGAGATCTGTCCTTAAAGGGTTTAAGTGCAATGATGGGTGCTGGCACATAAACAACCACTCTAAAACAAGATGTCGGTCATGTCCTGAAGGTGATACTAGAGAAACAAACTGAGGATGATAAAACTTTTGATGACATGCTTCATGATATAATGTACCCTGTAAAAACTGACCGTGAGAATTCGACACAACTGGTTCTTGGTTCATTCACTGGATCAGACTCGCCTCCATTGTTTCATGAGCCTCACAATTAATGTGACCAGGCATTACGTAATACAGCAAATTTTGGGGAAAGCATTTGCGGAAAGCATTTTGGGGGAGTTTTGCTGTATTACGTAAAAGCCTAGGAGAGAGAGAATTCTAGAAGACTTCTGGGCTTGGAAAGAGATCTTTGGGGGGACAAGAAGGAAAAACATTCCAAACAAAAGGAAGAATAACAGCAAGGGCAGGAGGTAGCAAGTATGGACTGCGAGTTTGAACCATTAGTAATACCAGAAAGCTGTGCCCCGGGAGAAAATGGGTGGATGTGGTAGAGAAACAGCTGGAAGGCTTGACTAAGGCTGGTGAATTAACAGAGAGTTAATTACCAGAGAGCTATCTGTCCTTCTACCTTAACAGGGTCCCTGACGTCTGATGAGGGGAAACACCTGGATACACCCCAGTACATCAAGCAGGGCTGATGGACTTTCCACGTCCTTTCTGGTCCTGTTCCTTACTGGAAAACAGAGCAGGCAAGCCCTGTTAGCCCTAAGGTACTACAGATGGGTTTGTATCTGAACAGGAAATAAATGGAGAATTAGGCCAATCATTATAATTTAATTCAACCAATATTTATTGAGTACTGGGTACTGCTGAGCCCTCACAACAGCACTCCAAAATTTATAATGGGGTCAAAAGGGCGGTCATTGATAATACATGCAGAGTGTAATATTGAAATATAGCAAAGAAATATAATAGGGCCTTTGATACAACCGAGTGAAGACCCCAAGCAAATATGCAATAAATGCTATGGGAGCACCCAGACTACCAAGCTGGTATGGCCTCCGCTCCTGATGGTGGCGCCATTCCAACCTCAGCCATGCTATGGGAATGCAGATGGGAGAAGCCTCCAAGTGGGACAGCCAATACCCCCGCCCTCTCAGGGATCCCGTAGTCACTGTAGTTTAGGCTTGACCCTAAGGTTCCATGAACGCACCCTTCCGTGGTCTTCCATGGTGTCACTTGGAGAACCTCGCCAAGCGCATCTCACGCCTTGGGCTGGGAGGGGCCTCCTAACCCAACGGCCAGTCTCACTGCTGAGATGCCAACAAGATCCAAGCACTCCTTGAGCCACCAGGATGTCCTGTCCTAAAAATTTCTGCTGTGCTACGGAGTGGCTTCGGGACGCCTTGCTATTCTCTTGGATCCCTAACTTGAGTTTCTCCTCTTATTAAAGACAACTCCTTTGAGTATTGCAAACCTATTAATAATCACTTCATTCTCATTATAAATCAAATCCAAACAAACCAAAAGAGAATACAAAAATATTTTTGTACTGGTATACCACTTCCTCTTAGAAACGTATGAAAGCACCTCAACGACAGGCCTGGTTATTATCAAAAACACAATTCCATCTTTTCTGCAATGCCCATTATGTGTATGAACAACGAATGCATCCCCCCCTACATCTTTTAAACGCAGCAGCGCACAGCTCTGCCACACCCATCTGCTAATAGTCATCATCGTTTTCTAAAATGTAAGGGAGGAAATGTTCCAAATCCTCAATAACTTTCCCTCTCCGCAAAAAGCTTGCTCTATCCTCAGAACAAAGCCTTTCCTTACTAGCAATAACAGGAACCCTGCCCTGAAGAAAGCATTTGCAGGCACCAGGAACTTGACACTGCACCCTTGGTCTATCTGCTCCTAGCACACCAGAGAACTCTCCATGCACCAAGAGTGTAAGGAATTTTCAACGCATCACGTCTTTTCTCGAGCTGTTCTTTCAACGAAAGATGCCCTTGCTAATCCATTTGCCACCAGCCAACACTCCTTCCTTGGGGATGTTCGTAGTGAAGCACACCCGACTTCTCAGATACAGCTCCTTCCACTTCCCTCCCACAGCCTTTTGCTTTCTGTGCTTCTGTTAAGCACCTATTTAATTCTTTCTCTTCCTAAAGATGATATTTGCCTGCCTTTCTCTAACTAAATAGTAAGCTCTTTGAGAACGTGAAATTTTCAACTTTACATCTCCACAGCACAGGGCTTCACATACAGCAGTTCAAAAGTGTCTGCTAAAGGAATTAATTCCCCTGAGAGTTTTATTTAAAATATTTGCTTGCAGAAAGAAGTCTTCAACTTAAGTTCATCATAGTGCTTCAGGCCAATTTTAAGGACTTTTTAAAAGCCTTGGCCCTAAGCCTGAAGGGAATACAAATTTTTGCAATTCCTCTTACTAGTCTGCCTTACGTCAAACAGACATTATGTATGTATCTTCTTCCCAATTATTTATAACTCACTCTTAGTTATAATCCATATGTTATCTTGCCAGGCTATATTATTCAATAAAGACAAATTTTCTAAAGGACTGCATGAAATAAAAAAGTTGAACAAACCACAAAGGCAAACCAACAATAAATTTGCTACTGTAAAGTTCTGATACTTCACTGAATTTCTTCATCTAGTATAGCTCTTATAAGAATAAATAGTTTCTCATTCTGTTGCTAATTCACAATACATACACACATGCTTTTATTAGTTTTACTTAACAGATCTCTTAGTACAGCAATAATTTTTTCACCCAAATAGTATTGAACTATTAGAGAATGTTTTACAAATTCTCATGCCCCCAAATGTTATTCTGAGGTTGTTTTTTACTCTCCTGAACCCTAAAACTACAAAAGTGATGAACCTTAGGGTCTCTTTCATGAGCCCCAAGTCTTGAAGGTACCATATAAGCAGCCACGATAATTAATTCACTACCATATTCAAGCACTGCTGAAAGGATTCAAAATACAACAGGAGAAATTTAATTTTTTGCTACAGAGTTTGACAAAACGTATTGAGTACTTAATCTGGACATAAGACCCTGGGCAGGTCACTTGATTTCTCCAGCTGAAAAAATGAAGGAGCTGAGGTAACCTCGAAGGAAATTTCCAATTCTACTATTCTGCGAGGTTAGGTACACTTATCCACTCTGATTTACTTCATTCAGTATAATTTAATTCCTCAGCAGGTGCTTTGTCAGCTTTACATCTAAAATTTTAAAAATGGTTTTGTGCCGCATGCTACATATACTGTAATAAGGGAGGATCTTTGTTAGTTTTTCAGACTATACTACTATGTCATTTTGGAACTCACAAAAAAATGACTCAATCCTACAATTCGACAAAATAATCAATTCAAAATTGGGCAAAGAACTGGAATAGACATTTCTCCAAAGAAAATGCATAAATCACCAATGAGCACATGAAAAAATGCTCAGTTTCACTATTAGGGAAATGCATATCAAAACCACAATTGAAATACCACCTCACATTAGTTAGGATGGGTATTATCAAAAATAAATAAATAAATAAAAAATAACAAATTTTGGTGAGAATATGGAGAAATTGGAACGTTTGTGCATTATTGGTAGGGATATAAAATGGTGCAGCCACTGTGGAAAATAGTTTGGTGGTTTCTCAAAATGTTAAACAAAGAATTACCTACTATATGATCTACTGGATTTAAAGAACTACAAGCAGGGACTCAAACAGATACTTTTACACTAAGGTTCACAGCAGCATTACCCACAATAATAGTCAAATGCTAATAACAACCCAAGTGCTCATGAACAGATAAACAAAATGGCGGGAATATTATTGTCTTAGAAAGGAATGAAGTTCCAATACACCCTACGACATCGATGAACCTGTAAAACATTCTGCTAAGTGAAATAAGCCAGACACAAAAGGACAAATATTGTATGTTTCCACTTACATGAGGTACCCAGAGTAGTCAAATTCATAGAGACAGAAAGTAGAATGGTGGCTGCCCAGTGCTAAGGGAAGTGGGGTTATTGTTTAATGGGTATAGAGTTTGTTTGAGATGATGAAAAAGTTCTGGAGTGGATAGTGGTGATAATTGCACAACATTTTAAATGTACTTAATGTCACTGGATTGTATACTTAAAGATAATTAACTGGTAAACTGTATGTTATGTAACTTTACCACAATAAAAAAAAAGAACTAGACATGTGTTTATGAATTCACTATTTGCTGCCACTGTTTCCTTCAGTCCTGTTACAGATGATAATTATTTAATTCCATGCAACTTTAAGTATTCACTTAAACACATACACACACCGAGAGAGGGAGAGAGGGAGGGAAGGGGAGGAGGGAAGAGAGAGAGAGAGAGAATGAATGATGGATTTTCAAAATTAAATAAGGTTCGATTTTCCCTTCAGGGTGATGTAATCTCAAACTTGACTAGGAGAAACCCTCTCCTCAAGACACAAAGGGCTAGATTCTCCCAGCATCAACCTCCCAGGAGGGAATTAGAGCAGTAGTAGAGTGTGTATTAGCAGCACTGCTAGTTACAGCGTCTACCCTGAGGGAAAGGAAAGTAGATAACTATCAGGGCTTACCCACGTGGCTTTCCTGAATGACAAAAGACACAGGAGAACAGTTGAATTCTACATGCCAAACTAAAAATGGAAGAACTGTAGAAAAACAACAACAAAACAATGTTGTTTTCTGCCTGTTATATGGTTTATTAAGAATCTGACTTTTAGAAATAAAATGTATACGGTTGGCCAAAAATTTGTCATATTAGCACTGCTGTTTCTCCTACAACCAGAGACAACTCCGTGTGGCCTATAGAAGAACCCCAAGAGGAATTCAGGATATCTAAAATCACTTCTGGAACTGTGGTCTTAGGTGCCCAATTGCTTGATTCTGTTTTATCTAACTATAAAAATTAGGCTCCTAACTATAAGGAATGCAGATCCTCTACCTAGCTAACTCAAATCCAAGCGGATCATTATTTTACCTTTTACTACCTTCCTCTATATACATAGTTAGCACTGAGTAAACGCCTGTTAAGTAAATGACCGACTAATCAAAAGTCTACTGTTCCAGTTGAGTGAACTACTCTACCCATCTCTCAGATTGCAACCTGCCTTTGAAGAAAGAGAGAGAGGGAAAAAAAGGCTTTATGCATTAAAAGCACCTGGAAGAAAGGCAAATCCTCTCCAAGAATATTTTAAATTCACCCTGACTTCTCAAATCACCAGTATGACCACACCCAAAAATAAAAATAGCATTCCCTCCTGGGGCCTCCCTTCCAGACTCCCCAAGTTTCCACTTTCATTCTAATAACAGAGAGAAGAAAGGGGAGCAGGACCATCTGTGTCAGTACTTGGGAGTCCCCAGCACACCCCACATGCCCAGATGTCTTCTTGGGACAACAGCCTCACGTCTAATTCTCTATCTCCACTCTACCCTGAAGACCTGTCTTTAAAGATCAGCTAAACAATGCACATGAGTTAAGTTTTTCCACACACACACACACACACACACACACACACACACCCCAACATCCTTGAAAAAAGTCAATAAAGATTTACCTTCGAGATTACTATTTTAAAGTAAGATTATACTTTCTTGTTCTTCTGTCAATTCCAAATCTCCAAACCTACTAGAATTCACTTAAAACTAATCTACAGTGTTTTCATTGGAAGAAAGCAATCAGCAAGCTCTGACCCACTGAGCAGCTGGGACTTTTTTTGCTGAAGGTTTGGTTTAGTCTTTATTTTTCTAGCTGCTGGCCCTGCTAACATGATTCAGTGAAGGTCATATTTAATCTCATGGAGAAAGGCTACCTAAGCAGTTCTTAGGTAGGCTTCAGTAAAAATAAATTGCCTTGGCTCTGTGAATAAGTCTGCTGCTTCAACTCAACAATTACGGTTGGAGAGAACAAATGAAGGCAATTGTAAAATATTGTATTTGATTTCAAAAGAATTTTGCTGCAAATATGCTATGGGCTGAGTGTCTGTTAATAGCAGTTATTGTTAATTATTAACCAACCCATCCAGAAAGTAGGAGCTCCCATATGTTTATCTCCAGTTTATCAGCAAACACAGCTTATTTATGTGTACAAGAAGGTATTAGTATCACTGAAACCTAAATGTCAAAGAAATATACTGGTAAGATTTTTTTTAAAGGCCTAGATGCAAAAGAGAAAAACCAAACAATTTTTCACCCTGTGGATGTTGAAGCTCTAACGCAAAGTGACAAATCTCAATATTTATGTGCTCAACACATATACCATTAGGTTTCTAACACAAAGTAGATCTGTGCAATCTATCCTGAGCTAGAATTCAGCCTTCTCAGCGAACTTTTGCTTTATGGCTGTAAATCAAATCGACAAATATTTATCCAGTTCTTACTGCATATTAAGTCCTGGTGGGAATGCAAAGAAATCCAACAGGATACTGGCTCTCAAATAACTTGCCATGTAGGTGTTATAAATGGAAAAATCCAAGGAATCAACAATTTTCACAACAGTTCAAGAAGCTAGAAAAGATTCAACATGTTCATGACTAATCACCACAGGAATGGCACATACAGTGTGTTGCTTCTGAATTAAGAGCATTTCGTTATTTTAGGTGGAAGAGATCTGGTCAGGTTTGTGGGTGGAGGCACAGGGAGAAGCATGCAGTTAGAACCAAATCGACCACTCTAACTCTGCTTTCCTTCAGTCCTTCTAGGTTTAGTCTCTGTGTTACAACTTTCTCTATGTTTTTCTTCACACTTTGTTTCATTTGCTAATCCCACATCATCTAATATGGCAGCCACCAGCCAAATGCAGCTACTGCACACTTGAAATGTGACCAGGCTGAATTAAGATGTTCTGTAGATACGAAAGACATATTGGATTTTGAAGATTCAGTATGAAAAAAAAAAATGACATAAATTATCTTATCAATGTTTTTATATTAATTACATGCAGAAATAAAAATATTTTGGAAATACTAGGTAGCAAAATATTAAAATTAATTCCACCTACTTCTTGCTCATCTAACATGGCTACTAGGAACTTAAAAATTATACATGTGGCTCACATTGTATTTGTATTGGATAATGCTGTCATAATCAATACTTTTTTTTTTCAGCTATGTTTTGGCATTCTGCCTCTGAACTCCTAACAGCTACACCCAACCCTTGTTTCAAAACAATCCAAAAATGTCTTCAGTACCTATAAAGGGATCAAAATTATTCACAAAGGAATCAAAACTATTCTAAAAAAAAAATTTCAGATAAACATTATGGATTTAGAGGCTTCTTCAGTTGTGGAAAGTCAGAGGTCATACTCTGAGTCACACTGTCATTCTCCAATAGGAGATTTGAAAAGATTGGGAGGAAGGGAATGAAATTTCCCTGGAATCCTCGGTGCTGCTGTGACACATCTTAGCCACCTAGGACACATGAATGTATACTAACGATAGAGAATGTATATGACATAAAGATAGGGAAAGTCTGCATTTACTTCCTCTAGAAACATTTTGCTCTTCACACACAAGAATTGGATTTGTAGCCATTTGTCTAAATTAATCGCTCTGATTCAAAAGGATAGTTAAACTTCATCTCCTCAAGAGAGCCAAATGTTAGAGCTTGGACTAGGTCCCTCGGTTAAGCTTCCAAGGTACCAGGAAGACATCTCTCTCTAAGCATGTATGTTTTAAAAGAGATGAAACCCAGAGACCTTAGGGACACCGTTAGGTAATAAAAGCCTTATATTCCAAAAGGTTAGAATGAGAACCCATAGAGTACAAACCACACTCACATTCCATCAGTTTTCATAGCATCACCTGGGAGTCTAGGTATGGGGACTAATGTGACAACATCATCACTCTGGCTGTAAAGGTGGTTGTAAAGATCAGTAAAGAACTCTTCTCCAACCCCAGTGTCTTGTGTTTCTTCAGCATTCACATATACAAAGGACATATCAGTGAAATGGGGTAACATCTCAGACCCTTCACAGTTCTTGACAAAACAGCATGTCCCGAAGTCACCAAGGATCCATCAACCTAAGGGTCATGAAGTAACAAGAGCTGTGTAGGGACAATGGCATCTTCTCTTGGCATTAGCTGCGAAAGCCCTGATTCTTAGGCCTGGCTTCATACATCAAAGCAGAGAGAGCTTGAGAATGGTCACGTCTATGCAAACATCCTCCTCAGCTACACTGAATTCACTCGTCCTAATATATATACATCTACCAGAGGTGAGGTCAGAGGGGACACTGTAGAGTTGTCTTGAGAATGTTTTTCTGGTTATAAAAGTAATTGTGTTATTGTATTAAATTTGGAAAATACAGCCAAACACCCACAATCCCACCATCCAAATGTTTTCTTCCAGGTTGTTGTTGTTTTTTTTAAATGATGTATATATACAAATATGCACACGCATTTTAAAAATAAAGGACACACTTGAATATTCTCTTTTTCTCCACTCAACACATAACATAATCATTTCCCCATCATTAAATGCAAAAACATGAATTTGAAAAACTATCTATACTCATGGTCTAGAAAATGAGTATAATTCATTTAAATGTGTTCCAACTGCTGAGTATTTAGGTTGTTTCCAAGTTTTCACTATAACAAAAACTAATTCAATAAACATCCTTATAAATAAATCTTCATCCCATCTCTGGTTACTTCATGTGAGTAAGTTCCTAGAAGTGAAGTTACTGGAACAGAGAGTTTAACATTTCTAAATCTTTAAGTATATAACACCAAGTTGAATTCCAGAAAGTTAATTTCAACGTACAATCCCAAAAACAACATGGAGAGCTTAGTTTCAAAATCAGTGACTTATAGTGCCCAGTTACAGCATTCATAGTTCAGTGTTAACTTGTGCCATCTATTCTTCAGGGAAACACAGTATCGGCCCATTTGTTCTATTTTCCTGATTCCCTAGTTTCCTCTCACAACCTGACAAAAATAAAACAGCAGCAGGAAGACCAACAAGCAGGAAGAGCGGAGGGCCTCAGAGAGCTAGTATAGCATTTCTGATCTATTTTATCAACACTCACCTAACTCTCAGGGCCCGTAGTTGCATCCGAGGGCAATTTTAGATTGAGTCTGAGGCCTCAAGTAAGGATATCAATTCCTCCATCCTCTCCAGCTCCAACACTACCTCTAACGTGACTTGAACAATGTCCCAGTGACAACCATTCAGAGCTTCATGTCTACTTGTCTAAAGCTGGCTGATGACTAGCAGTTTCCCATCGGACTGCATCCTAAGGATAAAAAGGCCTACCTCCAAAGTTGGAAGTTGAGGGTCCTCCAGTATTTCAACTTGCCCTTACTACCAAGTAATTGCCAACTTGTTCCCACCACCTCTAAAATGCTTTCAATGACATTTGTGTCAAGACTAAAATATCTACCTGCCTGATTCCCTCTTCTCTCTCTCCCCCAGTCAAGAATATAGGAGCCACTATTCTACTCTCCACCTTTTTTCATCACCTCATCTCCCAACTGTCGCCATTCAATGCCCTCTCCACTCTGAGTCCACCACTCCACATACCCACTAGCACTCTACGTAGGTATCAGCACACTTTCTTCTTACCACTGTAATTTTTCTCATCATCTTCAATAACTCTAGAGTAAGGAGAACAAAAAAAGCTCTCTTCAAAGTAATGTGTTAGACACTACTTCCAAGAAACCAATTTATATGCCGTTTCTTCTTACCTCATGAAATGGGACAGTGAGCAGGATTCTAAGCTGATGGGGCCAGGACAATGTAGTCTATCTATAAAGTATTTCTTTGGATCCTATAAAAACTTGATATTCCTAAGCTCAAGAAGAACAAATTAAATTTGAAGCTCATCTTTCCTTTGATCACATTAGGTGTGTGAGTATCAAATGCTATTACACAGAAAGCAACAATATGCCTGAAAAGAAATTATTAATGAAAATTAATAGTAAGTAGTTAACTCTCAAAAATGTTGAATGAAAGTGGGACCAGCTTTTATCACACAAAATCCTAAATTAAGATATTCTGTTGAACTAAATTGGCCTTGCCCTTGAGATGCTTAGAATCCATCATCAGAGAGAACCACACGGCCTTCTGTTTCTCATAAAAATGGGGACTGCAAGGCATGCATGCACAAAGGGCATGAGACATAGAGACATTTTTGTTCAGCTCTAGTTCTTTCTTGCTTATCGAAGCTAAATACTAAACTGAAAAGGGGGAATATAAGCCAAAATAGAAACAAACAAAACAAACCCATAACTTTTTATGACATTCCTAGACAAAGAGACATACCCATAACACAATGTCCTTCTTGCCTCTTCACAATGGAAAATTCAAAGTTTCACAACGATGACACTAATACCATTTTTGTATGACAAGCAAAGTTAACATGGGCAGAGCCAGCAGAGCTCAGCTGCAGATTCCCTATTCAAAGCACTGTCCAAACGTGGAAAACGGGTTCCACCCGCTTACCTTCCTGCACAATGTAGCCTCTGAGCCAATGAAAAAATTAAGAGATTTGGCTCTGGGAAGAAATCCTTGATTCAGCGGGTCTCCACCTTTGCTCTGGCCCACACTGTACCTGAGGGATAGGGATCCAAGACACACTGGTGAATTCCAGAGGCTTACTGGGAAAAAAGAAAGGGGGATTCCTTAGGGCCAAAGAAGCAAGGAGGAAGGGGCTATAGATCTGAAGAATCCTGGCAGTTTCTAAAAGCCCCTCTCCTCCTTAGGTGATTTTGAGATGCACATAAGTCCCATCCAATGATGACAGAATGATGCAGGCCCAGAAAGGGGAAGTGACTGGCAAGTTAATAAAAGAGAAAGTCAACTCCGGGCCTCTGGGCTCTTGATCTATTCACCTTCCACTACACAGAGCCTTGGACACAGCTGCTGTCAGCAAACATTTAATAAATAAACAAAATAAGGGCACAATGTTTGTATTCGTTTAATAAAACAATTGTCTGGGTTACTACAATGGTTCATATCTTGGGGTTCCTGGATCCCCAGCAGAACTCAAAGTTATTAATAGGAGTGGGAAGGTCTTGGGCTAGTTTCAAAGCTTCACAAAGCCTAAAAGGACTATGAGCTTATCTAAAACACAGCTGCCCATCACTTTTTGGCCGGAATTGGATCAACTGGATTTGATGATGCTAGTTCTTCTCTCAAGTCAATCAGAAGTTCTTACTAGAATTCTTATGTGTTTCTCAGTAATAAAAATGGGCATATGAAGTATTCTTAACACAATTTGTTTCAGAGACCGTTTGTCAAAAGAGAGTTCGTGAGGGGGAAAATCATTTTAAAAGGATCTCTGAAGGTAAAATGCTGGCAACTATGGGCCTGGTACATGCATCCCAAAAAGCCCAAGCAGAGTCCTAGCAACAGGTTACAGATCAGCAACAGAAGCCTGTGGGCTTGAGTCCCTGCCTGCATAGTTCCCTTGGCATTTTATATAAAATATTGGCTTCAGATTTAAATCTGGACCCTATAGATACTTTATCATTCTTCACTGAAAATACAAGATTTAATCAAATCTTCTCACTCCCATTCCCACCAGCTATCCCCACCACGAGGACCACTCCTCAACCCTACCTTTGGCAAATATTGATCACACTCCGGCAAAAAGTAGGGCATAAAAGGGGCAGAAAGCCCTGACCTCTTACCCCTGTACACATGGTGTCTCATGCAGATGAAAAAAAATCTGACTTTATCATTAATAATAACTAATGTTTCACAGAAATTTATTTTATATACTACTTTATGTATTTTGTTATATATTATAAATACATAATATCTATTATATTTATTTTCACATATATAGTGCTGGGCACATTGTAAGCATTCAATAAATGCAAGTTGACTGAGTCTCTTTAAAGATGTTATTAGCAAAATACTAAAATCAGTAAGGTCACGCCTATAATAATAGATAATGAATTAAGTCTGAAGCTATGATGAAGATTCAAACTAAAGCACAGTGAGTTAGGGAAGATCTTTTTCTGACATAAAGAGGGAAAATACATTGTTATTTCCAATCATTGTTATTTCCATTTAAATTGGTCTTCTCCATGAACACCATCTAACTTTTCTTCTGACAGAAAAAATTCACTGACGATATCATATTTCATTGTTAAATACTTGGATGCTTTACATAAGTTATTCATGTTTAATTCTTTATCATTATTTATATATTCTCAGAATAAGTAAAACCCCTTCTTGCTAAAAATTCTATAAGAGAAAGTCAGTGTTTAATCCACAGTCATTATTTCCTGGCTTTTTAAAATTAATAATAACCTACAGAATCCTGAAAGTTAATACCTTTACACACTGGTAGATTGCTGTAACTTACACAACCTTCTTTCATACACAGTACCTCACCTGTTCCCAAAGGCAACCCTATCAGATATACAGTTAAGTATTATTATTATCTTCCATAGAACCAATCCTAAATGGTACTTATTGTAATTATTCAGTTGTGTACTATCAGCTCATCAACTGGAATGCAATCCCCCTGGAGTGTAAAGAAGTTGTCTTCCTGTTCGCAGTTGGACCCACAGAGCCTAGCACTGTGTCTGGGGCATAGTGAATGTTCTAGGGAAATTTATTAAGTGAATAAAGTCTCTTGTCTACTTTAAGCCCTTTTTGGAATAAAGCACATAATGGAGCCATGTCCCAGATGCCCCATTTAGAGTTCAGTGGTCTGTTCTCTATCAAAAGGAAATTGTGTGAAAACACTTTAAAAATAACAGAGCTTACACTAGAATAATACTAAGAATAAAAGTACAATATCCTCAGAAACATGAGAATATCGATGCACATCAAATGTTAAACATCCAAAGTTTCAAATTTTCCACTACTAATTTTAAACATCTTTAACTAGCTTTGGTATATCGAATATTTACTTAATATAGTACTTCAGAAAGCGGAAAGAGAAAAGTAGGAACATAGTTCATAGAGCTGTCAGGACTTTAAGACAACCATTTGTTTGTCATATTTGCTTCCAATTTAACAACAAACACTTTTGATTATGATGACATTTTTACAGGTAAGCAAGTCTGAAATATGTGGAATTATCTCTAACTTTTCAAAGTCAACAAAAAAAACACATTGAAAATGAAATATGTAAATGTTTAATATTAAGAAGCAGTTACAAATCATAACAGACAAAAACTCTTTGATCTAAGAGGCCAAAATCTAACTTCTTACACAACAGGCTAAGTTATAAACTATAATCATTCACTAATTACAGAGAAATTCCGGACTTTGCCACATCAATCAATAGGTGTTTTAAGGTTACGCCTTAGAAATGCCAGTTTAAATTCTAAAAGAGGAATATGGGGAGGAAGGAGGAGTTGAGAAAACTAGAGAAGACTGAATCTGTGTGCCTTAAAAAATTAAACAGGGATCTCCCTCCGGGTCCTGTAAGGGCGGGGAGGGGGGCGGCGCGGATCGTACATCTAAGATCAAGACCATCCATTATCCATTTTTGGTACTCCGTCTCCAGACCGCTGTCTGCACCTGCCCTTGAGCACCAAAAACTGCAGGCTGTAAAATTCCAATGTTATTTCCAATCGGTCTGAAAACTAGTGAATGACTGAAGCCTTGACAGCAACCTTGGTGATTCCTGAAAATCCACAACAGGAAATGTAACTATCCCCCACCCTCCCAGGCCGTTCATCAAAAGCAGCGGAGTCACAACAGGGAGGCCAGGGCAGAAGCAAATGCCAGCGTTTATCCTCATATAGAAAGACTCTGCATTTTCTCATTCTCTAACGGAGGACAAGAAGCACTACCCACTGCCCACACTGGAGGGAGGAGACTGAAGAAGGAAGGAGCGGATAAAATGTCCCCAAGTTCCCAACTCTATACTATGGGGTTAAAAAACGAGTGAAAGCCAAGCCGCTAATATGTGGCAACCTCTACTACCAGTCCCAGGGGTCACATTTACATCTGATGAACAAGGAAGGGTTCTGCTTACACGGACTGACCTGGGCGCCTCACCTGGTGCCCGGAATACTGTCCGTGCGCCCGGCTCGGGCTGCCAGCCTACTTCCCTTCTCCCCTCTAATAGGGCAAAGAGGCGAGGGCGGCACACGCACCGAGACCTGGGCCAAAGAGAGATGCCGGTGCGCCCTGGAAGGGGGACGAGTTACATCCCGAAGCCCTTCCAACTTGGGAAGGCTTCCCGAAGCCGTCTTGGGGCTGGCCCCAGGCCGTGGCACGGAGAGCGGCTGGGGGCGGGCAGCGCTCGGTGGGCGAGCCCGGCAGACCCGGCGGAAGGGAAGTGGCGGCCGC
>NW_011888873.1:2378119-2392966 GCF_000151845.1 Pteropus vampyrus | reverse complement strand
GCGACGCCCGCGCCCCTTCCCCGAGCTCCGCGGGCGGGCGAGCCTGGGACCGCCGCGGGCGCCCCATCAAGTTTCCTTTGGCCGCGGCGGGAGGCGACTCTCCCTCCCGGGAGCGGGGCGCAGGCAGCCGGCGGACGGCGGGTTCCTGCTTATTTCCGCGGAGGCTGCCCGCAGAGAGGCGCCGCCGCCGGGCTCCGAGAAGGACCCGCTCCCCTCCTTCAGATCTGGAGGCGACGGCGTCTGTAAACATGCACACGCACACACTTGCACACGATAATTTTGTTGTAAAAGGAGGCCCGACTCCAGCGGACTTGCACCTCCCGACACACACAACACCTGGGGCGCAGAATCACACAGAGCAGGTCTGTGTCCATGGAGCCACCTCTCCGCATCTGCAAATCCAAAAGTGAAATTAAACCTCCACCAACCTCCTCCTCCTCCTCCTCCCTCTCTACCTCCTCCTCCTCCTCCTCCTTGCAGCCTCAGCAGCCCCAGTAGCAGCAGCAACAGCAGCAGAACCTGCTTCCCCTAAAATCAGATGATCCATAATAGCGCCGACCGTTCCTCCAAAAATCGGCATTAATATTTATGAACCCCAGCATTCTCCGTCTGGAAAACATCGTGTCAAACCATCAGGACACCCACACACATATCCCCTCCAGTCCTCATAAACATGCCCTCGAGAAAAACACACGCACAGTCACAACTATTATTTGAAAAATGTTACCTCTCAGTGTGCTTTTTCACGCTACCAATACACTTCCGCAAGGTTTAAGTGTTGCTAGGGTGTGTGAAATGGAAATGAAAGCCCGTCAGTTGAATAATCGCAGGAGCAAAACTAAAAGTTACTCCCCGGCTTGCCTGAGAACAGTCCAGATCGAAAGCAAAACAAGGAGAGGAAACTGCGAAGAGCCGAGGCTGGAAATCCCCCCACCCCCCGCCCTCCTCCCTCGCTCCCTCCCTCGCCTCCCCTCTCCGCCCTCCTCCCTCCGCCCTTCCTCCCCAGTGTTTGTTTCAAGCTTTTGCAACCGGGAGGTGGAGGCTGAGGGAGGGCGAGCGGCCCGGCCGAGAGGTGCGGAAGTTCGCCGCTGCTGTTCATTGGCAGGCAGCACCGCTTTCATCATTTCTCGAAAAGTCAATTTCATTTTCACTTCCCCACGTCGCGGCAGCTGGAGCAATGAGCGGCTGCTCGTGAGTCTGTGGTTCGCACACCGGGGCGCTCACCCTCGCCGCGCGAACACTCGACGAGGGTGGGGGTAAGGCGTCCGGAGGTAACCGGGAGCATGCTTAGGTTCAGGTTAGAAGCTAGTGGCTGTAGGAGAGGAAAGGTGGTACCTTATTCTCCATCCTAAAGGTTACCTGAAGATTGGGAAGGAGGAAGGAGGAGGGCTTGCGGGGAAGCAAAGGGGATCTTGTCATTTAGTTGGTGGGGCAGGTGTAACATGTTCAGAACTGCTGTTTTCAGAGTGAATGAAAATTCACTTAGTAACGCTACTCACCTCTACTCAAGGAAATAAAAGGAACAATTAACTGACAAGACAGCATTACATAGATATTAATTCAAGAACTGGGTCAAGTGACTGGCGTCCTAAATCTTATTCGAACCCTTATCAGTAGTTGAGGGTGTGACCATTTAAGGGGCTGCTGCCATCTCTGACACCACCTGGCACTCGGTTCTCCACCTAGGCGATAAGGAAGGCCTCCCCTAGTAATGTAACAGCAGCGCACTCCAAGGCTGAGTTATTGCCTGTGCAGCAGAAGTTATCTTATTGCAGGATGAGATGGGCGAGGATGTGACTTAATTTTACTTAAGATGTCTTGGTCGTGGCTGGTCCAGAAGAGAGGCTTTATTACTGTAGTACTTCCAGCCAGGTTCATATTTGGCCTCCTTAACTTACTAGCTGAGCATCCTTGGTCAAGTTGCTTAACCTAAGGGTCAGTTTCCAATGCTGTAAAATGGAGATGAATGAAAGAATGCAAGAATACAGGTACAACACCTGTCACCTTAAGTTATGTTAGCTCGAACTAATACAATTCACTTGGGACCTACTGGGTTTTGGTCCCTTACATTAAAATCATAGATTCTCATGTAATTATACCTACTTCTTCCCATTACTTTCGGTTTCATCAGGCTTCTTCCAAACTTTTCTATCCAGAGAAAGTCCCTTCCTGGAGACCATAGCTATTTCTATGTAAACATCACTCCAATACCCCTCTTTGTCACAGAAGTATTGAATTCTATGGACTGGAAAAGTAACCAAATATGCAGATGCAGTGAGGAGACGTGAGAGTTTAGGATTCTGTTTTGTGGTAGTCTCAGAAATAGATCTCACATGCCAGTTTCTTATCCCCTCTCATATAAACCTATCTGACACAGCCACTCACTATCTTATTTCATATAGCAATGACCATTTCCGGCAATTAGTCACTATATACAAACTCTGTAGGATAGTTGTCACTCTACCTACTATGGACCCAAGTTAAAAACATAACAATTCTTGATGTCTTCTTTCCCCCAACATACATAAGTCTTCACTAACGTCATCAATAGGTTCTGAGACTTTAAGCGAAACTATGTATAAAGAAAACAATTTTACTATAGGCTATTAATATGAACAAGAATTAAGTTCCTATAAACATTTCATCAACGTTATAATGAAACAACGCTGAACCAAACGACGTTATTCAAGGACCTGCTGTACATTCAGTTGATAGTATCCTAGTGACTGGTGGATGCTACTCCCAAATACCTCTGGATCTGACCCTTTTCCTCCCCATTGCATGGCCTTCATTCGGTTATTGCAGTAGCCTTTAACTGTGCTTCCCGTTTCCGAACTCGGACCCCTCTAGGCTAGCAAGCCGCACCAAGTTAAATAGAAAATTAACTTCAGGCAAGGCTCAGTTCCAGTCCTAACTCCGCCCCTCAATAAAGTCCATATTATTTGACAAGACATATAAAGTCTGTTATAATCTGGCACCAAAATACTTTTCCAGCTGCATCGCCTGCTACTGTGCCCCTCAAGCCCTACACCCCTCCCTTGTCAAACCAGTTGCCATTCCTTTTTATAAAAAACAGAGCCATCCTTTTGTTCATTGTTTTAGCCTTAGAATGGCAACCAGCACATAGGTACTCGAATACTTGTGAATTAATAATTACTAGCCCTTGGTTCTCATAACATATTTCAGACTTTATTTTTTAATATAGTCAACATTTATTGTACATAATGCAGAAAATACGGAAAAGTTGAAAGAAGAAAATCCACCGCCTGAAATCTCAACTGTCAGGAATAGACTTGTTAATATTTTTATATTTCTTTCTAGTAGTTTTTCTAGGGGGCCATATCCAGTCCTCATCTCCTTAGTCTTTCTGTATCATTTAGTAATGTCCATCATGCTGCCCATTTTCCATGACGCCTGTGTGACATCCCTCTGTCCTGTACTATTTCTCAGCTGGCTCCTCTTCTGCTACCAGCCCCCTAGATTACGGTGTTTCCAGACAGTCTATCCTCAACCCTCCTATTTTCTCATTCTATGGTCCTTCCCTTTGAATGCTCTCGCTCACGCCCAAAGCTTCAGATACCACCATTTGGTGATAATTCCAAAATCTGTAATTTCTGAGATCTGGATGCATTACCTCCTAGATGTTCCTCAGGTGCAATAAATTAAACATATCTAAAACTAAACTCATACATCTTCCCTACAGCCTTGTATTTGTCACTTCATTAACCAGCCAGGAAACTAGAGGTATCATCAACTCCGGTCTTCCCTGAGCCCCAGGAACACCCTGAGGCATGGGTATTGTTTCCGATTTTCCAGGCCCCTAAATTCGTAAAGCGTAGAATGAATTTCACTCTGTTCTTAGGCCCTTGATGACATGTCACTGCAGACTAAAAATGTAAATATGACCCCCAAATCCACATGGTATTGATGTACATGAAATATTCAAGAAATATTTCTTAGTCCTTTGATGAGATGCATGTAGTTATAAATCTGTGAAAAAAATTGATCAAAATAGCAAAATATAACCATTTTGAAAGTCTCTGGAAAAAGTAATCTTTGCCGTACCAAGGAAATCTGACCAAACACCTTGGTCTAACACAAAAACCATTGTTTGAGCAGCCTTGTATATGAAAGTAACGTGATCTCCTGAGTAAGGCATGTTTATTTTTCAGCTGTGGAATGGAACATCCTAAAAGAAGATCTGCCTGGATGCATTTGGACTAATTTCTCTTCAAGGGAGTTGAGTAAGGACAGTGATTACCTGGACAATGTAGTGATTGATCTCTCCATGAATGGATCTCAACTAAGAAAGAAATTTAAAGATACATTCAAGGTTAACCCCTTTCGAATGGGTTTTTAATTTATTTTTCTAATAAATGAGAATAGCTTCAGTCAGTCAAGTAACAAACATCTCAGTACCTGGGAATTTTTCTCAGCTCTGGGAATACAGCAGTGAACAAAACAAATAACAATCTCTGTCTTCCCAAAAGCTTTCTTACAGTCTAGTAAATTGGCATGTTAATTGCCATTGTATCACCTCAGTAATGGCACCCACATCACCTCCATCTTTAACCACAGCCTCTAGAATTGTACGTTAAAGTTAAGAATGTAGAATAGTCGTTGCAATGCAGAACTATAATCTCTGGCTTTGTCTTGGCCAACTGCTCTGGCAAATGTAAAACACTCATTTTCCATGATTTCATAACCCCCTGAATTATAGCACCACGGATGACATACAGACTAAAGTGTTATTTATAGCTACAATTAAATCAGTGGCCCCTCATCAGTCTGTCAGTCAATACCTGAATTTTCTCCACAGTATCACTGGTACTACTTCTGTCCTGTCCACTGAGTCTCTCCTCCATGGTGCTATAATTCAGGGGGTTATGAAATCATGGAAAATGAGTGTTTTACATTTGCCAGAGCAGTTGGCCAAGACAAAGCCAGAGATTATAGTTCTGCATTGCAAAGACTATTCTTGTGAAGTCCACGTTGAATAAACATACAGCCAAGTAAGATTTTAGTTGGGACACTAGAACTAAGACATTGAAAAAGCCTTCAGGGGTCAAATATGTGATGACAGAAAGAAATGTAACTATGGGTGGTGAACACCCAATGTAATGTATACATATGCCTTACTGTTGAATTGTACACCTAAAACTTACTGAATTTCGTTAATCAATGTCACCATAATAAAAATAAAAATTAAAAAAAACAAAAAATAAAATAATATAGTTACTTAGTCTACTTTTTTAGTGATGTCTCGTTCATGCAGCCATTGGTATTTCAATTGTTCCCATTTTCCTGATCTGAACTTTTAGAAAACAAAGTCAGTATATTCAAAATGTTCACAATTAAATAGTACTATCTCAATAAAAGGCACAATGATTAATATAAAAAAAAGAAAAAGCCTTTAAAATTCAAAGATTATGGGCATCAAGTTGGAGAACTTGACGAGTACCTCATGTGATGATTTCTTTCATTTTACTAGAAACTCTGAAATGAGGTTCATTTTTTGCAGTTATTCTCTGAAAATTACAAATTTAAATTGAGTAATATATTGCCCAATCTTTAGTAATAAATATTAATTTTGTCTTGTTCTTCTGATGAAGGAAAAAATATTCTTTAGAATGTTTTTTGCTATAATTTCACTATTCCATCTCAAATGGCTTTAAAATATTCATTATTTCTCTAAAGTGATAAACCATAAAATAATGCTTTTACTTTTAAAGTCAGAAAAATTGTCTATAGCTTTGCCTTGAAGTTCTTTAGAATTACTATAATAGTTCAAGTATTAAAAATATTATAAACAAGAAATAAATCTCAAATTTCTAACATGAATTCAGCAAACCACGATTCATTGGATCTGAATACTTGAAGAATTTTTTGTTATATCTTTCACTACTTCCCTGTAAGCTCCTCACTCACAACGTATGAAGTTTGATGATGTTCAGTACGTTCTTTTTCCCCCAACTTCCTAGCATTTCGAACGATACACTTTTATTCTATTTGAAAATGTTTGGAAATGTGCCAAACAAAAAGACAGAAGAGTGCCATAAAACAAAAACTTGAGAGAGTATTTTTAAATTCTCTTGCTTCCTTGAAAAACTTTATTTCCACTAAACTCAAAATGTGAATGACAAGATATAGTCTTGGCACTGCCTCCTTAGTCTTTAATGCAACTTCTAGACATTTCGCACCTTCATTTATTAAGTGCTGCAATGCTCCCAACACTGAGAGCTGCTTTGAAGGCGGTCAGAACAAGACAAACCCCTGCTCTCATGGAGTTTACCTTCTAATGGAGGTGATGGCAAAGACAAACAAACAAGCAAACCAATAAAATAGCTGCAGATTTGTATTTGTGTTCTGAAGGAAATAAACAAGAGCCTTGATAGACAATACGGAGGGATCTAGCTGGTCACGGTTCCTCTGAGAAACTGACGTTTAAGGCAAGACTTGTAGAACAAGAGGTTATTGTATTAGTTTCCTACGGCTGCCCCAACAAAATACACAGACTAGGTGGCTTAAATAACAAAAATTTACTAACTGACAGGTACAGACATGGAAGTTCAAAATCAAGGTGTCCACAGGTTTGGTTCCTACTGAGGGCTAGGAGGAAAGGATCTGCTCCATGCCTTCTAGCTTCTGGTGGTTTGCCAGCCATCTTGAACATGCTTTGGTTTGTTAGAAGCATCACCTCAATCTCTGCCTTCATCTTCACATAATGTTCTCCCTGGCTGTGAGTCTGTGTCCAAATTTCCCCGTTTTATAAGGACACTAGTCATATTGGATTAGGGGCCCACCCTCCTCCATTATGATCTCATCTTAACTAATTACATCTGCAAAGACCTATTTCTATGTAAGATCACATTCTGAGGTGCTGAGGGGTTAAGACTTCAATATATGAATGGGGGAGGGGTACACAATTCAATCCATAACAGGTCCTAATTGTGCAATTAAAGCCCCTAGGCAGAAGAAAAAGGCCTAAGAAGCAAAAGGGTCTGGCATATTCTAGGAACCGAAGGAGAGTGAGTGTGACTTCAGTGTTGTGAATAAGGACGAGAAGGACATGGACAGAGGCCAAGTGGGCAGAGGTCAGATCAAGGATGTTGAATTTTATTCTAAGATCAATGGGAAGATTTTTGAAGGGTTCTGTGATTTTAAAAGGTCACATTATAAATTTCCCAGTTGTCTCTTCAACATCAATGAAATGCATAAATTCTTTAATTTATGGGTTTCTTAAAGGAATTTGCAACTTTCTTCATTGCCCTCTTAGATCCTTATATGATGAATTTGCTGAGGAAACACTGCATTTATGATATTCTGAAACAGTTTAGTCTATATCTCGTTTTTGAGTTACTAAGTTAAAATACTTATTTTCCTTTAATTTTCTCTCTGATATTCATCTCCACAAATGAAGCAGTTTTTCTTCATTCTTTTTATTCTTACCCCAGAACAAAATTCCCTTAAAAAAAAATGATCATTGTGGATTCCAGGCACACATGTTTCCTCAGACTGTTGCGAGTGAACAGTGATGATTTTTAGAGATTGTGTCACCACAAAATCAATATTCATTCCAAAATTTAATGGTTTCAAGTGTATTGCACTTTTTTGATTTCTAAAAATTTTCAGGGTTTTTTCCATCAGAAACTCTTATGTAATAGTTTTCAAAAAACTGAATTTTTTTTTAGCAGAACAATGAGCATAAATAAAACTTTGTGATTCACCTTGAATGTTTTGTAATTTGAAAGCAAACATTGGTTTAAACAACCCATCACATATTCTTTCTACCCCAAGCTGTAGATCCTGGGTTTTGGCACCACTCCTCTCTTGACAATATAAAAAGTTCTGCTTTTTTCTGTTTTACATATTGAGGTTCTAATTAAGATTTCATTTATGGAAAAGTTTCTGTTACTTAAAAAAAAATCAAAACCACAAAAAGTGGCTGTTAGTTGTCCTTCATTTTCAGATAATTGAAGATAAGAAAGAAAACACAACCAACCATGAGTGAAAAACTGCAAGGCTGAAGGAGAGAAAGAAATGGGACACCAAGCAACAGGAAGCTGTGAGTGTCGATATAGTTGGTAAGTTCACGTTAAGTAGCCAGGAAGAGAAGAGCCAGCTACGTTAGAGGTACCAATATTAGAGGCACATTATCATGTGAGTTCCTCAAATTGTCTCCATTTTTCTTTGTTTTGTTTTGTTTTGTTTTTGCTTATCTTGATGAGAACTTTCTATCTTTTCAGTGATGCAGAACCAAGAGACTCACAATGTACGCAGCTGATGGAATGCTTTTCAAAACTTTTGGACAAACCTTTTTCATTCATTGAGAAATCAGAGGAACACTGTCCCTAACCCTGTCATCTTTCACAATGCTTATAAACATTTTACCAAAGATGCATGTTTCCTTTTGTTGGTATTTTTGCTTATGACAAACTTAAGATAAGTATGACATTAGGAAATACTTACACTGCATTGGGAGTAAAAAAAAAATACAGTTTTATATGTACAGTATGACCACCCCAAAGATGTTCTATGAATAAGACCAAAGAGAACTACATCAAAACATTAATAGTGGTTGTCTTCGAGTAATGGAACAATGAATGATTTATTTTCCTATTGAAAAATTAACATTTTAATACAGATTTTACTTTTATTAATATAAAAATTTAAATAATACTTCATAGGTGATTTCAGGAAATTATTTCTTGATATGCTTATAATTTTTATATAAATTACTTGTAAGTTTTAGCTAGCTTCTTTTCCATAGTACTTCAAAAAAGAAAGCACTGATTAATACATCTTATACCTCACACTGCATTCTTTTACGAATTTTTAAATCTATGGCTCTTTAAGTTATATAGAAGATAATTTTTGTCCTACAAATGCTATATAGTTTCTCCTAGTCTTTTATTTTATCAAAATATTCATTTTTAGAATGCATTTGTGTTTTTATCTTAGCAGTTCAAATATTGACTCTTCAAAGGAACATATAAGAACAAATTAAATGTGTCAAGATCAATAGCTATTAATAACTGATACGTCCCATGATCATTACTAATATTTAAACAATCTTTGCTTTGATTCACATCATGTTTTAAATATGCTATTTGAAGAAGGTTAAGAATTAAGAAAACTCTATAATGACGAAATAATCTTTTCTAATTGTAAATTTTCATTTTACTTATATGCAAATTTCAGTTACTATATTTTTAGCAATCAAATTTAAATTCTTAGATATCAAAGAATGAGAATTCTAAGGAAAATAATAAACTTTTATGTCAAATTTGTTCTTTCTGCCTTTCTTCTTTCTGGCACTTTCATATTTAGTCATTGTATTTCCTATTTTGTTTGCTCAATTTCCACACACAACCAGATTAGCGGAAGAAGAGCGAAAACATCTCATTTGAGGGCAGTAAAGAAAAGGATCTCTCTCTCTCTCTCTCTCTCTCTCTCCACACACACACACACACACACACACACACACACACACACATGTCGATGCTCATTTGGAATCCAGAACATTTTTTCCCACAGAATTAATAAGAAACTATAATAGTATAAGTATATCGTTTACCTTCATTTTGTGGTAAAGTAAAAGTTTGTGAGCTGGTCTAGGAATACACCATTTTATAACATTATACACATGGGAAATTTTCATTCTGAAATCTAAACAGCTGTTTTCAAGAGAAACTATGAGAGCACACTGGGTTGTGTGGGTCTGGAATGCCTGCCCTCTGCAGGGCTGTGCTCAGCAATTTGGAGGAGACACAGAAGAAAGAGGCCTAGTTCTTGATTTTAAGACATTTGAAGTCTACATTGGGAGAAGGATCCACAATGAAAAGATGATTATTTCAAGACAGAAATGGTATGTGGCCCCACATCCAGGTAACATTTTAATACATTTATTTATCTGTTCATTCAGCATCTGTTTCTTGACTTTATAGTAATTATCTCTTTTATATTTTAAATGATATTTTCTTGACTTTATAGTAATTATCTCTTTTATATTTTAAATGATATTTTCTAATGTAAATAATATAGTAGGATATTAGAGCACTACAGATACAAGTATTTGTAGTGACAAAATCGGAAAGAACTTAAATGTCTTTCAGAACTGAATGGTTGAATAAACTGTGGTTGATCCATTCTATGAGTTGTTATGTACCAGCAGAAAAGAACAAATTAAGACTATCTGCTGATCTGGAGAGGGGATTAGGACATATTATAACGAATGAAAGGCAAGATAAAAAGAAATTTTCATAGTGTGATCTTTTTGCAAAGACAACAGTGACCCCCCCCCCAAAAAAAATGTTTGAATTTAAAAAGATAAAGGTATATACAGAAAGCGGTTAATATTGGTCCCTTGAGGACAGGTGGGTTACTAATTTATTTATTTATTTTTGTATTGAAGAAAAATGATAATTTTGAAACAAAATGAAAATTTAGAAATATAGAACATATTAAAGAAAATTAAAATCACTGTGATATCTGATTTCTATTTTGTTAAGTAGTATTTATGTGCACCCATGTGAATTGCTCTGGATAATTAATTATAAATAGATTATTCTTGACTGTCCACTGTGTTTATGTCACTTTAGGAGCCTTCTGGCAAGAGTGCTTTAACCCAAAGCCACCTGATGGATCCATGACGGAAACATTTTTAAGCAGGCAGGCATTTCAGTTCCTTATGGGGGCTGCCTACTTTCCCTGTGGGAAAGGCCCATTTAGCCCTTTATGTGTATCTCCGCTATCCAAATGGTAAGGAAGAGTTTCCTAAAATGTAAAATTATGAGAATAAAGGACTGTTGCTCTCATGCCGGCATGAGCCCAGCTCTCATTAAGAGTTCTCTGCTTATACTGATGAATTCTCCTGCATCATCCTAAAGAACCAACAAGGCTTCTTTCCAGGACGGCTGGATGTACTCAAAGGAAGGAAGCTGGGTGGAGTCCAGCCCACTGAAGGCACTTTAACAAAGTGCTGTGTACATTTCTGCTCAACATTTCTTGTAAGTTCATGACACTAGTTCAGTGGTCTCAGGAAAGGTGGGTACCTTAGTCCAGTTTTCTCTGTACTTCTTGTGAAGAATTATTCACTAGGAAATAGATGTTCATTACGTCAGCATGACACTTTCATCAGTCAAGCACAAAAGTAAACAATTCAGATAGTAAATAATGAAGCACAGTAAGGACTACCCAAGGAAAGGCTCAGCAGGCTTCCCACAGGGAGTGGGATGTGAGCTCTGCTTTAACGAATAGGTTAAAAATAAATAGAGCAATTTAAAATAGATTTGTAAGTGTACACACACACACACACACACACACACACACACACACAGCCAGCTTTAAAAAGCCTTGACAGAAGCTCTCAGACTATAAAATGTCCTGTCATCCCACAGAGAACACCCATCTAACAAACTCTAGTTCTATAGTCCAAGCCAGTTCTGTGTTTAGGCCAAAGGGATTTTGTTGAATTACACATTATATATATTGGTAGAGTTAGAAAAATAGTTTTTTCAGTTAAAAATTGGGGATGGGGGTTGGGGGTAAGCTCATACATCCAACATGTGGAAGAAATATGTGCATTTAATAAGATCTCTAAGGCCGCTCTTCAGCCTCTAAAACTATAGATTGCAAACTATTTCCTTGTGATACTTTAGCTGATTCTTTAGGAATGAAAGAGAAAAGTTATAGAATCACCAGATCAGTGCCTGCAGATGTGAATTCCTTGGACCATCTAAGGATTCTCTATGGACCGGCCAATGTGATGATGGTGGTGGACCTATTCATGGTCACATGCAGGACGTACAGAAGAGTAGCCTCGAGTTATCTGTTAACTTAGCATTCCACTCACAAGTTACTTTAATTACACGGCTATAGATGATGCAAAACATCTGGTGAAAACTAAAGAAAATATCTCATGTCCAGATGTTTAGCTTGTGGTCATGTAGGCAGAACACCTGTGCACTAAATTTGTATTTTATCCAGATGTTTGGTGGTGTGTGCCTATAACCCTTTTGCTATACAGCTTATTTCTTCCTGTTAGTATAAAGCCCAAATTAGATTAAAACTTAGTTTATCTCCAAGTTTAGGCTTTAACTAAACAAAAATAAAAGGATTATAAGAATCCATATATGGCGAGTTATGTTTTCTGCTATAAAAATATGAGAGGCTCTGTTTTTAGAATGGCAGAGTAAAGACATACCCACCCAACCACCTTCTCTCAAAATTCACCAAGAAACATTAAGGAGAACAGTTAACAGAAGTGCATTTCTGTCATTAGGAAACTAAGAGGTACCTGTACCTACAATGTATGGAGAAAAAAAAATTGGAAAGAGGAATGAGAAAGCCTGAGCAGAGAGAAGGGAGGTCAAACTTTAGCGTCTATAAAGGGAATTGGATGGATATCTATGAGAAGCAAGCAGATTTGCCACACAGAACCCAGAAAAGGCACAGGGATAGTAAAAACTGGGCAGAAAGCAGCAGAATTAAATTAAAAGTATATTTAATTTAGTAAAGCAGTTGGTTTCCTCCAGTTCTCCACCCCCATCTAACTTGTTCCCTGGCAATTTGTTGACTTTTCCTCCAGATACTGAGTTCCTTCCAAAACAAGATTGAGGGAGTCTGTATGCTGAATAGTCCCTTTTTACTGCTCAAATCCAGAACACCAATATCCAGAGACAACTGTCAGAGAGGAGATAAGAGGATGCTACCCCAGAGAAAATACTTGCAGTGATATCTGGAAGGCCTCAGTGAAAACACCAGCTGGTCCCCTAATTTGGCTCAGTGAAGATCACCGGTGTATAAGCCCAACACATGTATACAGAGCTTCTGGTCAAGTCGGCTTTTTGGTGCTTTACTCTTAAGAGTTAACATCCAAGGGTTAAGAGATACTCTAACATAACCATGATGAAAGCAAACAGAATAAAGAACTCTAGGGAAACAAAGGTGATGCAGAAAAAAAAAACAAAACATTTTAATGTCATTAAAGATTTGAGAAAAGATACTAACTGCATGTGTGAAATAAAAACAATATATAAAAAGGAACAATTAGAGAACATAAAAGGCTCCTGAAAAAAGGAACAATTAGAGAACATAAAAGGCTCCTGAAAATTAAAAACATGACTAAGTTTTTATAGAATAATTAGAAGATAAAGTCAAGTAAATCTCACATAAAGTATAATAAAGAAATGAACAATAGAAAAAAATAAGAAAAATGGATGCTCAATCTAAGTGATTCAATATCTAGTAGAAATTCTAGAAAATGAGAATTGAAATAACAGTGGACAGGAAGTTAGTAAAGACATAAGAAAATTTTGAGGAATATAGTTTTCCAAATTTAAAAAGCACTCCAATGTCTAGCACAACCTGTAAATAAAGATATGATGCGAAGATCTCTATCAGGACTAGCATCGCAATTAACTAACAAGACAGTTCAGCCATGAAAGAGGAACAAGGACTGGACTTGACCTCCTGCAGTAAAAAACTAGAGAAGTGGACAAAACATGAAACAACTGTTCTCAGGCATTGAGCAACTTGCAGCACAAACTGTGATCCTCGAGGAAAGAGAAACAAATGACATGAGCCCTACGACCACCTGCGTTTTCTGTTGGAGGCAGTTTCCATACTTAGGTTGCAGTAATAGGGGAACCCAAACAGAAACAAGAAAGGGAGTGAAGAAAGGAAGATCAGAGATCAGAGAGGCTGAGGCAGCTGAGAGTTGTAGGCAAAGTTCTCAAAAAGAGGTAGTTATACAGAAAAAGAGTTTCAAAAGTTTGTGTGGTCCTCTTTAGTGTTTGCTGAGCCCTGGACCAGGCATATGGAAACTAGTACTCCAAAATGCTGGAAGAGAATGACTGGGGCCTACTAAGCTAAATATTCCCAGAGCTCACATAGACTTTGGAATTGATCAAGTTCCCATTAGCCAAAGTGAAGAGGCCCTCCTGATCATCCAACACACTGGTAGAGCTGAACAATCCTTAGAGTGAAAGCTATTTTCTATAAGTCTTAGTAAAGCTTAGAGACAGGTTTTAAAAGAATCAAGCTGATATGCAGTAAAACTGCTTACTTAAACAAAGCCCAAAACTCATTAAAGACAAAAAAAAAAAAAATTTCAAGACATTCAACAACATAAAATACACAATGTCTAAAATCCAATAAAAAATTACTAACATGCCAAGAAGAAAATATGACCCATAATCAAGAAGAAAAAAAAACGATCAAGAGGAAAGGACACAAAAAAAAGCCACAGATGATGGGATCAGTAGAGAAGGATGTTTTGGAAAAGATATTATAAATGTGAAAACCTATTTAGAGGAAGATATGAACCTAATGAGGAAATAAATGGAAGACGTCGAAAAGAACCAAATGAAATTTCTAAGATAAAAAATACACCAGCTGGAAGGAGTTTCACTGGATGAAACCAGACTCAGATCTTGGTTTCTAAATACACTCTCCAATAAAAGAAACCAGGGCTCCTTGAAGAACTGATGGATTCCAGACCTGGAATAGAGAGTATACAGAACAATCCTGGTGCCAGAAAGTAAGGAAGTCCTCTAAAAGCAAAATGAAGGAGGTATGGCAAAGGGATATAGGAGCCAACTGAAAGACCTATGCTGAAACAATTTGAACAAAAAAAAAATAAAAAGTATTGGATTATAACTCAAAGTATAAATGAGTCTATACTGATATGAATCGATGACAAGAGAGAAGAGAGTGAGAGGGAGAAGAGAGAGAAATAACCCATATAGAATTTTATGTATGTATTATACATAAATAACTCCCACCTCTTAAGTATGGGATGCACATGATGTCTTCCTCCAAAGAGGAGAGCATGGAAATGGGAGG
>NW_011888873.1:2361582-2375834 GCF_000151845.1 Pteropus vampyrus | reverse complement strand
TCTGGAAGTGAGATCATTCTGGATTATCCTGGTGGGCCCTGAATGCAAAGACAAGTGTCCTTGTAAGAGACAGAAAAGGAGACACACCCACAAAGGAGAAGGCGATGTGAAGAGGAGAATGCAGTGATGGTGCTGTAAGCCAAGGAACGTTAGGGCCACCAGAAACTGGAAGAGACAAGGAGGGATTCTCCCCTAGAGCCTTCAAATTCCAAGAACTATGTTCATATTTACGCTTGTGCTATATATACAATATTAATAAATACTAACTAATCACTCTCACCATTCTAAATACACTGGATGAAACAGGCATAAAATCTTTAACATTATAACTGTCTACATTATCTCATTTAACACCTGGATTCTGGAATGGTTAAATTTTTATCATACCTCATCTCAATCTCATCGTCCTATATGGTTCTGCGTGGGGTCCTGTGTGATTTATCCCCTTTTCTGTATTAATAATTTGTTTCTGACATCTTTATTTCTATTCAATGCCAGGAGAGATTGAGCAACTGAGGGAAAAATAGAATGGCACATAAAGACTGGTGTTTTGTTTGTTAATTCTGGAAAATGATCAAGTAAGTTCTCTCTTTACCTAAGGATAATTTTTTCAAACTTTTTTGATATATTAGTACTTTTAATAGGGACAATTAAATAGATTAAAACTAAATGTTTTTCAGACCAACAAGTCCAGTGATCTTTATAAACCTTAAACAGTAGAAAAATTAACTATATCATGTGGCTCGATGAAAATATATACACACAAATATATCCTATCACAGGGGTCATTAACAAAACTTAAGCGTACATCCACTCAATTTTAATGATATTATCTGACCTATTTTTAGTAGAATGACCCATTTTTCTGAGAGTGGTGAGAGATTTGGACAAACCAATATTCTCAGCCTTTTGATCACCAAAGAAGGAAGGAAAGCATATGCAACTAACATTTACTGAGTACATACTATGTACCTGGGACTCCGCTGGATGCTTACGCACCCCATCATCCTGATAGGTCATTCTCTTTGAGGTTGGAGATTTAATTCCCATTTTAGAACTGTACCATTTCTGCCTGGTCTGCTAGAGCAGGCTCCTTGCTGGAATTTGCTTCTACTTTTGTTTCCTGGCAGTCCATTCTGGACTCGGATGCAACAGGGTATTATTAAAATATATCATGTAACTTTCCTGCCTAAAGCCCTTTAGGCATCCCCCATAGATATTAGAATAAAATTCCCTCTCCCTTCAACGGCCTACGAAACCCCTGTTTATGGTCTGGCCGGGCCTACCTAACTCTCTCATTTCACCTGGGACCACTGTCGTCCCCATTCACTCACTATGCTTTAGCCCAGGGGTCAGCAAACTACACCCACCAGGCAAAATCTAGCCAATTGCCTGTTTTTGTACAGTCCCTGAGCTAAGAATGGTTTTTACATTTTTAAACAGTTGGGAAAGAATCAAAAGAAGAGCAATATTGTGTGACACGTGAAAATGATGCGCAATTCAAATATCAGTGTCCATAAATAAAACTTTACTGGAATACAGCCACACTCATTCCTGTATGTATTATCCAGGGCGGCTTTTGTGCTACAATAGCCAAGTAGTTGCAACTAAGACCGGATGGCCTACAAAAGCTTGCAATATTTACTAGTTGGCTCTTTGCAAGAAAAGTTTGCTGAAGGCTGCTTTAGTCGCACCAGTCTCCTTTCTGTTTCTAAAACTCACTCAGTTCATTCTCTCCTCAGGGCTTTCTATTTCCTGTTTCCTCTTCCTGGAATGTTCTTTTTCAGCTTATTGCATGGCAAATTTGTTCTTATAAGATCTCACTTAACATGGACAAAAACAACAAAAGATCATATGCTATCAGACTGGCTCTCTTACCTGTAAAAGGATCAGTCTTCAATCCCTGGATAGAGAGATTGGATTTAAGATTCTTTCCTATCTGGCAGCAGCAAGGAAATGAGAAGCTTTCTGAAGGCCAGGATCAGCTCTGAATTACATTGACCTGGTAGTTCCTTCAGCAGTCGGGTGTGAATGGATATTACTTACGTGTTGCATCCAGGAGACTAAGGAGCTGGAGGAAGATGGTTCTGTCTATTCCTGAGGTGTGGAAACTGTGTATTCCATCTCCCAGACTCAGAGACTCTCCTTATGCTCATTTCAGCCACATCTCCATCACATTTTAGCCAACAAAGCAGTATGACCAGCCCAGAATTCTCAGTGTAATTTGTGGACATGGAAGATGAGGTTTTCTTTCGTTATTACACACTGGTCCACAGAAGAAGTCAGTAGCCTTCTGGATAAAGGTAACTAAATTTAGTATGTGGTATACTCAAAGTGCACAGACCTTAGCTCTGAAGATCTCTGTTCTCCACATTCGCTGCAGAACCACACAAGTCATTTGCCCACTTGGAGCCACCTTCCTCTTCTGTAAATGCCAACTTGCCTAATCCTCTTAGAGATCCTTAAGGATCAAACAAAACATTTGTAAAACTGCTTTGTAAATTATGTCTTCAAGAATTGTAAAAGTATTTTACTCGCCCTCTCTTAATACCATGAAACAAAAAGGCCAAATTCTACTTAATAAATACCACTGTGACAACTCCACAATTTTGCGTGTATTTTAAGACTATAGTTAAATCAGAATGTCCTTAAATGTATTATTTTGTTCTTAAAATACATAAAGAAAGATGTGTAAGCTTTTAAAAGATGTTGACTTAAAATGCAAATACCTTCTGTGAGATGCAGGGGGCAGTCTGCCTGAGGCAGAGATGAAAAAGGGAGAATCTGCAAAAGAAAGCTGCAGAGATAATAGATTCAGGCCAAGCAGGGAGAGAAGGGCGTCAATACTTTCTCCCACATTATGTGACACTTTTAATTTAGAAACAATAAATTTTTCAAAGCAATCTATACAGTGAGTTCACAGGAGGAATTGTTTTAGTGTCACTGAATGTCCCAAGTACCACCTGGGAGCACTCTGACAGGCAACTGAGTGAACTTTTAAATTGGGATTTAGAGGAAAATGTAGTAAATCCGTAGAGAATGAGGACAATGCTGGGCTAAGGCTGCTTATAACATAAACCAATATCTCTGTTAAGACCTGTGTGAGGGCTTTGGCCCTGGAGACGTGAGCCCAAGTCAATGCTCTGGCATGTCTTTGCTGTATGAAGTGGCTCTGTGGAAGCTAGTTTTCTCATTTGTAAAATTGGGAATATATGTTCTATCTCGAAGTTGCTGTAAGAAGTAGAGACAATGGATGCAAAGCAATGTGCACTGTGCCCTGCTCAAAGAGAGCTGCTGTTACCACTCTAATATGCCAGGTCAGTTACCAGAGATGTACACTTTGTTAAAATAACAGCTGAGATACCAGTGTTAAAGTACAGTTGATATTAGAAGCTGACAAATCCTCTCTGGGGTATGCTATGGAGATGATTCTATCTGGAGATGATTCATGATATAAGAATGCTACAAGAATAGACAGAACCATCTGCATCCGCAGGTGCCAAGGTAGCAGTGAGAATCTTCCCTTGGCCGAAGAGTGCAAGTGAGTCTAGGGTCTGACTCAGAAATTCTTGCACGGTCAGAACCACAGGAATTGTTCAGAAGAAAACCCAGGGCCTAGGAAAAGGATCTAATGGTAGTCAAGAAGGAAAGACAAACTCAGCTAGAACAGCTGACTTGAACACTGGGTTGGAAAGGTAAGAGTAGGAAGCAGAAAGTAGGCCACAAGCCAGGAGAGGCTTGAGCTGGTGGTATACATAGACGGCTGGTGTGGGATAATCTCGAGCTAGGATATGGCGGGGGCTCTTTCTTCCACTACTACTGCAGAACTAGCTGATTGTGCAAGGTCAGTAACCCTCATCGGCCATCCCTACCCATTAACACCCGCCCATACCTTCCTGGATGGATCTTTGCCCAGCTGCTCTGCTCTTTTTCTCACCTGAAAAGACCAAGAGAACAAAGAAGGGAGCAGAGGTTGGGCCAGGTGAGAGGCTATTCACCCTGGCCAGCAGCTATAGGTGAACAAGGAATCTCCAGGCCCCTAGCAATCTGGAATGTTCTATTGGCACAGATGGAAGGGGCAATGTCATGTGGCAAGGGACAACTTTTTGCCTACTTACAAACCCAATTCTCTCAGTGGAGATGTCTATAGCAATTCACCAAGAATCTTCAAGGTTTGAGGCTTGGAGATGGTGAGGGACCAACACGGGTTCTGATGAGAGACAGACCCCATTCCAGTTTGTGCTTGTTCCCCTCCACCTCACATCGACCTTCCCTTCCTGACCACCGGCTCCAGCTTGCAGAGAGGATTACCATGCAATAGTTTAATATTACCAGCCAATGTATAAAAGATGGCAGTTTAGGATTATCAATAATGTATGAAACAGTGCCTGGGTGAATGATGAATACTGAATATTTTTAATTTTTCATATATAGTTGTACTTTGTGAACTTCCAAGAAGAAAATATAGTATGTAGCACTTCTCAAACTTTATTGTACTCTGGAAAACGTTATGGGCTGAATTATATCCCCCTCCAAACTCATATGTTGAAGTTCTAACCCCCAGTACCTCAGAATGTGACTGTGTTTGGAGATAGGGCCTTTAAAGAGGTAATTAAGTTAAAGTGGAGTCATCAGAATGGACTCCAATCCAATGAATGATGTCTTTATAAGAAGAGGAATTAGGACATGGACAGAGACACCAAACACGTGCACACACAGAGAGATGACCATTTGAACACACGGCAAGAAGGTGGCCATCTGCAAGCCAAGGGGAGAGGCCTCAGAAGAAACCAACTCTGCAAACACCCACGATCTCAACTTCTAGCCTCTAGAAACGTGAGAAAATAAATTTCTGTTGATTAAGCCACTAATCTTTGGTATTTCCTTGTGGCAACTCTAGCAAACTAATGGAGAAAACCTATTAATATCTTACGATTGCTTTGGGATATGCAGGAATCATGTTAATAATCATTTCAATACTATTTTGTTAAAATTCACTCTGGACATGTATTCATTTTTATTTCTTAGTTATCTAGTATCACTGATTTATAAGCACTAACTTTTCTACCATTGTGTGAGTTATTTGTGCTTGATTCACACAAATCTTTAAAAGGCAAGTCTCTATCATTATAAATAGACAAACACTTACTGTGCATTCTCAGGCTATATTCCTAAAGCCTAGCCAGGGGCTTTGAGACTGTGGTGGCTTTGTAGTATGTCAGTGCAGTAAGGCTGAAACTATGTGTCTCAGAAAATCTAAGCAGCATCTGGAAGGCAGAAAAGAAACGGCAGCCATGTTGGTAGTCAGAAGGTTAGTGTAGGGTCAGGCATTGTCACAGCTCGCCACAATGCCATGTGTCTGCTGGCTCACCTCATTGATGTAGGGCAACAGCTCTGCCTACAGTTCCTCTAACTCCTTCCTTATCTTCCCTGAATCCTTATTATGTTTGTGAGTAACTCCATGGCAAAGTGCCCCGGCTCTTCTGCAGGTCACCGTCATCAGAGTCGGAGGTATGAGAGACTGATGTGGAACTTGAGTTCCAGTTCATCCACATGGGCTCCATCTCATCTGCGCAGGTTCCAATTTGTGTTGCTCTCTTTGCATCTCTGCTCCACATCCATCTTCCCCCTCATGAAGCCAGCCCATCCTGCTGACTACAGACCTAAGTCTTGACACAGAGACAACTGGTTGCACGGGCAGCTTAACCAGTTCCCATAATCATGTTTGCTCTAATCCCTACTATAAATTCACTTGAAATGGTTTTGCTTCTCTGATCAAACTTTAACTGACACAGATTTTGGAACCAGAGTGGGTGCTGCTGGAACAAAAACCTAACACATGTGTACTGTCTTTTGAGACTGGACTTGAAGTCTATCCATGAGGACTTAAATGAACATGAGGAAAATATTATTGGAATCTGGGGGGAAAAAAGAGACATTTTTTATGTAGTGGGAAATTGAGCAACATTGACACATATGATAAGTTGGAAAATAGAAAATATAGTAATGAACTGTGTGATCTAGCTAAGGAGATTTCCTGGCGCAGTGTTGAAAGTGCTACCTGGCCTCTTCCAGTTCCTATGATAAAATGAGAGTGTGTGCAGATAAGCTAAAGAACATACAGGACCTGCAGAGTTTGAAAATAAAATCCAATGGTTTCTCATTCTCAGATGGCAAACAAATCTAAAATTAAGAAATGGCTCCTGGATCTGGTTCCAGTAATGATGGAGTTTGCAGATTCCATTCTCTCTCCCACGAATGTGTTCAGAACACATAAAGAAACTAATGAGGACTCCGAAAAGAAATAATAGCAGGTTGGTTGGGGAGGGAAATAGAAACTTCGAGAAAGATGGGTAAGATGGCAGATGAGTGCTCTGGGCTTTTTTTCCTTCCAAATCTCTTGGCAGAGACTCAGGACAACCTAAAACTCATTATTGTTTAACTTGCAGAAAGATCCAAGAGAAACCCCCTCTTTATGATCAAAGAAATAGGGATGGGAGTCTCAGCAGGACAGAGAGAGTAGTGAGGGAAATCTTTTGTTTTTAATCCCTCCTGACCTGACCTAATGCCATAAAACATTGAGATTTGGGGGTCTTCGGGAGGGATGAGTATATTTTGCATATGGGAGGGGTGTGAGTCATTGTGGCCAGAGGGTAGACTGTGGCAGACTGCATCACCCAAAGATGGCCATAACAGTATCTCCCACCCCACATGCTCTTTTGACATTGTGATTATACTTTCCTTGTTGACTAGGGCACCCCATACTTCAGATACTGATAGTAGGACTTGCTCCAAGATCTACCCTCAGTAACCTCACCCATCAGATGTGGGACCAGGAAAATAGAAAGAAGGGCCTGTCATGAAGTGAGAATAATAGGCTAGATAGATCAGAAGCTTAGCAACCCCTCGTGAGAGTGGGAAAGAGTAATGAGTGTAATTATTACAATTGAAATGTCACATTATGGAAATCTAAAGAAGTGTTTTAGAAAAACACAGAATAAATAATAAATGGAAGAGAGAAAATAAGAAAAAGAGAAAGGAGGAAATTAAAGGGAAGTAGGCAAAAAAAAAAAAGGAAAAAAAAGATACAGGGTCAGAGAAATTGGGAGGGGAAAAAAGATCATGAGGTGAGAAATAGAAAATGAAGAGAAAAAAGACCAAGTACAGTCCCTAATACTTGAGAAATATGTCAAAAGTACTTGCTGAAGGCATGCAAACATAAGTGGAGTTCTAAGACAGCCAGTGTTGTTCAAAAAACTGTACTGGAACTTTATGTAATCTATACTTTATTTAAAAAGTAAATAAGAAGAGAAAAAGTACTAACTAGACTACTATATACTGATCATACTTCTCTACTATTAGAATAGTAATATTCAAGTAAATTATTATCTATTAATACCACAAAGTTATGAGATTTGGGGATAGGATCTAATGTTGAGTGTATTACAGGAAAAGACTATAAGGATGACTCTGATTTCTATGGTACATACAAGAAGGTTGAGAGAACATATTGAATGATGGAAATTGGCTTCTTGACCATCTGTTAGGATGTTAATCATTAAGGAACAAAGTATGCTATACCATTAAATAAATCACACTGGAAGAAGACAATAGTCATGATAGATGTAGAGATAAACAATAAAAAAATAAGAAATACAGTAGAAACCAAAAGTCTATTAAATGTGTCCTCACTTTATAGGAAGACACCAAAGAAGCATGTTCTTTTCTATTTGTAGTCTTTGTACAATAGTCATCACTGTAAATTGGACTACAGAAGGAAGCTGGGATCTGCATCTCTATTTTTGAATGAGAAGAAATTATTCTACCAATCAGAAATCAATCCCAAGAGAGAACATAACTTAATCTAGTTTTGCTTCTGGTAGCACCATGGCTTGAAAGGGCTTGCAATAGCATATTTCAGCCAGTGTATTTCGGCATGAGGGTTACATACAGGAGGGCCTAAATATTGAGTCCCTCTTCCTTTGGGATGGCCATATGTAGCTGCATACATTTATCTCAGTACGCAATATAGAAATATCATTTTCTATCATTATTTTCTATATATGCCCAGTGAGATGGGGACGGTTAGGAGACTGGGTTGTGGTTGGAACTGATTCTTTATTGATGAGGCCTTCATCTAGGTGACAAAAGTCTATGCATAGTCTACCCTGATTCCAACCTAGTTAAAGAGAAGGAAAATTCATTTCAAACCACCTTACTATTCACTTGGGGATCTCCCCCAACCCAGACTCTTCTCGCAAATTTACATAAGGAAAAGCAGAGTAGGCAGGGGAAAGGGAATGGGATAAAGGGCCATTTGTCCCTGATCAGCTAAGTGACCTTGGGCAAATTACAAAGATCCTCTAATGAAATCCATTCACTGTATGGATGAGGAAACCTAGACTGAGGTAAATAGCTTGAAATATCAAAAGTATGGCAAGTAGTAACACCAAGACAAGAACATCTATTCTTTCCAGTCTCAGTATGGGACTTCTATCGCCCTTGAACAAAACTACTGCTACAAGTAAGGTATTCATTTAAACAAAAGAAAAAAGCACCGTGTTCACCAACACTAAGGGAGATTAGCAGAGCTGTGGTCCAGCGAGACTGGCTGTCCACCAGAAAGGATGGTCAAAATGGGCAAAGAGCCTTGGCATGCTCACCACATTTAAAGAACAGGGTTCTGCTTTGCTGGCCCAGAAACCTCAGAATTGGTTTCATCATGGGAGGTCAGACTCACACCAGCTATCCCCCAGAGACCTGAAATATAAGCAAGAAGGTCAGTTTATTACTTTATAAGGGGGACTAGGGCTTTTCCAAAGACTATATACTCCATCCTCAGCTGCCCCTCTCAGTTAACCAGGTCCCTTAGAGGCTGCATGACTGGCATGAAATCAGAGCACTGGGACCCCCAGGCCCTAGACATCTGACAAAGCTTCCTGCCCCACAATAGGAGATTCTAGTGACTGCCACTTACATCCCTCTCCCACCCCCTATGCTGAATTCCTGCTTCTTGCTTGAGAGGGTGGTAGTCAGCCAATCCCCTCCCATTAACAGTCATTCTTTCTTAGATAAAGTGAACACGATTGATTCCTATTTCTCCAGATCAATAACAGTTATGTTCAACCCTAGCTTAATTAACACAGATACCTTGATATAACACATTGATTAGTTTAGAGCATCTCTACTTCCTTAGTCAATAATTCACTGACTATTCTTTAATCAGACGTCACTCATTTTTTCCTACATCCTTGTTTGGTCCCAGAGGTTAACTTTATCTCTAAGTTATGAGTGTCTTTTGTGACCCCATGTACTGACTACAGTATCTGCTAACAACAATGCCTAGTGATTAGTTTGGATGCCAGCCAAACAATTTTCATGGACCATATTTTGAGAATTCATGATGTTTAGTACATGTTATAGTTGCTCATTTGATATTTTCATCCTATGACACATGGGCTGACTTTGCTGCACTGAACCACACTTTAGCATGACTTACCCCCTTTTAGTCTATCTTCCATTTATTTTTCTTCTTTTTTAATTTTTTGGCTACTTTTGCTCCCTATATTTACACCATGACACTCACACATAAGTATCAGCTATACTGACAAACTGCCTCAAATCCTTCGCAAAGTAGCAAAGATTAAATCCTTACTTTTGGTGCCAAAGTCCACTGCCAGGTTTCAGCGATGAGACGTCTTGGAGCCTCAGTGTCCTCATCTGCAAAATGGTGACAGTCACTTCTGTCACTTGTTTTCTTCACAATATTGCTGTGACATTCAAAAAAGATAGTGTAGGTAAGAATACTGTAGACTTGGCAAGCTACTGAAATGTAGGAAAAATATGCAGAGAATTTGCAACAAAAATAATTAGGCATTCACATTCATGTATTTAAATTTGGCTTTTGTTCCTTTCTTGCATCTAATTAAATCAAGAGAAATAATAGGTATGAAATTCTTAGGGACCAGGATTGTGTTTTTGCTAGGCAAGAGAAATATGTCCTCAAGTGCCTTGGATATAGTTAATTTGTTTTTTCTATGCTTTAGGATTAAAGCCCTATCTGTAATTCTTATGGCTTTTTATCCTTCCAACCATTTTGATGCTAATGTAGGAAAGTTCAGCAGGGATGAATATTCTAAAAGTATATATTACTTTATTTAATGAGTATCTTCATTAATAGTTATGGTTTGTTTTGTGACCAGCCTCTTCAGAAGCAAGAGTAGATGGACTGCAAGCAAACTCTTGTGCTTGCATAGAGAAAAAAATTTGCAGACCTAAATAAGTAAATTTAATTAGAGATTTCACTTGGAATGACTGTGGGATGCAGGCAAATTTTACCCTGCCTTACAGCAGGAGGCCTTTGTCCTGCTGTGGAACATTTCAAAGGCTCTTGTTCCTGGGAGCCATTTTCCTCTACTGCATAGATTCTTTTGCGGTTGCTGTAAGGTGCAGAGATTTCATTTTAAATAAAGAATGTTCTCCAGCTCCTGTAATAACTGCAGCTGTTTGACCACTCGGTGCAAAAGGTTGAATGTTGTGCATTGTCCTTGGAGCTGCTTCAGACCAAAGCAAATATTTTCCGCTTCCAAGAATCAGTGAAGGGCCACCTATCAGTGGAATTTAAAATATTTCTCCAATTAAGCTTCAGACCTACTGAGTCAGTTTTGAATGTAAGAAGAAAGGGACAGCAAGTTAGCAATGCTGCTCTTTAAAAAAAAAAAAAAAAAGCTGTTCCTAGATGACAAAGCTCTCTGTTTAGAGCAGCCTTCAGCCCTCCTTCTGAATAGGGAAACACCTGCAGGTAGGGGGAGTGCGAAGCCCTCATTCCCTCTAGGCAAAGTGAGAAAGAAAAGCTTGTGGATTTTTGAGTGCTGTTATCTAACAGTCATTAAGGGAACCAAAGTTTTGCCACTGCGAAGCTGCCATTTTGGGATATTGATTTTAAGCTGTTTCTTAAGAAGCAAGACAGAAATTTTCACCCTCCCCTATTTCCTGCCCAAGAGATTCAGATAGAAAAAACTGCTTCGGGAAGGAAATCTTAGGATGTTCACCTTAGCCTAATTTGAATCAAGTATGGTTAATAGGAGGGCTTCTGGCAGGGGCCTGTTAGGTAGATAACCTCATGGCCCATTGTACCTGAGTTGCTTAGCAAGAATTTGCCTGCCATGTAAGTTCTGCTCTTCCTCAACTACTTGTAAGTCACCTATTCTCACTTCCGAAGTCTAAGACCCCATTCCCCCAACTTTTTCTCCTTTGTCCGCAATGTCATATATATATATTGCCTACTCTCTCTGGAATTTTCATGCATATGTGAATTCTCCATGCGCATGAATGAACATCTGATTTTCTCCTGTTAATCTGTCTCTGTTAATTTGATTATTAGCCCAGATAGAACTTAGAAGGTGGAAGAAAAAGTATTTTCTTTTTAGTCCCCACAGTTTAAATCTAGAAGAAGTGAAAGCCTAACTAATATATGGTATACATAGAGGATAGGCAATGTTAGCTGAATGAATGAATTAGTGAACACCATAATTTAACGTTAGGGGGAATTTTCTTTACAAAACTTCATCAGTCTGAGTTCAGGTTTTTTCCTTAAAATTCTAAAAATACGTGGTTGTAAGGTTTAGCGGCGCTCCAGGAGGGACACCCATAGATGGGAGAAGGAAGAAGGGATGTATCCACCTGGCCAGCCAGATTAGTTGAACCAAACCCGGGTTGGCCCTCAATGGAATGAGAGCGGACCTGGCAGGCTTCTGTTATATCCCATGTCTTTTTCTATCCTTGCATTTCAGGAGCAGCCATCAGACCCTAGTTTATCGCCGGGCTGCCACTTTTTTTTTTTTTTTTTTCAGATTTTTCAGACTAGAGTTAATCACATTCCAAATACTTGCACCAAATATCTATAACACTAAGTGTAAAACAATGGTTTTTAGTTGTGTTCTGGGGGAATATTTGGGTAATGATTATAGATTCTAGAATTAGAAAAAATAAATAATGGGTATAATTATCATTGTCTTCTATTATCTATTCAGCCCCTCTGTCTTGCTTTTCTTTCTGTCATGGACTAGAAACAAAATGTTAAGGTCTTATTTTTGCCACTCGGTTGTCATATGCATCCATTTAATTTTCCCCTCCCAGATAGGACCCAGGTGGTAAGGTGGCAATTTTCAGAAATGTTTGCTTTCTACAGAACCAAGATGTCCCTGACCGAGGTGACCTTTGAGGCCTAGAATACCAGGTTACACAAGAGGGTTTGGTGCAGTGATGTTGTAGCTGACCCCTTCTCTCTCCTTGTCCCAAACCTAAGAACATAACTCAGAAGAAGAGACCCTGGAATCTGTCATATTGTGATCTCCACAGGAAACAAGTTGTCGGCCTGATAAAGCCAATTTTGCTGGGTTTTCTCATGGGAGTGTGAGGTGGTATTTACCTGTGTTCGTTTAGGGCCAAGCAGCTTAGAGACACAGTAGTATTGGAGGCAGCAGACTCTCCCAAGAGTTGGACACCAAGATTCCCAGAGAAAATGTCTTAACTGGAAGCTAAGACTCAGAGGGATCTGTAGAGCATCCTCATCTGACTGCTTTTGCCCAAGAGCTCAAGGGCCCTTTACAGTATAGTCCTTCAACCATGAAGGGAGAGACAATTTGTGGTCCTTGTAAGGTACACTAAGGGGATACAGGAAAGAAGGAAGGCAATGGAGATGAAAAGGGGAACATTCCTCCATCTATGCCCCTCCTTCGTACCTAACCTCATAGCCTCACCAATGCCCACATCAATGGGCCAGTGTCTTTTGGGCGGGATCCTGGAGTCTCTCCAGACAACTCCTGCTTAAAGATGCCCTTGTTATGCTAATGGTTGATCCAACCAGGAAACACTTACCTTTTCTTCTCTCTCATAGGTGTCTCTGACATTTCTGAGCTTCTTTCCATAAGTCTTAGGGTGGTACAAATGGAGCCTAAACACATTGCTATGCCTCTTTTTTTCGGTTTCTTTTTATTACAAACTTTTTCCTCCTAACACATTTAAGGGTGTGGTATCTAAATGTATGTATGAATTTTTGTTTGTCAGAACTGAGAAAAATGATGAAGGATTAGGGATGTCCTAGTTTTGAATATGCAATATCAGCAGATCCTTCAGTATAACTCTACCCAAAAAAGTGAGACTCTGTATTTTAGCTCCTGTCACCTTGACAGTTCCTCCCTCAGGTCACTCCTGTGAGCTCACACTGATGACCAGTCCTCAAAGACAGTCTCTGAGTGGAAGTGAGATACTAAGGTACAGTTTTTAAATGTGGAGCTTCCTATTCAAAACTTTTCAACTCTTTCCCGCCTCACTCTAGTTAGGGGAGTAGAAACACTCACTTGCTAAAATGGTGAGGCAAGTGCCCACAGCTGGCCAGGCTGAGCTGTTTCTGAAGCTCAGAGCAGCTATGACTCATCCCTCCTACAGTCCGTTAACCTCCCACTCCTCTCACTAGACCAGCTACTCCTCTCGCTCTGACTCCTACAAACCCACTTATTTTCAAATTTGCTCAGTAACAATGACTTTCAAACCCAACCTGATCCATGCACAGTCTGCTGAGAAAATACACAGTGAGAGTTGAGGGTCCATACAAGAAATAATGACCACAGAGTGAGGATTATTTTCTTGGACTGTGGGTGGTAAGAAATAGCTGCTAATAAGAGGCAATGGTAAATTTTAGGACATGTGCCATCCTGCCCAATTGAGTTAAGGGAATGCAGTCATCCTGACTGGTGATTTTCAGGAAGTCACTCCAGATTTTAATTGAATTCACAGGCTCCTGCATGACTGGGAACATAATACTTTGGTGCCCAAGCTGGATTGAGCTGGTAACAACTAGTTAAAATGATTTTCTAATAGTGATGCTCAAAATTATTCTCACTATGACAATTTCAGGCCTTGTTACCAAAGACCAAAGTCACAAAAGGAAAGTAAAAAAAAAAAATTTTTTCAGAGAAGGTTCAGGTCTTTCCTGCATGGTTCCAACTGCCAATACAGTGAGAAATGCAATGAACACAAAAAGGAAGATTGCAGCTGGATTTAAAAGAAACTTTTTGGAAGAAAGGACAAAAGAAACCATGAATTTAAAGGGGTCTTCAGTTATGCAGCCATTTCTGAGTTTGCATCCTGAGTCCACCTATACCCAGTCAGAATTCAGGAACTCCAGAAGCCTCCAAGACTTTGCAAAGAGGAAATATTCAACAGATTCATTCAACAAATACTTGTTAAGT
>NW_011888873.1:2348682-2359882 GCF_000151845.1 Pteropus vampyrus | reverse complement strand
CTCATTTTTAATTGGGTAGTTTATCTTTTGATTATTGTGTTTATAGTTTTACATTCTACATATAAATTCTTTATCAGTTATGTGTTTTGCATATATTTTCTCCAAGTCTTTGGTTTGACTGTATTTTCTTCACAGTCTCTTTCGAAAAGCAGTCTTAATTCTGATTAGTACAATTTTATTGATTTATTTTCTTTTATGATTCCTGCTCTTTCTTTCTTATCTAAGAAATCTTTGCCTAAGCCAGGGTCACAAAAGTTTTCTCCTATATTTTCTACTGAATGTTTTGTAGTTTTACCTCTTACATTTAGGTCTACGATCTATTTTAAGTTAACTTACATACGGTACGTGGTAAGGGTCAAGGTTCATTGCTTTGCCTATGGATATCCAATTGTTTGAACACCATTTATTAAAAAGACTATCCTTTCTCCATTATAAGTTATGCTTGTATCCTTATAAAAATCAATCAACCTATATATATATATAGGCCTATTTTAGGTCTCTTTATTCTGTTCCACTGATCTACATATTTTATCTTTATGCCAATACCACCCTGTCTTAAATAGTACAGCTTTATAATAAGTCTTAAATCAGGTTGTATATGTTCTCTATTACTCCTTTTCAAAATCATTTTGGCTATTCTAGGTCTTTTCATATAAAATCACCTTATTAATTTTGACAAAAAGCTTGCTGCGATTTTGATTGAGATTGTACTGAATCTATTGATTTGAAGAGAAATGCTATTTTAACAATATTGAGTTTTCTAACCCATGAATGTTATTATTTAAGTCTTCTTTAATTTCAGCAAAATTTGGAGTTTTCTGTATGCTTTACTGTTTTTATTATATTCCTAAGTATTCCATTTTTTGATATTATAAATGATTTTTCTATTTAAATATCCAACTGTTCATAATCTTGTAACCTGTGAGCTTGATAAACTCACTTATTTGTTCTAGAAACTTTTTTGTATATTATTTGGGATTTTCATGTAAGCTGTGAATAAAAACATTATTACTTCTTCCCTTCAAATTGGTACACATTTTTAATAATTTTCTTGCCTTAACATACTGGGCAGGGCCTCTAATACAATATCATACAGAAGTTGTGAGAACTGACATCCTTGATTTGGGGTAAAATATCCGATTTTGACCATTAAATATGATATGACCTGTAGGTTTTTCATCAATGCCCCTTATCAGATTAAGGAGATTATAATCTATTCCTCAATTCCTGGGAATTTGTTAGTTTTATTATGAATTGATGTGAATGTTGTAAAATGTCTTTCCTCCATCTATTGATATTATCATATGGCTTTTCTTTTATCATCTGGTAGTATGATGAATTACATTGATTTTCAACACTTTGAAGAGACTTGCATTTCTTGGATAAAATCTTAGTCATGATATAATATTCCTTTTACATATTGCTAGACAATGTTTCCTAATATTTTGTTAAGGATCTTTGCATCTGTGTTGATGAGGAATAGTAATCTGTAGTCATTTTCTTTCTATAAATCTTTTTCTTGTTTTGATATCAGTGCAACGCTGGCCCATTTTCTAGAAGAGTTTGTATAGTATTGATACTATTTATTTCTTAAACATTTGATAAAATTCACCATTAAAGCCATCTGATCTGGAATTTATTTGTGGAAAGGTTTTAAACTACAAACTCAATTTCTTTCATTCAATTTCTTTAGTAGAATGCTATTCAAATTATGTTTCTTTTTGAGTGAGCTTTAGTAGTTCGTGTTTTTCAAGAAATGTGTCCATTATATCTAAACTATCCAAGTTATTGGCATAAAGTTGACCACAATATTTTACTTTTATTATCATTTTGATCTCCTTCGAATCTGAAATGATGCCTCTCTTTCATTCCTAATACTCATTTGTGTCTTTATTGCTCTTGTTCTTGTTCTTCTTCTTGTTCTTGTTCTTTTGTTCTTTTCTTTGTCTTCATCATCATCATCAGTCTGGCTAGAGGTTTATCAATTTTATTAATCTTTTTTCAAAGAAACAGCTTTTTGTCTTATTTATTTTCTCTTTTTTTCCCGTTTTCTAGTACATTGATTTCTGCTCGTTTTTATTAGTTCTTGCATTCTATTTGTTTAGGTATAATTTATTCTTGTTTTTTAAAGTGAAAGCTTAAGTTAATAATGAGAACATTCTTCCTTTCCAATATAAGCTTTTAATGCTACAAATGTCCCTGAAGGCTCTGCTTTAGCTGTATCCTAGAAATGTGTTGTCATCAATTTCATTCAAATTGTAATATTTTCTCATTTTCTTTGTGATTTCTTCTTCTTCTAAATAACCATAGTTTGTATTTTTCAAGAAATGTATCCATTACATCTGAGACAAAAACTAGTTTGCCAAGTTAAGACACAATACTTCTTCAAATAACTATGGTTATTTAGGAGAGTGTTGAATAATATTCAGATATTTGAAGTTTTTTCCAGATATCTTTCTGTTATTGATTTATAGTTTAATTTCATGTGATCAGAAAATTTGCTTTGTCTGAATTTCTACATTCCACACTTTCTCCTCAAAACTACATTCTAAATAAAGAGTATCTCTATACATTACTATGGTATGATCTCCAGAATACAGTGTGAATAAAGCCAGGTGGAAATACATCTTATATGTGTCTTTAATGGAAGGATAAACCAAAAGTAAAAATTTTAAATGATTCTCTATAGGATGGATTGAGGAAATCAGGAAGAGGTAAAGAGTAGAAACTAGATTTCTCTGAACATACTTTGTTTTGTAGATTTTACTTTGGTAGCATGATTAGAAAAAATACACACACACACACAGAGAAAAAGAAGAAAATTCTTAAAATCAAAATCAATATGAGCACAATATCATACAGACTAGCATAAAGATTTTTCTATAATGCTTTGTATTTGGTTATAAAAATAAATAAAAGCTTCATTTGGATCTTCTCAAGAGAAGTATTGTGGCTTAACTTGGCAAACTAGTTTTTGTTTCAGATGCAGAGAATAGAAAGGGAAATATAAATCCTAAATAAGAGGACATTTTATAATAAGAAATGCCTATTTGCTCATTCTTCTGAGTAAAAATTTTAAATTTCTATTTTTTGAAAAGAAAGCAAATCTAACTGCATCATTTCTCTGCATCATTCTCTCAAAACCCTTCAAGGATTCCCCTACTGCTTACCTGAACAAGCATAATATATGTATCCTCAGTAGTATCTAAAATGATTTTAAGCAATCCATGGATATTTTCTCAGTTTTTAACCATGATATATTTAGTGTAAAGTGTATTAGAAAAATAAAACAAGCATAACAAAACTGTGACTTCAGAGATATTATTGCTTAGGCTGATTAAGTAAAAAGTGATTTTAATATTAAACAAAAAATGTTACAGACAACATGGATATGGTAAAAATTTGAAGAGAGTGAGAAAACAGATATTTAGAAAACAGTAGCTGACAAGATGGAGTTCAAGTCTTTTCATATGGCACACAGGGTGCTTACCTCTCCAACCTCATTTCTTGCTACTTCTTGCCCAGTATTTTACGCTTCAGCAACAAACGCCAATATCAGTGGTTTTCTACTCCCCAAACTGCATCTTGCCTTCCTGCCTTCCTAGGCCCATCTTTTACTTCTTACCTGCCTTCTCAACTCCAAAGAATCCTTAAAAACAGCTTTCAGGCAGACTGTCCATCTGTACTTCTGTTATAATTGCACTTACCTACAATATATGGGAATTATGTCTTTGTATGTTTTTAACCCACAAGACTATGAGCTCCTCAGATCAAGGATTGTCTTATTCATCTTTGTATCTCCAGTGCTAGCAGTGATTATTAACTCAAAATTTTCTTGCATAAAATGTAGTCACATGGGATATGTTTAGTCATAAAATGGTAGTGCTTTTTCTTGAATCTCTTCTATGTGCAAAGGCATAATTAATAGACAATTGGGATTAAAGAAGAATAAAAATAATCTCCTTCAAGAAGCTTATAATAATTTTATTTAATCCTCAGAATGATTTTATGAATGAGAAATTATTCTCTATCTTACAGAAATTTGAGGCTCAGAGTGGCAGCAACATAGCAGAATGGTTAGAAGAGTAGGTTCTCATTTAAAAGCCTGTGTTCGAATCCATTTAATAACTGAGCAGGTTACTCAATCTCTCTAAATCTTGGTTTCCTCTCCTATAAATGGAATAATAAAACAATACCTACCTCTTAGGGTTGTTTTCAAGATTAAATGAGGTAATATTGATAAGGTGACTTGAACAAGACTGGCATATAGTATTAATTAAACCTGTATGTATATATATCACATTTACTAAATATATATATATATATAAAACAATAATTATAACATAATAATATCAAAAAGACTGTTGTGTTGCTTCATGGTATACCTCAAAAACAATTAAAATCAAAGCAAGGCTCTATGTTATCTTTGAAAATGCCAGAGGATTTCATTCATAACACACAATACCATGCCTATAATATCATCCTCATCCAGTATTTATCTGCCCAAAGCCCTGCTGATCATAACATTTGCCTACCTCCAATCTTTTTCTCCCTGTGTCTCAGCCCGCCAAACAAAACAAAACAAAACAAAGCTCTCTTGAAACAGAAGCTATGTCGGCTCTTTTTCTTTTTGCCCTTCTCTTGTCACCTTTTCTTTTTGCCAAATCTGTTATCTTCTTTCCCCAAGTAACTTTCTGCCCTTTCCACTCTAAATCAATTCTGCTGTAAGCAAAAACTACTCTAAAAAAAATCCCTATATTTTAAAAAAGTCTTCAGGGCCTTCTCAGTATATATGCCACATCATAATTCTTCAGCGTAGTCTGGGCAAAACTGATTGTATTATTCATTAGAGTAATAAAATAATAACAGCTAGTATTTTTTGAACACTTCTCATATGGCAAGCACTGTTCTAAGTACTTCATATATATTTTCTCATTTAGTCTAGACGCACCCTACCCTCTGACCTGTCATAAGGCCCAGTTACCAAGATGACAAAGACAGACTTCTCCTCATTAGGCAGGCGAAGAAATCTATAAATGTTACTTTTTCTTTTCATGTCTCATTAAGTTAACCTCCCCAAATCATAAACTTAGTAATGAAGAAGACAGCATTTCTCTCTGACGCCAAAGCCCACAATCTTTGCAAACTCCATAAGGATAAGAGACTAGATATTAAAAGCAGAGGTGTTTTAAACTATAGTAATAGAGAACAGATCAGTGACTGCCAGAGGTTAGTGTGACTACAAGGATATGGCACAGGGAATTTTATGTGGTGGTAGAATTGTTCTCTATCCTGATTATGCTGGTGGTTACATGAATTTATACGTGTTAAAGTTCATATACTGTATTCCGCCCCAAAGTCCATTTCACTGCATGATGATTTGGAAAGAAAAAAAAAGAAGAAGAGTTTTTCAATACTTAGAAGTTTTCTCTTATACAATGTGGATAAAATTGAATTTGACTCAAAACTTAAAAAGTAAAAATTCTAGGCTGTCTTTCCTTCTTTAGGAGAACTGAATCCAGGGTCAGCCCTAGGTGAATAAGCAAAGGCTCCTCATTATCTTCTATCTGCCTTTCTGAGTACCCACCCTCCTCTTCCTTGCAACCCTGCAAGCAGGGCACTCATGGGCTCCTGTGCCCTCTCCACCAATGCACCAGTTCTGCTATGTACAACTTCCAGGCTCACTGCCCCTGAAACCCTGCATTGGGGAGCTCTTCTCATTCTACAACTAGTTATCAAAACTCATTTCCTTGACATGAGGTTCTGCTCTCGGCTAATTGCCATAGTAGGAAGGATCCAATAAACTCATGCTCACCGAGTGGAGGTGTTAATAACTAAGAATAGTTGACTGGGCTAGAAATATCCGTTGGGCGTAGACAGATAAGGGGGGCCATTCAGGGCACGGAAGCTCTCACAACATCGTTCAACTCATTTTGTGTAGGTCCTGCCCATTCTGGCCTTAAAAGATAAAGAAGCTGCCAGAAAGATTCCTTTTCTTAAAAGCCTTCAGAATGGTGAAGGAAGTTGTGTACGTAGGGGCCGAGGGTATACGGAAACTCTGTATTTTGTTTGATTTTGCGGTGAAAAAAGAAGTCTTCTGAGCCTTTCTTAGAATATATGCTGCATCACAATTCTTCGGCACAGTTTGGGCAAATCTGACTATATTATTCGGTAGAGCAATAACAAAACAATAACAGTATTTTTTGAACATTAATCATATGACAAGCTCTGTTCTAAGTGTTTCGTATCTATTATATTATTTAATTCTCTAACAATCCTAAGCAGTAGATACTGTTATTATTTCAATTTTACAGATGAGGAAATTGAGGCAAAAGAGGTTAAAACCACCTGCTGTTGTAGACATAGAGATGTGGCACCCAGATTCGTGGTCATGTTGCCCACCTGAGGGGAGTGGTCAGCTTTCTGCTGTCAGCCCCTTCAAGGTCGGCCGCAGGTACACAGCACTCCTGGCCTGAAGTCCTGTCTGTCCCCAGCAGCACACATCAGGTTTCTGCACAAGGTAGGTGTATAAAGGCCTGGCCATTTCAGCCCAATATGGGACACTGACAGTCCAGAGCTTCCTGTGGTGCTGGCTCAGGCTGTGTTGGACTTGCTTCTCTCTTTCACCTTTTCCTCCATCCAGTCCTGCTTCTGCTCTACCTTCATAAGTGTAGATCCTTACTAAACATCCTGCACCCAAAATCCTGTCTCAGCATCAGCTTCCAGAGGACCCAACTGACAGCACTCACCAGGGGTCACACAGCAACTAAGTGTTGATGCCACAAGTTAAACCCTGGCAGTCTGATGCTCTTTAAGCACTGTGATATGCTGCCTCCAAATATAAAAACAAATATAAGCACTCCAATAGCAATGGTTGGAACTATTACTTGGACTATCTGAAACTCCATCCTTAATTTTTTATAAGAACTTTATTGAGATATCATTCACATACCATAAAATTCACCCTTTTCAGATATACATACGATTCAGTGCTTTTGGTATATGCACAAAGCTGTCAACCACCATGACTATCTAATGCCAGAACACTTCATCACCCCAAAAAGAAACTCTGTACCCATGGGCAGTTTCTCCCCATTTGTCTTTAATTTTGGTCCTCCTAAATAACAATTAATGCAGTTAATCAGTTCTTGCCAGTTATGAAATTTATCTGCCATCGTCAAAGGAATAAACTTTCCTAATTTCACTTTTTTAAAAACATCAAAGCCATAAACATGTTCAAATTCTTGTTTGGTAATCTCACTTCTAGGAGTTTATTCTTTAAAAAATTATAAAATATGGGGGGAAATAAAATTGTTTACTGTAGAAGAGCTTATAAAACTAAAAAACTGGAAACAGCTTTGTCCATTGTGGGGATTATTTAATTAAATCATGGCATTTTAACAAAATAGAATACTATGTATCCATCAAAGACCAAATAGCAACAAAGAAAATGTCTGGTATAACATTAACCATAAAAGCAGAATATAAAATTATATCTACAACTATATAAAATATGTACATATGGATACAGATCAAAAAGAAATGGAGAAAAATAAAAACAGTTGCTGCAACAGGATGTTGCAACTGTGAATTATTTTCATTTTCTCATTTCCTTTATTATTGTCAAAATGTGGTCCTTACAATAAATTAGAATTGGAAGAAAATATGCACTTATCTTCTCTTGCCAAGACAACTTATTCATAAGGGGAGGTGGTATATGCATAACATACAATTCTTGTTAAAAGCAAAGACTTTGGAGTCATACATACTTGGATTTTAATTCTGGCTCTGATACATCTGAGATGTGACCTGGGACAATAACCTAACCTTTGTAAGGCTCATTTTCCACAGCTATTAACAGGAGCTAATAGTATCATCTACCTCACTGTGCTGTTGTAAAGATGGAGTGAGATAATGGTGTCTAGCACTACTTAATAAATGGTAGCAACTGCTATTTTTTGCTGCATAAATAATGGTTGTGGGAGGGATGGTGGTAGTACCAACAAGGGTACAGGGAATAGGGGACAGAGGTTTTTGTTAATGAAAATACCACTAACACTAAAACCTTGAATGGCAATATAATTTTACACTGAATATATAAGCAGAGGACTTTCCATCATCTCTACCAATTGATTACTCCAATTCAGACTAAATGAGCATTGCTTCAAAGGAGAGCTGGAGTTGCAGGTATTATCCTTTCTTAGCTGGAGATACCTAGAAATCTGCACAGTACCTACTGAGCTACTCATTTGGTATCCTGGTCGAAAACTTCATTAAAGAAAGTCAATTATTCACAGTGGCCAGGACATGAAAGCAACCGAAGTGTCCTACGATTGATGATTGGCTAAAGAAGCTGTGGTACATATATACATGGAATATTACTCAGCCATAAGAAGAGATGAAATACTGCCATTTGCGACAACATGGATGGACCTCGAGATAATCACGCTAAGCAAAATAACTCAGACAGAAAAAGTTGAAAATCACATGATATCACTTATATGTGGGATATAAACCTGAAAGCAACAAACGAACAGGACAAACAAACAGAGACTCATGGACATGGACAATAGAATAGTGGTTACCAGAGGGTAGGGAGGAGCGGGGAGGTAGAGGGGGGAAAATTTTTTTAATCATTTTTTCAATTAAAAAAATTATTAATTAATTAGCAACAAAAAAGAGAGTACTGCTGAATTTGTGTGACTCATCTTATTAATGAGTATGAAGGCCTACTCACTACAGTATTCTCATTGTTGCCATTGTTGATATTATCATCATCACTAACAAAAAGTGTGTGTAGCATATTAAGCAAGCCCTGTCCATGTCTTTGTTTTCCCTCCTGTTATGGATGAGCTATCCTCTTCTCCAAGGCTCCCGCTTCCCTTGCATGCAGGACACCAGCCCAGCCTTTCTCGCCCACTCAAGGACTCTCAGGCAGCTCCTTTTACTTTTTGTATCCATTTGTGTTCTCCCCTCATCAGTGCATAAACATGCTATAGCATCTCCTACCTTAAAAAGAACAAAACAAAAATCCTCTCTTGATCCCATATCCCCTTCTAGGTACGGGGCCCCTTTCTCTGCTTCCCTTTATAGCAAAACTCAAAAGAGAAAGGCAGAATGCTGAAAATTATTAAAGCTGAGGGATGGGAATATATATATTATTCTTGCTACTTTTTTTCAAAAAATGTACTGAGCTAAAATTGACACACAGTAAACTGCATACGTTGCATATGTACAATTTAATAATGTACAATGGGCATACCCATATATCCATGAAACCATCACCACAGTCAAGACAATGAACACATTTCTCACACTCAAAAATTGTCCCATGCTCCCATTGAAATCCTTCCCTCCCACACAGGCTACTACTGATTTGCTTTCTGTCACAATCTATTCATTTGCATTTTCCATAATTTTTATAAATGAAATCATACAATACGTTTTTTTGGGTTTTTCTGGTCTGGCTTCTTTCACACAGCATAATTTTGAGATTCATGAATGTCACAGGATGCATGAATAGTTCATTCGTTTTTATTGCTGAGTATTATTTATGCCACGGTTTGTTTATCCATTCACCTGTTGATGGACACTTGGATTATTTCCAGATTGAGGCTATTAAAAATAAAGTTGCTATGAACATTCATGTACAAGTCTTTGTATAAACATATGATTTCATTTATCCTTGCTAAATATCTAGAATGGAATGGCTAAATCATACAGCAGGTATACATTTAAAATTTTAAGAAACTTCAGAACTCTTTTCCAGGGTGTTTGTATGATTTTACATTCCTGCCAGCAGTGTATGAAAGTTCCAGATCCTCCACATCCTAATCAACATTTTATATATAGTCAGATTTCATATTTATCCATTCCAATAGTTGTGGTTTCTCCTTGTGGCTTTAATTTGCATTTTCCTACTGACTAATGAAGTTGAGTATCTTTTCATGTGCTTATTTGCCATCCACAAACTTTTTCTGGTAAACCATCTGTTCAAATCTTTTGCCCATTTTTCAGATTGTTTTCTTATTATTGAGTTTGAGAGATTTTTATATCCCAGATATAAATTCTTTATCAGACATGATTGGTGAAGATTTTCTCCCAGTCTTTTCATTTGTTAATAGTGTCTTATAAAAAGCAGAATTTTTATTTTGATAAGTCCAATTTATCAATATTTTTTAATGCATAGTGCTTTTGGTGTTCTATCTAAAAAATCTTTGCCAAACTCAATGTCATATTTTCTCCTATGTTTTCTTCTAGAAGGTTTCTAGTTTTAGGTTTGATATTTAAGTCTCTTTGAGTTAATTTTTGTATATTGTGTGAGGAATAGTTGGTTTTTGTTTGGTTTTGTTTGGCATGGAGATATCTAGTTGTTTCAGCACCATTGACTAAAAAGACGATCCTTTCTCCCCAAAATTCACTTGGCACCTTTGTTGAAAATCGATTGTCTATATGTATGTAGAGATACGTCTGGTCTCTTAATTCTGTTCCTATTGATCTATTTCTCTACCCCTGTAACAATATTATACTGTTCTGATTACTGTACCTTTCTAATAAACCTTGAAATCAGATAGCATTAGGCCTCCAACTTTACTCTTTTTTTTAAAAGTTGTTTAGGTTGTTTTAGGCTTTTTCATTTCCATATGAACTTTAGAATCAATCTCTCAATTTCTATAAAAAGGCCTACTGAGATTTTAATTCAGATTGTGTTAAATCTATAGATCAATTTGGGAAGATTAACATCTTAACAATATTGAGTCATATATACATATGTGTATATATGCTGTCGAATAGGTATATTTTTCCATTTTTTTTTTAGGTCTTTAATTTCTCTCAGTAATGTCTACAGTTTTCAGTGAACAGGTAGATTTCCACATTTTGTCAGATTTATCCCAAAGTATTTTACATTTTTGATCCTACCATAAATAGCATTTTTATTTTTAAATTTCTATTTTCGATTATTCATTGTTATTATACTGAAACAAAATTATTTTTTTGGATATTGGTCTTGTATCCTACAACTTTCTAACCTCATCAGTCCTAGTAAATTTTTCGCAGATTCCAAGGGATTTTCTACATAGACCAGGGGTTAGAAAACTATGACCCTTGGGCCAAATGTGGTCTGATGCTTGTTTTCTAAGTAAAGTTTTACTGGAACACAGACATGCTCATTCCGTTATGTATTGTCTATGGCTGTTTT
>NW_011888873.1:2336921-2347871 GCF_000151845.1 Pteropus vampyrus | reverse complement strand
TGATCATTTCACTGATTTCCTCTATTGTTTTTGTTTTCTATTTTATTGACTTCTGCTCTAATGCATTTTTTAAATTCACCTTACTTTGAGTTTAATTTGCTCTTCTTTTCCTAGTTTCTTAACATGGAAAATGGAATTGATAACTTAAGATCTTTCTTCTTTTCTAATAGTAATTTAGTTCTAAAAGTTTTCTCCTAAGGGTACAATTTTCATGTTATCCTATGCATTTTTGTAATGTTTTTATTTTCATTTCTTTCAAAATACTTTCTCATTTCTTTTATTTTGATCCATCTGTTATTTAGATTACAAATATTTGAGGATTTTCCAGTGATCTTTCCATCGACTTCTAGTTTAATTCAATTGTAGTTGAAGAACAAACTTTATATGAACTAAATCTTTTAAAATTTATCTAGAATTATTTTATGGGCCAGGATATTGTCTATGTTGGTTTGTGTTCATGTGCAGCTTAAATATTCTATGATGGTCAAGCAGACTAATTTTATGGATTAGTGTTCAAATCACATATATCCTTAGTGCTTTTTTCTGTCTTGATGAATGTCTTCTCGATAAATTATAGATTTATCATTCTATTCTGAAATCTATTTATCTAATATTAATATAGCCATTCTTTTAATATTAATATTAATAGTAACATGGTAGATATTTTTCATTATTTTATTGTGTCTTTTAATATTAACATGGTAGATATTTTTCATTATTTTACTGTGACTCTATTTGTGTCTTTGCATTTGAAGTGTGATTCTTGTAGGCCACATGTAATTGGGTCAACATCAGCATGTCCAAAAGCAAATTCTATTTTATCCATTCTGAAAAATCTCTGTTTGAATTTAGACCATTACATTTAATGTGATCACTAATATGGTCTAGTCAAAATTTGCCATTTTTCTATTTGTTTCAATTGTCCCATCAGTTTTTTTCCCTTTCTCCTTTTTCTGCCTTTTTTTAAGTGAATATTTTTTATTATTTAATTTGATCTGCTTTGTTAGTTTATTAGCTATAACTCTTTTGTTAGTTTCATGGTTACTTTAGGGCTAATAATATACTTCTTAATACAGCCTATTTTCAAGTGATATAGTGTAAAAACCTAAAAATAACATACTTCTATTTCTCCTCTTTCAACCTTTTTACTATTACTATCACACAGTTTAATTTTGTTTGTTATAACCCTATACTACATAGTTATTATTTTTGATTAAACGGTCAATTGTCTTTTAACAATACTTTTTAAAATCTTATATATTTACCTATGTAGCATCTCTAGTGCTCTTCATTTCCTTGCTTAGATCCATCTTTCTAACTATTATCATCTTCCTTCAAGTGGAAGGACTATTCTTACTATTTTTTGTAGTGTAAGTCCACTGGTAATGAATTCTTTCAGCTTTTGTACATCTGAAAAAAAACGGTATCAAACTTCCATATTTCAAAGATAGTTTGCCAGGTTCAGAATTCCAGGCAGTCAGTTGTCTTTCAGTACCCTAAAGATGTTGCTCCACCGTCTTATCACTTGCGTTGTTTTTGGTAAGAAATCTACCATCCCTGTTACTCCATCTTGGCTAGAAGTGAAAGTCTCTATTCTTGCTAGTTTTGTTCATGAAAATGTCTACAAGTAAAACAAATTAAGGTTTAAAAGAGGATAGAATAAAATAAAAAGATATAAAAAAGAAAGACTCCTTGAAAGAGTCTTCTATTTCCAGTTCATTCTTTCCTATACTTTCTCAAACCCACTCCAATCTTTGGTCCCCATTCATGTTCTTCGATTACTTCCAATGCACAATTCTCAGTCATTTTACTCACCCCCAGAGTTTGTGACACAGTTTATCACTCCTTCCATCTTGAAACACTTTTTTTTCTTTCACATCCAGGACACCACACACACTCTTCTGGTTTTGCTGCTACATGCATCTCTTTTGTTGGATCCTCTTCCTTTTTTCAACCTCTAAAATTTGGAGTATTCCACAATCAGTCTTCAGGACTCTTCTCTGTTTATACTCCTTCCTTCATTCATTTCATTCTGTCCCAAGACAGTGAATACCATCTATATACTCATTTATATTTCAGCTCTGAAATTTTCCAGCCTTACACATATATTTTTTTATTTGATATTTCCATAAAGATTTCTGATAGGCATTTTAAGCTTAGCATGTACAAAAGCAAATTTTGATTTTTACCCCGCTACTCTTCTCTCTTTCCTCAGGCTCCATCTCAGTAAATGGCAATAACCACCCTTAGTTTCTCTCTTTTGCTCATACCCAATATACAATCCATCTTCAAACCCAAGGAGTCATATCTTCAAAATCCAATCACTTCAAATTCTATAGCTAGCTAATACCCGGTTCCAAGCCAACATCATCCTTCACCTGGACTACTATAATAGTCTCTTAACTGGTTTCTCTGTGATATGTTCTCCACATATTGTAACACTATGGCTATAGTGTTACTTTTAAAACATAAGTAATTCTAGTTGGCTTTTTTTGCAGAAATTGATGAGGTGTTCCTAAAAGTCATACGGAATTTCAAGAGATTCTAAATATCTAAAACACTCTTGAAAAAGATCAAAGTTGGAAGACTCGGACTTCCCAATTTCAAAACATACTACAAAGCTTGAGTTTTCTCAGACAGGAGGATAAACATATAGCTTAACAGAACAGAATAAGAATCTAGTAATAACCCAACATATCAATACTCATTCGGTTTTTCAGCAATAATGCTAAGATAATTCAATAGGGGAAATAATCTTTTTAACAAATGGTACTGAAACATCTGGATATCCACATGCAAAAGAATGTATTTGGACCCTACCTCATGTGATTAATAAAAAGTAATCAAAATGGATCAAAGATCCAAATATTAGAGCTAAAACTATAAAACTCTTAGAAGGAAACATAGATGTAAATCTTCACATTCTTAGGTTAGGCAATGGCTTCTTAGCTGGGATACCAAAAGCACAAGCAATCAAAGAAAAAATAAATTGTACTTAATCAAAATTAAAAACTTTTGTGCGTCATAAATATTATCAAGGCAGTGATAAGACAGACAACCTACAGAATGGAAGAAAAAAATCTGCAGATCACATATCTGATAAGGGTTTAGTATTGAGAGTATGTAAAAAACTCTTACAATTCAATAATGAAAAGACATAATCCAATTTAAAAATGGGCAAAGCATTGGAATAGACATTTCTGCAAAGAAGATATACAAATGACCAATAAGCATATAAAAAGATGCTCAACTTCATTAGCTATTAGGGAAATGCAAATCAAAATCACAATGAGATAGCACTTAACACGAACTCCTAGATGGCTATAATCAAAAGACAAAAAAATAATAAGTGTTGGTGAGAATATAGAGAAATTAGAACCCTCATACATTGCTGGTACAGTTGCTATGAAAAACAATCTGGCAGTTCCTCAAAAGGTTAAGCATGGCTTTACCACATATTTTAGCAATTTTACCCCTAGCTACTACCTATCCACCCAGGAGAAATGAAAACATATATCCACACAAAAACTTATACACATAGCAGCTATATTCATAATAGCTCAAAAGTAGAAACAACCCAAATATCCATCAATAGAGGAATGGATAAACAAAATATGTTATATCCACATAATAGAATATCATTCAAACTAAATAACTATATTCTGTCAAGAAAGCAATTAAGAGACTTCATTTTACAATGTATTTATACAGAATTTAGGTTTCATAGTTATATGTCAATTATGCCTCAATAAAAGGCTTTACAAGTCCTCAAAAAAAGAAAAAGAATATTATTCAGCTATAAAAAGGAATGATGTACTGACACATGCTAAACATGAATGAACCTTAAAAATATTATGCTAAGTGAAAGAAGCCAGAAACAAAAGGCCAAATATTGTATGATTCTATTTATATGAAATGTCCAGAATTTATAAATCCATAAAGACCAGAAATAAATTAGGGGATTCAGGACCTGGGGGAAGGGAATGGGGAGTGAATGCTAATGGGTACTCCTAAGAGGTTTCTTTTGGGGGTAATGAAATGTACTAGAATTAATTATGGTGAAGGCTGCACAATCGTGTGAATATATGAAAATCACTGAATTGTACATTTTAAATTTTACGATATATAAAATATACCTCAACAACAACAAAAATAAAATATAAGCCAGATCTTGTTACTCTTGTGCATACTCTTGTGCAAGCCCCAATGACTTCCCATCGCACTTAAAATCCAAAGTCTTTCCTTAGCCTACAAGACTGCACATAATCTGGCCCTTGGTTTCCTCTGCAATGTCTTCACCCTTCACTCTTCCCACCTCTCATGTGCACCAGCCACTCTGCCCACTCCAGCCTCAGGGCCTTTGGACTTGCTATGTTCTTCCTTGGAATGTTCTCCCCCAAGATCTTTGGGTGGCTCACTTCCTCACTTGATTCTGGTACCTGTTCACAGTCTCTCTCCTGTCCAATCAATCTAAATAGTACCATCATTTTCTAGCCATTTACCTGACATTACTTTCCTCCCTAGCACTTAACATTACCCATCTTTATATAATTTGTCCATTTGTTTACTGTCTCTCATTAGAATGTAAACTTCATGAGGAAAAGAACTTTTCTTGTGTCTTGTTCACTGTTGTATTCCTATACATATTTTCTATGCCTGACACCTAATAGATGTGCAGTATTTAGTTATTAAGTTAAATAATGAAGAGGATAATAGGCATAGTGGGGTAAAAAATATTTTAAATAAAAAATGTCTTAACTGCTTCTTCTTTTTAAGGGAGCATGGCATAATTCATATCCGTTAGAAAATAAGGCTCACATTCACTTAAAATGGATGCTAGAGAAGAGTTTCAAAACCTCCAACATTTCAAACCCTCTGTCAATGCTAAGGGGTGGAAGACCCTTAGAGAGCAGGACACATTAATACAACTTTGGATATGCAAAGGTATATCCATAGCTGAGATGGGTGCGTAAAGCTAAATTGTTCTGTATGCTAAAGAGTAAAAATTTAATTTCCTTGTAGAATCTGAAGGAAAAGAGGTCCAAGAAATGAAAACTGGGGCTCCACATGATTTGGAAAGATAAGGGGAACCACACAGGGAAGAGGCAAGAGTTGGAGAAAAAGATGTCTGGTAAGAATCTGGCATGATAAAGCAAAGGGTTCCTCCACGAAGGCTGAGATAGCAAATTGGATGAGAACAAGAACTCATAGCCAGAGTGTCCCTAGAAAGTGGCACAAATCTTAGGAACTCAATCCCAATTTTACTCAAAAAGTGACCACAACTGTCATCTCAGGTATAAAAAGAGCAATGTATAAATAGAATCGAAATTATCCTCTTTTCCATCTTTTAAGAAAGAGATGGAAATAGATGATCAAGGTCTCCCTCCTCATCCTTGAAAAAAGTCAGAATCTGAAGTAAATGGCACCCCCTGGGGTTGGTGCAGTAAAAGGTCTGAGACTGTGAAATAAGGTTAATAACAAAGGGTAAGGTTTCTATCTCTGCCAGATGCTTTAATTATCAGAAAGGACATAGATTTGGATATCCCATCCCTAAAACAAAACAAAGTCAAGTGTGCATTCTTACTCAATTTTATCTTAGGCTATTCCTATTAAGAGATTTAGCAAGATATTCTAAAACTTTGGACAGGTCATCAATTAGTCTCGATTTGACACTGAATTAAACTGACATCAATTACCCTTAATTTGAAAATAATAAATTTGAAAGTAATGCTTTCTTTATTATGAACATGTCTAAAACAAAATACACAGGAAAGCAAGGAATAATTTAGTTTATATCAGTATTTTTTCCACTTGGGAAACAGAGCACAGAACATGATCTTTTTATGACCCATCCCTAATATTTAGACAAATTATCTTTTAATCTTGAAGGGAAGTCATGGTGACCACTGTTCTCCACTACAGTTCAGCCATCTTGAATTGAATGACAGACACACACACACAAAATGTTACTCCAAATTCCACAGTCATCTCTAGGTTAAAGAAATGGCCTTGGGTGAAAAAAAGAACTGCTGAAAGAATCTATCATTCCTAAACATAGCTCTCCCTTCTATTTATTTCTCAAAACAACAGAGCAAAGCAGAAATCAAGAAGCAAGTGTCTATTTTTTTCACAATCTGCCCACACCTTAAATAAACATGAAACATTACAACTAGCTATAGTCAGATACTACAGGAAGCAGAAAGACCAGAAGAAAAACCTCAAATATCCGGCCTTCATCTTTCTTCAACATGAAATCTACTTTGCTTTGTGATTATAAATGTTTCTGCACAAGAAGTTAAAATCAGATATGATGTCATGTAATAACCAGGTCCACGCTTTTTAAAAATTAGTATTTTTCTGATATACACATAACGCACATTTCAGAAAAATTATTGTTTTTCAGAGGGGACCCAAACTAGAAATTCCACTTGCATCGATATGCAAGCAAGAAGACATGTATAAGTGTCAATTTGAGTGTATACTCCTTTGGATCTTTAAAAAAAAAAAAAAATGCTTGCTATGTGTATGTGGTAATAATTATGGTGGAGTTGAGTCAGGGTATTTATAAAGCTTTTGAAATCTAACATCTCTCTTGTCCAAAGCAAGAATCGCAGAAAACAAAAGAATACGGGTGAGCAGAACATCGGCAGCAAAGAGTGTACATTTTCTCTCATGTGTCAGTAGGATGCAAATGAATGGGGCTTCTGACCTAGAACCAACTAGCCTTGCACTTGAAAATGGCAGCTTGGGCCAAACTGAAGGGTTTGGTGTCAAGTGATCTATTTTCTGAGCTGAATATGCTAAAAAATTTTCATTTTCTTTTGAAACAAAATTAAAGGACCCTGACCTAGAGTGAGCTATGTCCCTGACTCTCTGTAGAGCCCAAACTTGTGTACAGTAATCCCCCGCTTATCTGCAGGGTATACGTTCCAAGAACCCTAGTGATGCCTGAACCCAAGGATAGTACTATACCCTATATAACTATGTTTCTTCCCTACACATACACACCTATGATAAAGTTTAATTTATATATTAGGCACAATAAGATTAACATAGAACAATATACTAAAAGTCATATGAATGTAGTCTCTCTCTCTCTCAAGATATCTTATTGTCCTGTACTCATTCTTCTTCTTCTAATGATGTGAGATGATACAATGCCTTATTAAATCAAGAACTTTCACCTTTTCACGTCGAGGAAGCACTCTACAGTTTCTCTTTGGCATACCTGAATGGCCAGCATCACTTCTCTTATGTTTGGGGACCATTATTAAGTAAAATAAGGGTGACCTGAACACAAGCTGTGAGATACCAGAGCAGTTGATCTGATAAACTGACTAGACAGCTACTCAGTGACTAATGGGCTGGCAACATCCACAGCGTGGAGACGCTGGACAATGAGATGAGTCACATCCCAGCAGAACAGAGCAGGACGGCACAAGAGTTCAACATGCTACTCGGAACGCTTAGACTTAGGTGATAGTAGATAACCTGTCCAAAGTCACATAGCTAAGGAGGTAAAGGGAATGCACACGCAAATCTGTTTATGTTGCTTCTTCACAACTTCTTCCACCTCATAGATTATCGAATTCTGAAATTCCTCCCCTAAAATCTGCTATCCTTATACCCTTCTCCTACCTATCTCCTACTAAGGCTAGTAATATCTCCAGAAGAAGCCCTCAACCCATTCAACAAGTATTCACTGGGTGCCACCTTAATACTTCATTCAATCATTCGCAAAGAATTATTGAGAGCCTACTCTGTGTTACTTACTGTTCTAGGTGCTGTGGATACATCAATAAATGACAGACAAAATCTCTGGCCTGTGGAGATTACATTCTACAAGGGGCAGAAAGACAATAAACATAATAAGAAACAGAATGATGCTTCAAAGATAAATGCTACAGGAAAAATAAGAGAAGGTAGATGGGACTGTAAGGCTGTGTGTGTGGAGGATTGCTATCTTAATGCTATGAAAACATAATATTTGAGCAAAGACTTTCTAAGATGCGATGGTCAGTTTTACGTGTCAATTTGGCTAGGCTATAGTACCCAATTATTTAATCAAACACTAATCTAGGTAAACTAACCTGTATGCGATTAAAGAGAATAAATAGCAGAACTGTCTCAAGCCACCATTCCACCGTTCTCAACAATAATACATTTTTTGAAAAAGTAATTTACGGTTACCCCAAATTGCTGAACCTCCCATCCACTTTGACTCTTCAACCCAATATACTCTGACATTTCCCTCACTCCTGAAATGGAACGGTTTGCTTTTGGTGGGGTATGAGGTGGGGATTGTAGTTTCCCATGAATTACATATACAAGGTTGTCATATTATGTATAGTAAGGGTGTCAGTCAAACAGTGAATTAGGCAACTTCTCATATCCCCTTTAATATAGGCATTCCTCCAGTGTTGTGTCCTGAGAACACATGAACAATTACGAGTTGAAAGATCATAAAACTGGGATCCCAGGCCCAACTAAAACAAAGTAGAAAACGGTAAGGACAATCGTTCAAGGAATCACACGAGTTTCCAGGGTAAAACTGACTTGCAGCCTCTTCTGCAGTCTTCTAATTACCCACTAAGAACCTGTGGGGAAAAAATGAAAGAGAAAAAAAAAAACACCACTCCAATAAAATAAAACCCAGAATGTCAACCTATCTCACACCCTGGGAGGGATGTCTGACAACTTCAAGGACAAGCCATGAACCACTGGTGCTGGGCCTGCCTGAAGCGAGGCCCAATGACTTCTCTCCCGGTTCAGAAAAGCAAACTTTGTGTACACCAGAACACTAAGCAGCCATATATTTTCCGCGGACCTGTTGCTTTTTTGTGACAGAAAAAAAATAAGCCGGCACGCAAACCCCGCCCACCTTAAACTTTCCCAAGAGTCGCGGAGCCACTGATACCCAGGAAACGCCACGGCAGGAAGTAGGGCTGCGAGGGCGGCAGCACGGTGCATCCTGGGACTTGTAGTCCGCGCTCAGAATGCGCAGGCGCAGATGTGAAGGCGGGAGCAGAGCCCTACCGGGATTGTGGTTTCTTCTGAATTATACTAATTGTATTAAGAGTGTCAGTAGTCAGATGGTGCCGTTAGGAGACTTCTCATTTCTGACAGCAAGGGTGCTTTCAGTGAATGCCTGTGGGACAAGGAACCTTGGTTTGGAACTGCGTTTCGTCCTTTTTTCATGAGATGGTTGAATTAGCCCCCAAGTGGAGAGTGGGCGAAGGACAAGCCACATGATCTGTCGGCAAACAGGACTATGGCCCATAGTATCTGAAGTTTCAAATCCTCGGATTCAAGCAGCTGTGGAACAAAAACAGTGTCTTCACATTGTATCGCTATGCAAGCAAGAAGAAATGTATAAGCGGTTTTCCAGCTGTGGATCAAAAATACTGTTTTGAAAAAGTCAAAAGTTACATGTGGATTTTCAACTGCACTGGGAGTAGGTGTATACTGTTGTAATTGTTGTTTTATGATTAGTTGTTGTAATTCTTATTGTTTTTAATTTATAAATTAAACTTTATCATAGGTTTGTATGTACAGGAAAAAATAGTGTATATAGGATTCGGTACTATCTATGATTTTAGGCATTCATGGGGGGAGAGTCTTGGGACATAACACCCATGGAGAAGGGGGTACTACTCTATAGTAGTAAAATAATTTATTTCAGATTTAAAAGATGTTTAGATAATGGTGTATTACTCTATATATTCCTGGGTTTCCGTAATACTTTGTATTAGTTCTATATTTAAATTTTTTTTAATTTTATTACACTACTTTTAATTTTTTTTTATGTATGCCAAGAACTAAGCAACAGTATAGAGAGCACTATATTTCTAACGAAGTCTGCCTAATGCTGCTTTAAACTTTTAGCTATTATGGCAGCAAACATAGAATATTATGCCTTTTGTACTCTGTACTCAGTACATGTATACATTAAATTTGTAGACCACAGAAAGCCTCTGGTCTTTTCCTCTTGCATGGCTTCACATTAAAAACTAGCTTTTCTACTTTTATTTACTTTCATCATTTCTAGTTATTTAGACTAGATCTTTTTCTTTGCCCATTGACATCTAAACCAGTTTATTCTTCTCATTTTTTTCATGCATTGACTTGCATGTTGCTGTCATACATAACATTTTTAGGGATCAGGTTAATTGATTCCTAAATAAACCTGGCCTGTGGAGCTTACATTCTACAAGGGGCAGAAAGACAATAAACATAATAAGAAACTGCAGATACTATGGGCTATAGTCCTGTTTGCCAACAGATCATGTGGCTTGTCCTTCGCCCAGGCTCCACTTGGGGGCTAATTCAACCATCTCAGATCTACAGCTGAAAAAAGGACGAAACACACAGTTCCAAACCAAGGTTCCTTGTCCCACAGGCATTCACTGAAAGCACCCTTGCTGTCAGAAATGAGAAGTCTCCTAACGGCACCATCTGACTACTGACACCCTTAGTACAGTTAAGTGTAATTCAAAAGAAACCACAATCCCCATGGGGCTCTGCTCCTGGGCGCCCCACCTTCACACCTGTGCCTGCGCATTATGAGCGCGGACTACAAGTGAGATATAATTTACACATAGTAAACCTCACCCGTTTTATTGTACAGTTTTATAAGTTTTGAAAAACACATGTAGTGATGTAACAACCACCATAATGAAGGAGAGAACAGATTCATCTCCCACAAAAATATTCTCTCCTGCTCCTTAGTAGAAAACCGCTCCAACCTGATACCCTGTCAAGGCCTCGTATTCTTTTCTTTCTTTTTTTTTAAATAAATTTTATTAACTTAATAAGGGTCACATGGTTAATAAAATTATATAGGTTTCAAGTGTATCATTGTATAATACATCATCTGTATATTGAGTTGTGTATTCACCACTTAAAATCAGGTCTCCTTTCGTCACCGCATATTTTACCCCCTTTACCCTC
>NW_011888873.1:2327417-2336871 GCF_000151845.1 Pteropus vampyrus | reverse complement strand
CATTGTATAATACATCATCTGTATATTGAGTTGTGTATTCACCACTTAAAATCAGGTCTCCTTTCGTCACCGCATATTTTACCCCCTTTACCCTCCTCTTTCTCCCTCCGATCCCCCTTTCCCTCTGATAACTACTATACTGTTGTCTGTGTCCGTGAGTTTTTGATATTTATTTGTCTTATTTGTTCATTTGTTGTTTGAGTTTTATATCCCACATATGAGTGGGACCATATGGTTCCTGATTTTTTCCATCTGACTTATTTGGTTTAGCATGACATTCTCAAGATCCATCCATGCTGTTGTAAAGGCAATATTTCATCTTTTCTTATGACTGAGTAGTATTCCATTATATAAATATATCTCAAATCTTCTTTATGCAATCATCTATGGAAAGACAGTTTGGTTGTTTCCGTGTCTTGGCCGCTATGAATAATGCTGTGATGAACATAGGGTACATATATCTTTATGAATAAATGTTTTCAAAGTTTTCGGACAGATGCCAGAAGAAGGTTGCTGGGTTATATGGTAATTCTATTCTTAATTTTCTGAGGAACCTCCATACTGTTTTCTGTAGTGGCTGTACCAATTTACATTCCCACCAGCAGTGTATGAGGCTTTCTTTTTCTTCACAACCTCTCCAACACTTATGTCTTGTCTTGTTGATGATAGCCATTCTAACAGGTGTGAGGTGGTATTTCATTGTGGTTTTGATTTGCATTTCTCTAACAGCTAATGAAGTTGAGCATCTTTTTATATATCTGTTGGCTATTTGTATGTCTTCTTGGGAGAAGTGTCTGTTCAGGTCTTCTGCCCATTTTATAATTGGATTGTTTGTTTTTTTGCTGTTGAGTTGTATGAGTTCTTTATATATTTTGAATATTAACTCCTTATCAGAGGTGTCGTTTGCAAATATCTTCTTTTATTCCATTTACTGGTTTTCTGTCTCTATAGTTTTGCTTTTGAGACTGTGTTAGCCTGCTCTTGTTGCTATAACAAAACACTACACACTGTGTGGCTTAAATAGCAGACATTTATTTCTCATATTTGAAGCCAGGAAAGTCCAAAATCAAGGTTCCGGCAGATTTGGTTCCTTGTGGGAGCCCGCTTTCTGGCTTCTCACTGTGTCCTTCTGCCTTCTCACTGTGTCCTCACATAAAAGAGGAAGATAGAGAATTCTGGTCTCTCTTCTTATGAGGACACTAATCTCATCATGGAAGCCCCACCTTTATGACCTTAATCTAAACCTGATTTCCTCCCAAAGGCCCCACCTCCAACTACCATCTCATTTAGGGTTAAGGCTTCAACATGTGAATTTGGGGATGGGGGACACAAACAACAGTGATATAAGCAGAATCATATATTAAGAAGTCTTTTGAGTCTCAGCAAAATGTACTAGAGATTCAATGATGTTGTTGTGTGTATTAGCAGATTTTTTATTGCCAAGTAGTATACCAATTCTTAGATGTACTGCAATTTGCTCATGTATTCATCAGTTGAAGGAGATTTGGGTTGTTTCTGGTTTGGGGCAAAAATACATAAAGCTGCTATAGCCATTTGCATACAGGTGTTTGGGTGAAGATTAGCTTTCATTTCTCTTGGGTAAATACATAGGAGTGGGTTTGCTCTTTCATATTTAAAGTGTGTGTTTAACTTTATAAGAAATTGCCAAACTGTTTTCAGAGTGGCTGTACCATTTTGTATTCCAGCAGCAATGGATGAGAGTACTAGTTCATCTGCATCCTTGACAGCACTTAGTGGTGTGACTTTTTTTTCCTAACTGTGTATATTGGTTCCCCATCACAGTTTTAATTTACATTTCCCTAATTACTACTAATGTTAAAAACTTTAATGTGCTTATTTGCTAATCACAACACTTTAGTGAAGTGTCTGTTCAAATGTTTTGTGCATTTTCATGGGCATTTTATGGAGTTTGTTGATTTCTTATTATTGAGTTTTGAGAATTCTTTATAAATTCAATATCAATCTTTTATCAGATATGTGTTTTGTAAATATTCTCACAGTATGTAGATTTGTTTTCATTTTCTTTAGAGTGTCTTTCAAAAAGCAGAACTTTAAAATTTTGATAAAGTTCTAGTTACCAATTTATATTTAATGAACCATGCTTTTGGTGTCATAGCTAAGAAATCTCTACGTAACCAAGGTTAAAAGGCTTTTCTAATATCTCTAGAAACTTTATAGTTTTAGCTTTTTACATCGAGGTCTATAATCAATTCTGAGGATTACTTTTTTGTGTGGTATGAGGTGTGCGTCAAAGGTTTTGTTTTTATGTTTCTTTGTTTGCTTTTGCATTTAGATATCCAAATATTCCAGTACCATTTGTTGAAAAATCTGTACTTTGTCCATTGATTTGCCTTTTTTATTTTTGTTAAATATCAATTACCCACTTATATTAGGGTTTATTTCTGGACTCTCTTTTCTTTTCTTTTTTTTGGGGGGACTCTCTTTTCTGTTCCATTAATCTATTTGTCTATCTTTGTGCCAATACCACAGTCTTAAACAATGCAGCTTCATAATAAATCTTGAAATCAGACAGTCTAAGTTCTCCAATGTTGTCTTCTATTGCAAAATTGCTTTGGCTATTCTCATTCCCTTACTTTCCATATAAATTTTAGAATTAACTTACTGACTTCTACAAAAAAAAATTTGCTGGGACTTTGATTGAAATTGTGTTGAATCTATAGATCAATCTAGGGAAAGTTGACTCCTGATAATATTGAGTATTCGAATTAATGAAAAATAAATTCTGCCTGCGGACAATAGTTTTGGCCCATGCCTTTAAGTTCTGGCATACCTGTGATATTCCCATTTGATTGCTATCCCCACAGAGTTTGGAATCGCTTAGCCGGCCCTCACACTGTCATAAACCAACTCCTTGTAATCTGCTCCCCTTGTCTCCTCCCTTGCTTCGTCTTCCTTTCCCTCCTTGTCCTTCTCCCTTCCTTGAAATTGTGTATTTCACCATCTGTTTATTTTTTAATTTTCTTTAATTTATTTATCAATGTTTTATAATTTTCAGCATACAGATCTTCCACTTGTTTTGTTGGATTCACTCTTAAGCAGTTTATATTTTAATGTTATTGTCAATAATACTTAAAAAAAAACTCTTTAATATCCAATTGTTTGTTGCACGAATATATAGAAAATATTACTTTTTTCTTTTTAATGTTACCTTGCATTCATTGACTTTGCTTAACTCATTTATTATTTCTGGTAGATTTTTAAAGATTCTGTGGGATTTTTTTCTTCAATGCGAATTCTACTTTTTATTTAATTCACCCTCCCTCCACTTTTAAATACTTTTTTATTAAGATATAACTTATGCAGCATAGAGGGTGTATATATAGGCAACTGCTACACATATCAAGAACACTTCTATACCCAAAAGGCTCTCTATGCCTTCCTAGTTAGTATCTCAAAAGATACCACTCCTCTGACCTCTATTACCTTAGATTAGTTTGGCCTATGATTAAACTTCGTGGAATAAGTAACATATACTCTTATGAGTGTTGTTTATTCATACGACATGATATTTGTAAAGTTCTTTCAAGTAGTTACATGTAGCTGTAGTTCATTAGTTTTCTTTGCTGTGTAGTATCCCATTATATCAATATACAATAATATATTTTTCCATTCTACTCTTGATGGACATTTGGATTGCTTTTAGTTTTTGTTGATTTCGAATACAGCTATAAACATCCTTCTATTTATCTATTGATAAATAGAAGAACTCATTTCTATTGGATAAATACTCAATAATGAAATTGCTGAATGGTAGTGTATATATATAATGCCACTTTAAATTCAGTTCCTATCTTCCTGTTCTTGTTTTCAATTTTACTTATATTCTTGCTAACTTTCAACCAGTTCTTATCTAGACCCACAGTTTTGTTTCAGAGCTTAATCCATGTGTAGGTGACCAACTTTTTGTGCAAATTATTTTCATACGCTTGGAATTAAGTGGAAAATTCCTCACAGATTTTAACAAAATGGCAATGGGTTATGTTTTGTTCCTAAGGTAACAGCGATTTTTTTTAATCTTCCTGTAAACTTTCATTAGTATTGTAATAGGACATTTGGGAGATGGATAACTGAATCATCTTAAACCAGAAATCAAATTTTGTCTTCTTTTGCCTGTCCTGTAAATGTTTATCCCTCCTAGTATTTTCTCCTTGGCTTTCTTCTCTTGTTCCACTTTACTCTCCCCCTGGATAATCTCAACCACTGCCTTGGATTTTGCTAACTGCTGTAGAATGTTGCTCAGTAGTTTCAACCCTGATTTTCTTGCTTGTATGTCTACCTGCCCTTAGAACACTTACCGCCACATTTCTATGAGTTTGCTCCACTTGTTCAGCTTATCAGACCAACGTTATTATTATCACCCCTGTGTTTTTCTCTATGATTGACCTCATTCATTAAAACCAGTTATCCAGGCCATTAATACAGGAAATGTTCTAAACTTCTCTCCTTCACAATTTATATTCATTAAGTGCTATGAATTCCACTGCTTAAATAGTTCTTGATATTCTCCTTCACTTTTCATTTTTCCGCTATCATTGCCTTAACTCAGAACTTTGCCTGTACTACTTCGCTAACCCACTCACTGGCTTCTCTGCTTTAAATCAGCTCAAATCCTCAACAACATCCCTGCCCAAGTGTGTCTCTATCCTGCCTGTGTCTCCAATTACTTCTTCTACTTGTCCCTACCACATTCTCCATGTCCCAGTTGCATTGAGCAATTAGGAGTTCTTCGGACAAATTATCTTTCATGTCATATGACACATTCCATATCATTGTACATGCTGGCCCCTTTGCCTGAATGTCTCCCTCCCCCTTCCCTCTGCCCTCCCATTCAGCCATTCCATTATCATCAGATAAATTCACATTCTTTCATGACTTCCTGGGGACTTGAGTTTTCTTCTTTTATGTTCCTGTTAAATTGTTTTTGATTTAAATATTTATGTGTGCTTTATCTTTATTAGCCTTGCAGGAGTCCTAACCAGTGCCTGATTCTAGTGCATGAAATTTAAGTTATAAATAGTGCTTCATATTATGTTTAGGTTTGGAAAACTATTAAATGTACATTAATTATTACTTGTATGCAAGAATCAGATAACTAGCCCTAGCATACAGCTTGAAAAACAAAAGCTTTTCTGGGTTTTATAACTTTTTGGAAAACAAAGATAGAGAAAGAAAAGAAAATGTATTTGATGTCATCATTTATACATTAAAGGAAAAATATTAGTCATGCATTTCATAAGCTAATACAACTTCTTATAAAAACATGTTTCATGACTCCAAACAATTCTCTTAAGTTTAGAGGTTGAAGATTACATTGCAGATGTAAATGTATTAATAATTCTTTATTTCTTTACACTAAATAAAAGAATATTATAAGAGAGAAAGCCTACTACTTAAATAGAACATAGTAATTTAATCTTATTGGGACTGAGCTTTAACCTCATTAATCAATTCCTGCCAGGGGAAGGGGAGGAATACATTCTGGTGAGGTGACCACCTGGGAACTCAAATCTACAATCAAGGAATATATCATTGGAGCTAAGGGATAAGATTATTATTCAGAAAATTTGGATTAAATCAAGGAGATTCAGAGAAGAAGGTGCTGGAATTTTTTGAAATTTAGATATAAACAAATATAGAGTTCAGTTTAGAGCCTTTGGCTTGTGGTTTTTATTTCTTCAATTATTTAATATTTGATTATCAGTAGTTTTCATATCCTGGATATTGTCTTTATAATACCAATTAGTTGCATTAATATATTGGTTAAGAAAATAACACTACACAGTAAATAACTAGTAGACACATTAAATAGTAATAGTTAAGTTTCCATTATCTGTACTAAAGGAAGGGAAGGCTGGGTTCAAATCATTGAGAACTGTTAATGCCTCTAGCTGGAGTATGAGAAAATTTTTGATGAAAAACTCCCATGGAGAAGCGATATTTCAGGTAAGGGGCCCTCTCCTGATGTTATGTAACAGATCAACACACTAATATGCTGAAAACCAACTCTTAAAAAAAAAAAAGCTCTAATTTGTAGCATTCGCCAATTTCACTGGTGTTATGGGTTGCAGTGTGTCCCCCCAAAATATATGTTAAAGTCCTAACTCTCAGTACCTCAGAATGTGACCTTATTTGGAAATATGGTCATTGTAGATATGATTAGTTAATATTAGGTCATATGGGAGGGAGTAGGGTTGGCACTTAATCCAATATTACTGGTGTCCTTATAAGAAGAGACCCAGAGACAGAGACACACAAGGAGAACGCCCATGACCACAGCAGAGGAGATTAGAGTGATGTGTCTACAAGCCAAAGAATGCCAAGGAGTGATGGCCACCACCAGAAGCTAGGAAGAGGCAAGGAAGAATTCTACCTAGAATCTTAGAGAGAACCTAGCCCTGTCGACACTTAGATTTCAGACTTCTAGCCTCCAGAACTGTAAGAGAATACAGTATATTTATATCATTGATATTATCTTTGTAATATCAATTAGTTGCAATGGGAGCTTTTCATTGTTATACTGGTTAAGAAAATAATACCGCATAATAAATAACTAATAAATATGTAACATAATAGTAAACTCTCAATTTAATGGTACTTTGTGGTATTCTGTTAAGGCAGCACTAGGAAATGAATACATATCTATCTGAATAATATCTATTCAAATCCTTTGCCCATTTTTTAAATTGTTTTTGTTGTTGTTTTTGTTGTTGAGTTTTAGGTGTTCTTTATATATTCTGGGTATTAATCCCTTATCAGATATATAATTTGCAAATAATTTCTTCCATTCCATGGGATCCCTTTTCATTCTATTGAGAGTGTCCTTTGATGCAAAAAAAAAGTTTTAATTTTGATGAAATCCAATTTACCCACTTTTTCTTTTGTTGCTTGTGTTTTTTGTATCAGAAAAGTTTTAGTTTCTAATTTAAAAAACATCATGTTTTTTGCCTCATGTACCACTGGGCCAGGTCCCTTTGTTAAGATTCTGTTGAAAAAGGATACTTGCACAATTGGAGTGGAAAACTAAGGTAATTATGATTGTTCAGGATGCAAACAGAGAGGGTTTGAGGGTTTGATGTGCTGACTGTTCACCAATCAGTCCTGGAAGTCTTTTTAACAGAATACCGAAACAGTTCAGAGGTGGAGTTCAGGACACAAAGGTCTTTGGGAACCAAATAGACAAGGTGTTGAGATGAGGTTGAGATAAGATAAAAATAAGATGAGATAAGCATATTAGGAAGGCCTTTGTTTAGAAGACTGAAAAGAGGGCAGCTTCGCTTTGCTGATGTCTACCAGGCGATTAGCACACTCTGATGGAGGACCCTGCTTTTTCTGACACAGAGAGAAGGGGTTAACATTTTCCTGAATTTTATTTGTATTAGGATGTGAACCCTAAGTGACATTGCGGGCTCATTTTTGACGATAGGGTATTTTGTCCTCTGGCTCACCATTGCCCTTTGCAACCTGCTTTCCTAAGAAATTCAAATTTACATTCAAGTTAGTTAGACTAGAGCAAGTTGTTTCATTTGCATTTCTCTGATGATTAGTGATGTTGAGTATCTTTTCATATGTCTATTGACCATCTGTACATCCTCTTTGGAGAACTATCTTTTCAGGTCTTCTGCCCATTTTTTAATCAGATTGTCTTTTCGGTGTTAAGTGGTATGAATTTGTATACATTTTGGATATTAAGCCCCTATTAGATGTTTGTTGGAGATTATCTTCTCCCCTTAAGTAGGATGTCTTTTCATTTTGTCGATGGTTTCCTATGCTGTGCAAAAACTTTTTACTTTGGTGTAGTCCTATTTGTTTATTTTTATTTATTTGTTTATCTTGCCCAAGGAGACACGTCAAAAAATATATTACTAAGAGCAATGTCAGAGAGTTTACTGCTGTTTTCTTCTAAGAGTTTTATGGTTTGGGTTCTTATATTTAAGTCTTTAATCCATTTTGAGTTTATTCTTGTACATGATGTAAGAAAGTAGTCTAGTTTCATTTTTTTGCATGTATCTGTTTAGTTTTCCCCACACCATTTATTGAAAAGACTGTCTTTACCCCATTGTAAATTTTTGCTTCCTTTGTCATAGATTAATTGATGATGTAGATGTGAATTTATAGACCTTCACTGCTTATCTTCCAGTCATTGCTACTGAAACCAGACTACTCCAGCTCTGTGCTGACTCTGCAGAATTTAAAGCTGCCTCTACGGTACATAGACTTTTTGCTGCTTCACAAATACACAGCTTCACCTAGAATAGGATGTGGCAGGCCAGTCAACGGTGATTATTGCTTGCCTCTGTGGGTCTCTAGACCATTTGATCATTGCTTTCCAAGACTTTATTACCTTGTAGTCTCCTGGGCAGATGAGAAATATTTCCACAGAGGACAAGATAACCAGCCTGATGTGACCTATTTACTAGTTAAGTCTATGACCTGATCAGACTGCTGCTCATCAGTAGGGCAGACATATGTCCACTCGAGAAAGCCTGGAACAAGGAGAGAGATGACTTCGCCTATGGAGGATGCCACATTTTTTGTGATCAGGAGGCAACAGTGATCCTGCCATATGGGCAAAAGTGGCGACAATTGGGATACTCTGCCTGGGGTTGGGGAGGTGGGACATGAAAAGCATTCATAGTGGTATGTGAGTGATATCAGGGAAAATTTATCACAGAAATTTACTAAAAGCAATCTGTTATAGAGCATCTGTAATTTGTAGATTTATTTTCTTCAAGCAAAACTTCTATGTAGCTAGAATGATTGTGAACCATCTAGATTTCAGGTTGGAAGTTTCAGCCAAATTTCCATAAATTAGCCATGCACGTATTTTATAAATGTTGGAAGCAAAATCTCTAACTTCCTGTCTTCTATTATACTGTTTCTCTCCTGCCTCTGTCTCTTTGTCCAGGAGCACTGTGGAAATTCAATCTGTGTCTATTTCTACATTAATCAGAGGCCAGTCCTCTGGACAAAAGGCTATAACTAAGCAGCTATTAGAAGTGGAGAATATTATGAAGGTTAGCATGTAATTACAACAAAATGCAAACAACAGAAGATAAAAAATAATAATAATATTACATGCAAGTGAGTACACCAGGAATTTTTGCTGTTATTTATGGTATTTTTAGGAAGAAAAAATAAATACAGTACTAGAACACTTAACATATATAAATAATTTTTTCCAAAGTCACACTGTTAAAAAAAATTAAGCATTTTGGTATTAGATATTTTTTTGTTAGAACACGGAGAATAAATAAATGAATGAATAAAAACTTTTTGTGGAAATTAAGTCTTCTGGCTTCCAGATCAGATTCAGCCAAAAATATTATTACTTTTATATATGCCTCGATCTTCATGTTAAAATTCTGGTGCAGCCAGAGTTTGAACACACTTTTGCTGTTCCATGCTGCATGCA
>NW_011888873.1:2322457-2327187 GCF_000151845.1 Pteropus vampyrus | reverse complement strand
AGAGACCAGTATTCCTACTTATTATTTGGGGGCAGAAATATTCAGTTTTACTGATAACAAAGTAAAATGGAAACTGTTTGGTGGAGCGGGACTTGGAAATTCCACAGACTAGATTATAATTCCAGCCCTTACACATATAAACTGAATGACTCTCCCAGAGTTTGAATTTCCTCATCAGTAAAATGAAGATTAACAAATACATGTTACAGTTGATGTGGGGATAAAAGAGAACAAACACAAATGTCATGGACTGTGTCTGGTTCTTAGAGCTGGTGGCATTCAATGAATGTTAGTCCCCTTTATGCCTTTTCTTTGCTTGTACTACAAAATTAGAAATATGAAGCTATAGGAGATAGTTTCAAAAAAGGCTGAATTGAAAACTTTTGTTATAAAAAAAGGGATTGGAAGAGCGTTAATTTTGTGGCATTGGGATTTGTTGGCATATACTTGGAGCTTTGTGCCTACAAGATGTTTGTAAAACTTTAATATCTTTAAGAGGACAGTTTGGATGCCATCTTATTCCTCTGATATAGAACTTCCTTCCTTTTCTTACATTTGTGGACACTTCCTTTTACTGCTCTAAAATAATGCAAATGTCTTTCTGTTGTCTGCCTATCCTAATAGTTACAAAACAGTCTTTCACTAGTGGATGCTACAGAAGTTCATATGCAGATTACAAACTAAAAATTTCTCTAAGATCATTTAATGGGTTTTTTGTTGGTGGGGAGAGGGAGGAAATATTTTAAGTTTAAAATTCTATACGCTACAATAGAAAATGATGATGACTTGTTGCATATGTTTATCACACTATATTATATTTATATACATATTTTTTCCTGTTTTAGAGTGTAAATTACTTGAGCACATTGACTGTATCATGTGTTCTCTGTACCCCTGGTGCATAGCTAAGCACAAAACACACAGTGGATGCTCAATAAATACTTTTTAAAAAATGTACTAAGAATTAATCTTGGTAGACATAAAAATACATGAGTATAATCTATTAACATGGCTAGGACATTAAAATTCAACCTCCAGCTGTTAAAATCTTACCCATCTTTCAAGGTCTAGCCCAGGAGCAAAGTGGCTTCTTTCCAGCTACTCCCCTGATCTTCCCACGACCCCAAGAGATAATCTTCCTCATTTTGGCATTCTCGTAGTATTTTTACCTCTTTTTTTTTTAACATTTGCCAATTTCTACCTAATCTGTTCAGTGACTCAGGTAGAAATTATTGTTAACTGATGCCTATTCATTGTCGTGTCATCTTTAAGTCTCTCACAGTGCCAACAGATAGTAGTGCCAAATGCTTCTCAAAACCACTCCTCATTCAATAACAAAGCTCTGAAATCTTAAAGTAAAAAAAAAGTTTTAAAGTAGCTTTAAAATCCTTTTGGAAATAGGTATATTCATAACAAAATGAATATAGAAAAATACTAAACTTTTTTATAATAGAAGGCTACTACTTGGATTTCCACCTAAATTCCATCATTTATTTGTTGCTGGACCATGGTCAAGTTACTTAGCCTCTCTGCGCCTGAGTTCCTTCATCTATAAGATAGGAATAATATTAATGCCTAACATTTACAGTTGGAGACAATATATATAAAGGTGTTTGAAGAGAGCTTGTCACATGGTGAGCACTCAATAATTGTCACCTACTATTTAATAAAATAACAGACTCAGAAATATTGCTACTTCAGATCCAGTTTTTCAGAATAATATCAGACATTGGAGATGGGAAAGGAAATGATATTGATAAGAATTTTTTTAAAAATTCTATTATGATGAGAACCCTTCACATAAGATCTACCCTCATAACAGATTAAGTGTACAATATACTATTGAAATCTATAAACACTATGTTGTACAACAGATCTCTAGAATTTATTCATCTTACATCATTCAAACTTTATGCCTGTTGATTAGCAACTCTTCATTTCTCCCTCCCTCCAGTTATTGGCAACCACCTTTCTACTCTCTGCTTCTACGAGTTTGACTATTTCGTATAAGAGATTCCACTTATATAAATGGAATCATTTGTCCTTTTGTGACTGGTTTATTTCACTTAGCAGAATGCCTTCAAGTTTCATCCATATTACAGGATTTCTTTCTTTTTAAAGACAGAATAATGTTCCATTGAATGGATATGCCACATTTTTTTATCCATTCATCTGTCAATAGGTATTTAGGTCATTTCCATGACCTAATAGCCATCTTGGCTATTGTGAATAGCGCTGCATGGAACATGGGAGTAATAATATCTCTTCAAGATCCTGATTTCAATTCTTCTGTATAAATACCCAGAAGTGGAATTGCTGGATCATAGAGTATTTTTTTTTTGAGGAATTTCCATACTGTTTCCCACAGATGTATAATTTTGCATTGCCACCAACAATGTACAAGGATTCCAATTTTTTCAAATCCTCACCGACACTTACTATCTTTTTTCTTTTCTTTTTTCTTTTCTTTTTCTTTTTTTCTTTTCTTTCCTTTCCTTTCCTTTCCCCTTCCTTCCTTCCTTCCTTCCTTTCCCCTTCCTTCCTTCCTTCCTTCCCTCCCTCCGTCCCTCCCTCCCTCCCTCCTTTCTTTCTTTCTTTCTTTCTTTCTTGTTTTTAGCAATAGCCATCTTAATGAGTATGAGGAGATAGCTCATTGTGGTTTTGATTTGCATTTCCCTCACGATTAGTGACATTGAGCATCTTTTCATATACCTATTGGCCATTTGTATGCCTTTTTTGGAGAAATGTCTACTCAGGTCTTGAGCCAGTTTTCATTCAGGTTATTCATGTATTTTGCTATTGAGTTATATGAGTTCCTTACATATTTTGGAAATTAACCACTTCATTGATATGGTTTGCAAATGTTTCTCCCATTCTGCAGGCTGGCTTTTCACTCTGTTATTTTTTTCTTTGCTGTGCAGAAACTTTTTAGTTTGATGTTGTCCCATTTGTCTATTTTTCCTTTATCTCCTTTGCTTTTGATGTTGTATCCAAGAAATCATTACTAAGATCAATGTCATACAGATTTTCCTGTGTTTTTATAGGAGTTTTACAGTATCAGTTCCTACATTTAAATTATTAAATCACTTAGAGTTGATTTTTGTTCATGGTGCAAGATATGTGTCCAATTTCTGATGTATGTTTTTACATTGTTAAATTGGTTCTTTCTCTTTGCCATTCAATTTGTGTGGTCCCCACTTCAACTCCACAGTCCATCTGTTTTGGTTTTTTTTCTTCTCTTCTTGTAAGATTCATCTCTGCCTAGAATTTCTTCTCTTCTTGTAAGATTCATCTCTGCCTAGAAGAGGGCTCATTTCTCTCTGCTTTGCTTCTCACATTCCTTACTGTCTCAGATATGCATTGCTTCTGGTTCTCTCCTGCTCCACCTTTAGCCAGCATGTGTCAGGAGGAAAATTTTTCTAAGTAACATTCTGAGATTCAACTCTCAAGTAATAATTCTTCCGCCTTTAGTCATTTATATTCTTCAGTTCACAGAAATGTTGAGTCAAATGCTTTCCAATTGCTGACCTAGATAATATCCCTAGATTTTAAAAGATAATATAAACTTTATTTTAGTAGCAACCATGAATCATCACAGAAGCTAATGAACTTGGGAGTTTTATGAAATCATCTAAGCGTATAAAGCATATTTTCCAAGGTTCCTTTTTCTTAGTTCAAAGTCACAGAAATTGGAATATGGTAGAACATGACACCCAACCCCTTGTCTAAATAATTATGAGTTCTAAATCAAGCTAAAAGTTAATTAAAATACGTTCTATTTTAACTTTACAAAGGTCATGGTTGAATTTAGAATTCTCAGACTCCTTGGTATAAGAATGTGGTGATGGAGGGCCAATCCTCTTCCTTTTTACCCCAACTCTGTTTCTCGCTTGAGGAGCCTTACGCCACATTGTGTGGACCCCCTAAGCCCCATTCAAACTCCATCCACACATCTTTACCCACTTCAGACAACAGCCCCTTGTGTACCCTTTGAGCAAGTACAGTCTACCCTTTGAAAATGGACCCAAAGAAGAGGCCATGCAGTCTCAGAGCCATTTGAACAGGGTCCTGAGTGCCCAGTGTGTGGTCTAGAAGAGAGGGTGCAAGCTCCAGGTAGAAAGGAGTACAATCAGGGGAAGGCCAGAGCACAGAGTCTAGGGCAGGGGTCCTCTTGCCCAAGCCAACTGCTCAACTCAGTGGTGCATCATGTCCTCTCAGTCCACCTTGCATTTCCGTCTTGACCCAATGGACAGTTCATGGAAGTGTAAATTTTCCATGTTCTGCCAGCATCCTTCCTCAAGCACAAGCTCAAGCTAAACTTTCTGCCCCAGAGCATCTCCAACATCTGTATGGCTTTTTTTGTAGGTGTTTTCCCTGCATATAAATGCAGCCCAGAAACACCTGGACGTTAATGATCGCGGAGGAAGCCTCAACCTGTAATGGGCTGGAGCAGGTTGGCAAATGCTCAAGCCTCCCATTGTTCCATGTAGACAATTCTGGAAAGCTTTCCGTGAGCTTGTTTTGAGACCCTGGTAGAAACAAGCCCTCTGCTCACAGCAGCAACTTCAATAACACTCCCTAACCTTGGTTTTTCCTCCTTCCCTGTCTCTCTCTCCCTGCTCTCTCACACTTGCTTCCTGGAATCGCTTCCCAAATAAACCACTCACACCTAAGTCTTGACCTCAGGCTCTGCTTTCAGGGGTACTCAAAAGAATAAAAGGACAAATCTG
>NW_011888873.1:2318264-2322407 GCF_000151845.1 Pteropus vampyrus | reverse complement strand
GAGTTTTATGAAATCATCTAAGCGTATAAAGCATATTTTCCAAGGTTCCTTTTTCTTAGTTCAAAGTCACAGAAATTGGAATATGGTAGAACATGACACCCAACCCCTTGTCTAAATAATTATGAGTTCTAAATCAAGCTAAAAGTTAATTAAAATACGTTCTATTTTAACTTTACAAAGGTCATGGTTGAATTTAGAATTCTCAGACTCCTTGGTATAAGAATGTGGTGATGGAGGGCCAATCCTCTTCCTTTTTACCCCAACTCTGTTTCTCGCTTGAGGAGCCTTACGCCACATTGTGTGGACCCCCTAAGCCCCATTCAAACTCCATCCACACATCTTTACCCACTTCAGACAACAGCCCCTTGTGTACCCTTTGAGCAAGTACAGTCTACCCTTTGAAAATGGACCCAAAGAAGAGGCCATGCAGTCTCAGAGCCATTTGAACAGGGTCCTGAGTGCCCAGTGTGTGGTCTAGAAGAGAGGGTGCAAGCTCCAGGTAGAAAGGAGTACAATCAGGGGAAGGCCAGAGCACAGAGTCTAGGGCAGGGGTCCTCTTGCCCAAGCCAACTGCTCAACTCAGTGGTGCATCATGTCCTCTCAGTCCACCTTGCATTTCCGTCTTGACCCAATGGACAGTTCATGGAAGTGTAAATTTTCCATGTTCTGCCAGCATCCTTCCTCAAGCACAAGCTCAAGCTAAACTTTCTGCCCCAGAGCATCTCCAACATCTGTATGGCTTTTTTTGTAGGTGTTTTCCCTGCATATAAATGCAGCCCAGAAACACCTGGACGTTAATGATCGCGGAGGAAGCCTCAACCTGTAATGGGCTGGAGCAGGTTGGCAAATGCTCAAGCCTCCCATTGTTCCATGTAGACAATTCTGGAAAGCTTTCCGTGAGCTTGTTTTGAGACCCTGGTAGAAACAAGCCCTCTGCTCACAGCAGCAACTTCAATAACACTCCCTAACCTTGGTTTTTCCTCCTTCCCTGTCTCTCTCTCCCTGCTCTCTCACACTTGCTTCCTGGAATCGCTTCCCAAATAAACCACTCACACCTAAGTCTTGACCTCAGGCTCTGCTTTCAGGGGTACTCAAAAGAATAAAAGGACAAATCTGGGAAATAGAAAGACCAGCTCCTTCCAAGTACAACCACACCATCGGCACAAGCTCACTGGCGTCCATCATCAACAATCATTCAAAAACTTGTCCTGAGGTGAAAGTATTCTCCACACATTTGTTTTATAACCTAAACTAGAAAGAGTTTTTTGATTTGTTTGTTCGTTTGTTTTTCTTTGAGGGGATAATTCCTTTGCTCTTTCCTCTATTTTAACGTCTAAATTTCTTTTATGAAACCTCATTTCCATGGTTAAAATTTCCTGAATTGACTGTGGCTTGTTGGGAGGCAGGGTGGAGGAAGCTGCTATGGCAAATGAACACGGAAGGAAAGTAGAGCAGAAGCAAAAAGCTGTTACTAATTTTGAACAAGAAAAAGTGCAAATGGCCCCTTTTCACAGCTGACCGTTGGCTGAGGACTGCATATACTATTCCTCTGGTGCCAGAGAACTTATCCTGGCAGGAGTCCTAAGAGGGAACCTGATCAGGGAGCTCCCGGTGACCAGGTTCTTATCTTATGCAGAGAAAAAGAATTCAAAGGCACGCAAACAGCAAGCAGGAAAGCGCAAGTTTTATTAAGGAGAAAGTACACACTTAAGAAAAAGTGCTGGCAGCTCAGAGAGAAAGTCCGCCCCGAGCTGTCCGAATTACAGGCTTTTGTTTTATTGGGGGTGGAGGTGTCCCAAGGCTATCCATCCTGCTTCCTGGCCTTGGTTTGTTTCTCTTGCTGGAGTCTCACCATGAATTCAAAACAGGGAGAGGGCTAAGAAAGGAACAGGGGAGAAATTCCAGAGCTGCAGGGAGAGGGCTGAGTAAGGGAGTAAGGGAAAATTCTAGAGCTGCATCCTGGAGTGGGGTGGGACTTCCCTAGGCTAGCTATCCTGCCTCACCTAGACAATGCCCATTTCAAATTTTTGACACAAGATTTATAAACACATTCTTCAGGTCAGCTCTTTTTCCAGATTTAAGGCTCAGAAAATTGGGTCAGAGATCAATCATAGCCATGGCCAGGCCAGCGGTCATATTCTGTCACCTGGGGACTTTGTCTGGAGTCAAGGCCTTAGGCTTGGCCTCCTACAGGGTTCATTGCTCCCAGGTCCTGGTGCCTATGGAAAGGAGCTATTTGACAAGGCCAACACACACCACTTATTACATAACCTGGCCCTGGAAGGGGTGCCCCACTGCAGAAAGCTCCTCTGGACTGGACTGGGTTGCTACTGGCCTCTGGAACCACCTATTCTGTACCAGTTTTTACTTCTAAGTTCTGAGTGGAGACCCCAGAGAGCAGACTTTGGCCCCTGTGGGAAGGAGCCTGCTACCCTCGGGCAGGCTTGTCTTGGCTCTTTGAGCTTCCTTGTGTTTAACTTCTGGGTAATTTTTTGAGAGTTGAAGCCAGAAGAAGATTAAAAAAGAAAAGCAAATTAGAAAAAAAAGAAAAAGAAAAAGAAAATAGAGTCACTATGCAATGAGAGGCCTGAGTAGGGCCATGGGGCTCTTCTTTCTCGCACCCTAATTCTGCCTTGAGACTTCAGTCGCTCCTGACCTGAAAGTGAACCTGGCCACCAACTATTTATCTCCATGCTTTAAAAACCAAAATTGGAGTGAGTGGCAGAGAGAGGATCAACCTGGGAACACTAATCTTAGAGCTAGAAGGAAACATTGACTAATCTCTCACTTAATGGATGAAACTCTGCTGTAGAATTATAGCCTAAGGTTTTGAAAAATTAATCCTAAACCCTCAAATGGTTGCTATTTAATAATGTTTTCTACAAGCAAAGGGGTTATTTTATACTGTAAACTGGTGTGGAGGGATGCTCCCAGGTGCAAAGGCTGGATGGAGCTGATTTCATCATCTGTGCTGACCCCCAGTGGCGGGGGTAAGAGGCACACACAGGAAGAGCTAGTGCACCAAGAAACACGTTTACAGATGTGAACTAGACAATTAATTCTCATTAAAATCAATGTTAGAATACCTGATCGGTCTGGTCCTCCTCTTGAGAAATCAGAATGCTATGCCTATAGTTATGAATTAACACCTTTCATGTACAAGCTCTGGAAAATCAAATTTTCACCTCCAGATACAAGGACCTCAAAAGGATTTTAAATAGTCTAAGTATTATTTAACAAATATTTATTGAAATGGACCATGGGCCAGGTACTGTCCAAGGCCTGTGGGATAGAAAGATCAATAATGGGGTCTTTGGCTAGAGAAACTCACAGTTCTTACCGTGGAATGAACAATCAATAAATCACTGCATTCAGTACAATGTGCACTATAATAAACGGTATAATGACCTTTTTTTTTTTTTTCATATTTTCTCCTAGGCAACAGTGGTTCAACAAAATGTAAATGGAGGAATATAGGGATACTCTCCCTCACCCCTGCCAATATCTAAACAAATCTTCCATAGCTGCCTCTCCAGTCTCTTCTTTTAAGATACTAACACCCCAAGAAGTATGATATGTTTATCAAATCCACTCTCCTTTGCCTGAGGTCAGCAACTTTTATGAGATAATTTTGCCTATCTTCTATACACCTGTAAATCTAGTTTGTAAAAGGCTTTGAAGACAAAACAAAACAAACAACAAAACACTTCCCTATTTTACAAAACGTCTATTAAATTGACCACTTTATTGTTTCTTAAATATTAGTGTAGAAGCTGCAAATTAACTTTTTAAAAAATATTAATTAATTTTTTTATGGTGCCTTTGGTTAACGAAATCAAATAAGTTTCAGCTGTACACTTTAACAGTAAGGCATATATGTATATATTTATGCTGTGTGTTCACCTCCCATAGTTAGGTTTCTTTCTGTCACCACATATTTGACCCCCTTTACCCTGTTTACCTCTCCCCTCTCCCCTCCCCCCTGCCCTCTGGTAACCACTAGTCTATTGTCCATGTCTATGAGTCTCCGTTTGTTTGTCCTGTTCATTTGTTGCTTTTAGGTTTATATTCCACATATAAGTGATATCATGTGATTTTCAACTTTTTCTGTCTGGCTTATTTTGCTTAGCATGATTATCTCGA
>NW_011888873.1:2317807-2318214 GCF_000151845.1 Pteropus vampyrus | reverse complement strand
TTAGCATGATTATCTCGAGGTTCATCCATGTTGTCACAAATGACAGTATTTCATCTCTTCTTATGGCTGAGTCATATTCCATTGTATATATGTACCACAGCTTCTTTATCCAATCATCTATCATAGGACACTTCAGGTGCTTCCATGTACTGGCCACTGTCAATAATGCTGCTATGAACATTGGTATGCAAATATCTTTTTGGAGATGAGTTTTCAAGTCTTTGAGGTAAATACCCAGAAGAGAGATTGCTGGATCATACGGTAGAGCAATTCTTAGTTCTTTGAGGAGCCTCCATCGTGTTTTCCATGGTGGCTGTACCAATCTGCAGTCCCACCAGCAGTGTATGAGGGTTCCTTTTTCTCTGCATCCTCTTCAACATTTGTTATTACTTGTCCTGTTGATTATA
>NW_011888873.1:2317338-2317757 GCF_000151845.1 Pteropus vampyrus | reverse complement strand
TTAGCATGATTATCTCGAGGTTCATCCATGTTGTCACAAATGACAGTATTTCATCTCTTCTTATGGCTGAGTCATATTCCATTGTATATATGTACTACAGCTTCTTTATCCAATCATCTATCATAGGACACTTCAGGTGCTTCCATGTACTGGCCACTGTCAATAATGCTGCTATGAACATTGGTGTGCAAATATCTTTTTGGAGATGAGTTTTCAAGTCTTTGAGGTAAATACCCAGAAGAGAGATTGCTGGATTATACGGTAGAGCAATTCTTAGTTCTTTGAGGAGCCTCCATCATGTTTTCCATGGTGGCTGTACCAATATGCAGTCCCACCAGCAGTGTATGAGGGTTCCTTTTTCTCTGCATCCTCTTCAACATTTGTTATTACTTGTCCTGTTGATTATAACTATTCTAACA
>NW_011888873.1:2313752-2316083 GCF_000151845.1 Pteropus vampyrus | reverse complement strand
TGCAGTCCCACCAGCAGTGTATGAGGGTTCCTTTTTCTCTGCATCCTCTTCAACATTTGTTATTACTTGTCCTGTTGATTATAACTATTCTAACAGGTGTGAGATTGTATCTCATTGTGGTTTTGATTTGCATTTCCCTAATAGCTAACAATGTTGAGCATCATTTCATATATTTGTTGGCCATTTGTATGTCCTCTAGGGAGAAGCATCTGTTCAGGTCCTCTGCCCATTTTTTGATTGGATCGTTTGTTTTTCTGTTGTTACTAAGTTGTATGAGTTCTTTGTATATTTTGGATATTAGGCCCTTATCGGAGGTGTTGCCGGCAAATATATTTTCCCATTCAGATAGTTATCTCTTTACCTTGTTGACGATTTCTTTTGCTGAGCAGGAGCTTTTTAGTTTGATGCAGTCCTATTCATTTATTTTAGCTTCTACTTCCCTTGCCTTTGAGGTCAAATTCATAAAATACTCTTTAAGCCCAAGGTCCTTGAGTTTAGTTCTTATGTTTTCTTCGATGCACTTTATTGTTTCAGGTCTTATATTCAAGTCCTTAATCCATTTTGAGTTAATTTGGGTGTGTGGTTATAGACAACAGTCTATTTTCATTTTTTTACAGGAGGCTTTCTAGTTTACCTAGCACTATTTATTAAAGAGGCTTTCCTTTCTCCACTCTATGTTTTTGGCTTTACAAATTAGCTTTTTATACCAATATTAACAACGTCAAACATTAGAAATATTAATTTGGTTACCATAAAAGTCTCAGAACAAAATAGAAAGGGCAAACTTGTAAAACATGCGAAAAGACAACTTAAATAGAAAATGGCTGGACATATGGTAATGAAGCAAACAATACAAAACTTAGCAAACGGTATTGTGGAAAGAAAATAAATGTGCTGACCAGAGCTTTGGGTGTCTTTGTCATGCAAAATGGAAAATGGAAAAGGGGACATGCATTAATCTGAATATATTAACCAATTTCATTAAAAAGTAAACTGAAATATATTCATACTTAGTAGATGAACAAAAGAAATAAAGCTTTAGATTTGGGCAACTTTGGTTAAAATGATGTAAGCAACTTCGAGTCATTAAAAAAATAATTAAAACTAAATTAGGCCAAAATTTAAGATTAATTTAATTTAATTAGGATTTAATTATATTTAATTAGTAATATAGGGAGAAATATTACCTAAATAAGTAACAACCAAGGAATGACACATTCTAAAATATCAAAAGCTATTATGTCAGTGACAGATATCACTGAGAAAGGACTAAAAATAATAATTTTTACTTTGTAAGAAAATGTTAGACTTTTGGATAAAGATAATTGGATGAAGTTGAATCATGGAATCTACCTCTCTCAATATCTAATGACATAAACTACCCAGAGAAACAACATAATTCCCCTTGAGTAACAAAACATGGAAAAGGGCATAATGTCAGGGTATAAACTTTCAGAAGGAGATGGTGGCTAATGAAATAGAAAGTTTTGGCAAGACTCTGCCAGATGTCAAACCCATTCTCATCAACAAAATGAGTCCAGATGCAGAATCTAAAACCACAAACCCATAAGGACCTCCAAGAATGTTTGCTATAGTTTTAAAATGAAAAAATAATAATAAAAATTTTGATACTGTATTAAAATTTCTTCAAATATTTTATAGTAAAATTATATTTATTGTGAAATATGTGACCACTTTAAGATGTTTGACATGATAGTGTCTCCAAAAATGAGTGTTCAGGACCTACCATATTTCTAAATGAACCTGCTAATATGTCCTATATTGAAGAGACGGGGACTTGGAATAGCTTTATCTTGTCACGGAGTGAAAAAATAATTCCTCTAAAGGTCAGCATTGATTTCACTTTCACTTCAGTTATTTTTCAATGTTAAATTCAAGGAAAATACAACTAAAATAAAGAACTCAATGGATAGGCTCAACAATAGAATGGAAATAAACGATAGACGATAAAGCATTGAACTTAAGAACAGTGAATAGAAATTACTCGACTTGAACAACAGAGAAAAAAATAGGTTGAAAAAAAATGAACAGTACCTCAGGGACCTTTGAGACAATAACAAAAATTATAATATTTGTATCATGGAGTCCCAGGAGAGAAAAAAGATGGGGTCCTGAAAAAGCATCTGAAGAAATAACGACTAAAAACTTACCAAATTTGGTTAAAGACATAAACCTATAAATGAATGTCAAGCCAAAGAAATCCATGCCAAATAACATTATAATCAAACTTCTAAAAACTAAAGGCAAAGAAAAAAATCAATCAAAGAAGCAAGCAGAGAAACGATACATTATCTGTAGGGCAACACCAAT
>NW_011888873.1:2303815-2311737 GCF_000151845.1 Pteropus vampyrus | reverse complement strand
CCAGGTAACCATCCTATCTGGAGACAAATCTGAAAATGTTCAAGACTGGCCGCTGTTGGATGTCACTCCTCTATTCCTTGGCATTGAAACTGCTGGCAGAGTCATGACTGTCCTCATCAAGCTCAATCCTACCATTCCTACCAAGAAGACACAGACCTTCACTACTTACTTTATGAAGGTGAGTGGGCCATGACCAAGGATAACAACCTTCTTGGCAAGTTTGAACTCATAGGCATACCTCCTGCGCACCTCGTGGTGCTCCTCAGATTGAAGTCACTTTTGATATTGATGCCAGAGGCATCCCGAATGTCTCTGCTGTGGGTAAGAGTACAGGAAGAAAGAACAAGATTACCATCACTAAAGATAAGGGCTGTCTGAGAAAGGAAGACATAGAGTGCATGATCCAGGAAGCTGAGCATTACAAAGCTAAAGATGAGAAGCAGCAGGACATGGGGTCTTTCAAGGATTCACTTGAATCCTATGCATTCAACATGAAAGCAACTGTTGAAGATGAAAAACTTCAAGGCAAAATCAATGATGAGGAGAAACAGAAGATTCTTGACACATGCAACGAACTCATAAACTGGCTTAATAATAACCAGACTGCAGAGAAGGAAGAATTTGAACATCAGTAGAAAAAGCTGGAAAAAGTCTGCAACCCCATCGATATGAAGCTGTACCAGAAAGCAGGAGGCATGCCAGGAGGAATGCCTGGGGGCTTGCCTGGCAGTGGAGCCCCTGCTTCTGGTGATACCTCTTCTGGATCCACCTCCGAAGAGGTTGATTAAGCCAACCTTGAGCACAGATTTAGTATTGGTCCACACAAAATATGAAAGGACCCACATTTGTAGCAAATTCCACAGCAGTTTTAAAGTTCAACTGCTATACAGTAAATAACTGGTCATTCTTGATATCTGAATATGAAATATGTGTACAGGGAAAGGAAATAAAGATGTACTTTATAACCACTGTATTGTAAAGTAGAAAACACAATGCCTTAAACAAAACTGTATTTAAAATTGGCACCAAAAATAATAATAATGAGAGTAAGAATGGTTATAGTGATAACAGATAATAGAGATTTGAGAGGGAAAAAAATGAAAAGGGATGAGAGAATATTATATAACGATTTTTAAAAATCCACCAAGAAGACATAGAGATACTAAATGTGTATGCACCAAACACTAGAGCTTCAAAATTAAAATAAATACAAATGTAAACTTTTAATTAAAATTAGCATTATAGTGATCCTATCTATTCATTATTATTTTAGTTTCTCCATCTTTCTATTACCTATCTTTCCACCTTCCTATTTATCTGTATATGTGCCCGGAGGGGTAAATGGCATAAGATTTTCCTATATTAATGACAGTTGTTTCTATGGGGTTGGGAATGGTTCTTCACTATCTTTTTTGTCCTTTGCTATATTGGTCGATTTTTTTTTAGATGAGCATTTCTTATAACAGTAAAGCCATAAAAATAACTAATTAAAACAACTAAATTAAAATAATTTATAAATTAATGAGTTCAATGTTTAAACTTTTTATTGGCATTCCAAATTAGATTCAAATTAGATTTTGGAATAATATCTCACAGAAAGCAGATGTGCTCAACTTATGTTAACTCTGCATTTGCCTGTGGTTTAGTTTAAGCGATTTGCTTTGTAAAGGAACGCAAATCCAACCATGGTTTGAATATATATACATGCTTATTTGCTGACTTAATTAAAATGAGATAGAGTCAACTCCTCACTTGAATAAAGCAGAGCATCCTGATCTGTGTGCTGGGGCACCACGTGCCACAGTTATGTGGAGATGACTGATGTTTTCAGACATCAGAAAGAAGGCTCACTGGGGCCTGAAGTGCTAGAGCTCCTGAGCCATTCAACCCTGGCCACAAGCACTATTGTCCATTTACCTGCCTCTGCTATAGAAATATTAATTCTGTACATGCTATGATGCAAAACTTAAAAAAAAAAAAAATGGACCTGGGAGATTGATTACACCCTTATAGGTAAGTCATAATGATAAATGAAGGTGAAGTTTCTTCTGGATTAACTAAGAAATCTCATTAATATTTATGTCAATTTAAATATCATTCAACGGATTATTAAGACAACCATTAGAATTGTAGAATCGTAGGATCTGTAGGTTACAGTTCATAGAACATAGCAATAATCTTTTAAATCTATGTATCTTAAGAGACTCCACAATTAAGCTGAAATTAAAACAATATTAGTACTACTGTGAATACTTTAAAGTTACCAATTTATCAGAATTCAGGAGATTTCCTGCCTTTCTGCAATGGAAATAACAGGGAGACTAATTCATTTATGTTATATTCCTAAGATTATTTTTCACCAGCAGCATTCTCAAGGCTAAGCACAGTAGTTCCAAATAGCACCAAGGAGAAAATGCAGGCTTGAGAAGATAAGATATTAAAATATGGAAAAGGAAGAGTCAAGAATATCTAGGACACTATTTAAGAATAAAGAGGAGAGATTTACCCTGCTAAAGATTAGAACTTTTATGAAGCTACAGCAATTAAGACAGTGTGATATTGCCACAAAGATAAACAGACCAAAGAAACTGACCCAAGAAGCACAATAGAGAGTCCCCAAACAGACCTCCACATATTTAATCTTTGAGATGCGATGTAGGTGACATGGCAGATCAGCAAGGAAAGAAGGCACTTTTCAATAAATAGAATGAGAAAAAAATGGTTATTGATATAGGGAAAAAATAAAATTATATCCCTACCTCATTCTATATCCAAAAATTAATTCCACATTGATCGAGGACTTGAATGTCAGAAGCAAAACTTTAAAATGTTTAGTAGAAAATATAGGTGAACGAGATGCAAAAAGATATTTAACCATTAAAAAGCTTAAAATTTTTGATTACAGCAAAATTAAGAACTTCTTCCCTTAAAAAGTGAAAAGACAAACTATAAACTGGAAAAAGAAATTTGTAGTGCATAAAACCTACAAAGGGTTAATATCACAACAACACAGTATAAGGAGGTCCTACGAATTTGTAAAAAAAATGACAACCCAATAGAAAATTGGCCAAATAATTAATAGGGATTTCTCAGAAGAAAAAGTACATGATCAATAAACATATAAAAATCTACTCAACTCCAGTATTCAGGAAAATGAACAAGATGTTTTAAATCTATTCTGTTGGCAAATAATAAGTAGTTTTACAATGTCAAGATTGTATATCAAAAAGATCGCTTATTTACTATTTGGTGAGAGTTTAAATTAGAACCACCACTTTGGAAAACTGAATTATCTCATGACGTTGAGTATTCTGATATCTATGGCAGAGTAATTCCTCTACTATAAGCTGAGAAACTCTTGTGCATGTGCACCAGAAGACAAAAAACAAAAACCAAAATTCAGTGTCATTCATAATAGTGAAAATCTGGAAATAAACCAAATGTTTATTAATAGAATGAGTAAATTAACAGGAAAATGGATGAATAAGCTTTAAAAAAAAAACTAAACTATATGTTGTTTAAGCAATCATGTATATGTGATAAAACATATTTTTTTTAAGTAAGAGAATCGTAAACAAATTTAAGATAGTGGTTACCCCTGGGTTTGGAGGCGTGAAACAGGAAAAAAGCACCAGTGAAGAGCAGATGTTCGCTGTTTCGGTCAGCATTCTGGTCCTTGGGTTGCGTGGTGGCTTCATAGGTGATCACTATATTATTTAAATACATTCGAACATATTTACGTAAGGGCCCAAGCACAGTCAAGGATGAACTATGAAGCAAGGTGCACTATGAACCAAGGATTATGATTAATTCATTTGTGTACTTTAATTCATTTTAAAAAGGGAGAAAAGTGAAACAAAAGAAGAGAATTTTTAACAAGTGGAATAAAAGGCTTCTTATCATTTTCTTATTCTATAATTTTCTTTGTTGCCTCTTTAGCAATGTTTTATTTTAAATTTGATTCTTCATAAAATTTTTTATCTTTGCTCTCCAGATTTCTCTTCCAAGTCTATTCTTAAATACACAGTGTTCACTATTTGTTAGTATCCAGGTGAGAAAGTTCAGAATATATTCTTTTAAGAGTTCAGTTTCTGCAGCATGTTGTATTAATGTTTCATATAAACTATTATTTCTTTTCCAATTGTAACTCTAATTTAGAAACAAAGTGGCATGATACTCTACATTGTTCGGGTTGATTTTTTCAATGTAGCCGACACTAGAATTAAATTGATGAATCTAACAACACAGATTCACCAATGGCCAACACACTAATCTCTCATCTGCTAGTTGCTAGTTATGTTATCGAACAGAGTTTGTCCACCTGGCACTAACAGAGTCAAACATTAAATACCGAAAATTGCAGTGGAGAAATATTGGCTATTGTACTATGAATGACGCCACCCAACAGAACTGGAAGCTAATGCTCAAAAAGCCAGAACTCCCTGATGGTGTGTAGGTTACAGATTGTATAGGACAAAGTCATAAGACACCATGGGTTAGGAGTTCAGAGTTGTGCTGGGAGTTGACTGGTTGGAGGTGAGGTAAGGGTAGTAAATCATTTCTTCAGGTCTTGAGGACAGTTCTGAGGTCTGTTCCGGGGTCCCTCTGTCCTATATCATTCAGCCTTAGGGCTCAGGAGCTGAAACATAACTTAGGTAAAGATGATATCCTTAGCCTGCCAGAGGTCAGGCCCTTGTGATCATTAGTCAGGTCCAGGCTACTGTCTTCTGCTGTTTCAGGGGTCACTGATTATCTAGGGGAAAGGCTAGGTCTGTCTCTCTCTCTCTCTCTCTCTCTCTCTCTCTCTATATATATATATATATATATATGTATATCATTCTCTCTTTCTCTCTCTCTCTCTCTCTCTATATATATATATAAATCTATATATATATATCATTCTCTCTATAGATAGATAGATAGATAGATAGATAGATAGATAGATAGATAGATATTCTCTATCTATCTATATAGAGAGAGTGATTTCTAGAGGTAGCATATAAAGCCAAATTTAATCAAAGTCATAAAGACCCTCTGTTTCAGCTATCACTGTATTTTTCCACTGAGTTGGAAAGAGAAAGTACAACTCTGTGAAGCTAGACTAGTGTGTTACTCATAACATTTAAGGAGCTTTGTTTTTTTAACCTTTCGCTGCTTAACTGTCACACATCGCATCTCAGGTGAAAGGCACTTATATTATGGGGACTTTCCCTTAGTGCCTTGTGGCACCTTGAGAGCAGACCTTCATTTAGAAGCATTTAAATACTTGATATTATCGACATGACAAAGGAAGAAATTGGTATCTTTTAGTTCCTGAAGACAAGACCACAGTGACAGTAACTAGGTCAAGCCATGGCACCCAGAGAGTCAGTCTGGGTTTCTGAGAGTGAATCCCCTTTATCTTCCTGTCATGACTCACCACTCATTGACCAGATCAGCAAGTTCAGGTGGAACAGTGCAGCAAAATAGCAAACATCATGGTGCATGAGCATGTCATGTGCTGCTGGCACTCATAATGGTCAACAGACCTGTCTTTTTGTGGACAAGAGGTAGGTTGAAAACTGTCTCTTTGTAGATTTTCTTGAATCTTTCCAATTGGATCGAGATTAACTTAAGGTTCAGGAAGATTGCTGAACAACGTAGAAACACAGGTGGAATTCTGCTGTTTAGCAGGCCTAGGTTAGAGTAAGTGGGTCGGTCCTTTGTCTTTGTAGCCTCAGATCACCCTTGAGACACATCGTGATGCCACTACTGATTTGGAACTTGGTGGAGAGTGGGTTGCTATATACTGCATTTAGGGAGAAGAGATATTAATAGCAAAAAGTTATAAAATGAGTGGGACTGCTCATTGTGGGAGGTAGGGATTTAAACTATAAGAATTTAGCACTTGACAGCCATATTAGCTAGTGGGGCTTGATAAAATCCCTTCCAGTGAGATATAAGCAGTGTGAAAACTGATGAACCCAATGTTATTTCATGATCATCCAGATCATTTGGTAGAGGATTTCTTACTTGTGAATAAAATGTCACATTTCATATGCATTGTTATAAATCTAATACAATACCACTTAAGTCATGTATATTCTTCCAGAAGTGTCCGGAAGACTCAAAGTCCTACAAATTAATATTTCATATAGGCAGAGTGCCAGCCTTTTATAAGCTATAGATTTTATGTTCGTAAGAGCTCTGGGCAGGGCCAGTTTAAACACATATCATGGCAAGGTTATTTTTCAAAATACCATTTTGATATTTCACTATTCCTGTTGGGTCTGGATGATGTGGGTCATGGAGGCATAGTTGGTGTTATATCATCTTATAAAGAGTCCTCTCACTCTTCAAAGGCAAGGTATTTCGAACATTGGAATAAAGTCTTTCCCAACATTTGCTGACAGATGTTTGCATATGAGTTGTTTCTACTCCTCTTGAAAAGGTACGATTATTAAAGCATATATTTATAAGGATAACATTTTATTTTGAATAGATTAAGTCTGAATAATTATAAATATTCTTCAAGGAAAGGATGAGCTGCCTTTTTTTGTCTTTGAAGTTTTTCTCATATTGTGGGCCTGACAAATAGAACAATTTTTACAGTACTGTTGAACTACACTGTCAAAATTGTGGAGGATGTCACCCACATCTAATTATTCTTAGAATTCCTTCCTTGTTTCTATGTGCCAGACCATGAGTTAAACTAGTGGAGAATGGAAATAAATCCTTTGGCCATACCAAGTGGCTATCTGGGGAGAGCCAAAGATAATTTGGGCACAAAGTAACCCTGAAAGTTTGCTAAGTATTTCCACCTTCTGAATTTCAGGTTGTCAAAGAAGACAGGCTATTTTTCAAAAAATCAAGAGTCCACTCTGAGAATGAAGAATAGCAAAGATTTGTATTAGAGATCTGACAACATAATAGTCATAGAAGACAGTAATACAAGGACCATTTGGAAATATTAACTCCAGAAGTGAGGCACTCTGATGATTTTATAATCGTCATTAGCCATGAGTTACCCCAAAGCATAGTCAGCACCACTGAAGATGTTAACAGTTTTCATTATCTTTTGTTAAAGAAGAAACTGTACACACTTGAGGAAGAACAAGTTCTGCTGCTTGGGGTGCCTTTGCTGACCTGGTGGGGGTGGGATTTTTCCCACGGTGTTCGGCTTGAGTAAGGTGGTTACTGTTTAAAAGTTCTGTCTTGCTAGGCTGCCCCTTTCCTGGTCCTTTGGCTAGAGAGAACAGGCTCCTTTGGAAGCTTTATTTATTTTATTGGTCCGCGCCCATTGGTGATTCTGGGTTGCTGGCCTCTCTGGTATTCAGTCCAGGATATATGAGAAAAAAAAAAAGAAAGAAAACTCAGGGAACCCATTGCCATGTCACTCCCAGGTTCTGAGTTCACTCCCCAGTCTTCCTTCCTCTATCCACTTTTGGAGTCTTCATATATTTGTTTTATAATGTCCAGGCTTTTTAGCTGTACTTAATAGGAGGAATAGGGAGAAGTGCATCTATCCCATCTTGGTCCCCATAGTATTTTTATACCAAGTAAATAGGAATTGAGAAACATAGCATAAATTGCAGATGTTTCTAGAGATACGCAGAGTGCTCTAGATCAGAGTTTTCGCCAGAGGAGACCCTGCCCTTGGACTATTTTTTTTTTTTAATTAACTTAATTTGGTTTAATAGTCATAAAATAATATTTTACATACAATCGAATGCATTTAAGACTACAGTTTGATGAGTTTTGATGAATGTATACACTTGCATAGCCATCACCACCATCAAGATATCAAATATTTCTACTACCCCCCAAATCTTCCTTGTGCCCCTTTGCAGTTGATAGAGCCCTAATCCCTGCCCCAGGCAAGTACTGATATAATTTCTCTGACTGTAGCTTAGTTTTTGCCTGTTCTAATCCTTTATTTAAAT
>NW_011888873.1:2299418-2303765 GCF_000151845.1 Pteropus vampyrus | reverse complement strand
TGGAATAAAGTCTTTCCCAACATTTGCTGACAGATGTTTGCATATGAGTTGTTTCTACTCCTCTTGAAAAGGTACGATTATTAAAGCATATATTTATAAGGATAACATTTTATTTTGAATAGATTAAGTCTGAATAATTATAAATATTCTTCAAGGAAAGGATGAGCTGCCTTTTTTTGTCTTTGAAGTTTTTCTCATATTGTGGGCCTGACAAATAGAACAATTTTTACAGTACTGTTGAACTACACTGTCAAAATTGTGGAGGATGTCACCCACATCTAATTATTCTTAGAATTCCTTCCTTGTTTCTATGTGCCAGACCATGAGTTAAACTAGTGGAGAATGGAAATAAATCCTTTGGCCATACCAAGTGGCTATCTGGGGAGAGCCAAAGATAATTTGGGCACAAAGTAACCCTGAAAGTTTGCTAAGTATTTCCACCTTCTGAATTTCAGGTTGTCAAAGAAGACAGGCTATTTTTCAAAAAATCAAGAGTCCACTCTGAGAATGAAGAATAGCAAAGATTTGTATTAGAGATCTGACAACATAATAGTCATAGAAGACAGTAATACAAGGACCATTTGGAAATATTAACTCCAGAAGTGAGGCACTCTGATGATTTTATAATCGTCATTAGCCATGAGTTACCCCAAAGCATAGTCAGCACCACTGAAGATGTTAACAGTTTTCATTATCTTTTGTTAAAGAAGAAACTGTACACACTTGAGGAAGAACAAGTTCTGCTGCTTGGGGTGCCTTTGCTGACCTGGTGGGGGTGGGATTTTTCCCACGGTGTTCGGCTTGAGTAAGGTGGTTACTGTTTAAAAGTTCTGTCTTGCTAGGCTGCCCCTTTCCTGGTCCTTTGGCTAGAGAGAACAGGCTCCTTTGGAAGCTTTATTTATTTTATTGGTCCGCGCCCATTGGTGATTCTGGGTTGCTGGCCTCTCTGGTATTCAGTCCAGGATATATGAGAAAAAAAAAAAGAAAGAAAACTCAGGGAACCCATTGCCATGTCACTCCCAGGTTCTGAGTTCACTCCCCAGTCTTCCTTCCTCTATCCACTTTTGGAGTCTTCATATATTTGTTTTATAATGTCCAGGCTTTTTAGCTGTACTTAATAGGAGGAATAGGGAGAAGTGCATCTATCCCATCTTGGTCCCCATAGTATTTTTATACCAAGTAAATAGGAATTGAGAAACATAGCATAAATTGCAGATGTTTCTAGAGATACGCAGAGTGCTCTAGATCAGAGTTTTCGCCAGAGGAGACCCTGCCCTTGGACTATTTTTTTTTTTTAATTAACTTAATTTGGTTTAATAGTCATAAAATAATATTTTACATACAATCGAATGCATTTAAGACTACAGTTTGATGAGTTTTGATGAATGTATACACTTGCATAGCCATCACCACCATCAAGATATCAAATATTTCTACTACCCCCCAAATCTTCCTTGTGCCCCTTTGCAGTTGATAGAGCCCTAATCCCTGCCCCAGGCAAGTACTGATATAATTTCTCTGACTGTAGCTTAGTTTTTGCCTGTTCTAATCCTTTATTTAAATGGAATCATTTAGTATGTACTCGTGTCTGGCTTCCTTCACTCAACAAGATGTTTCTAAGTTTCATCCATGTTTTGTGTATTGGTAGTTTGTTCTTTTTTATTGGTGACTGCTATTCCCTTGTATGACCATACCTCAACTGTGTATTCATTCACCTCTTGATGGACATTGTGTTGTTTCCATCTTAGGCCATTATGAATAAAGGTGCTGTGAATATTCATGTACAATCCCTTCTGGTGGACATACATGTTCATTCCTCTCGAATAAACACCGAGGAGCAGAATGATCGGCTCATCCAGTAGGTGTATACTTAACTTTATAAGAAATTGACAAACTGATTTCGCAAGTAGCTGACCAATTTTGCATTTATCAGCAATGCATGAGAGTTCTAATGACTTTAGAGCCTTGGACTCTGCCACAGACACTGCCACCAGCAAGGGTAAGGATCCCTCCCAAGCTGGCATGGTTTCAGTGCTAGGCTGAGCCAATGGAACCTTTTACTAAAAACCAGCCCATCTCAGGCTTTAAATTCCCTCGCACAGGAAGACTGCGGGGCTTCTCTGGCACATACCCAGAACCACTCTTTCCATTTGAATTTTGAATTCTGGACTTTGAATCCAACAGGTCTGACTTTTGAATTCTGGACTTTGAATCCAACAGGTCTGCCTAATCCGACTTTGTCAGTACAGGGGATCCTTCTCTAAGGGAAAACAATCACTGCCAGGTGTCATTAAGAAGCTTAGCCTGAAAGAGATTTAAATATCATTTGGAGGGATGAAGGTAGACCAGGCAGGTATCAGTAATGTGGGTAGGAGGTAATGAAAACAATGATTTTGAGGCTGTTTTAATCCTAATAGACCTTGAAAGACTTGTAAATTACTTACTTTCACAGTGTGGAGCTTATTGATATTAATATATTAATATATTATATTATATTAATATAAACAATTTTTAAAAACAATTTTATAAACAATTAATATAAACAATTTTTTTCACTGCAAATGAGAAAAAGGCTTTAGGCAAAAGAAATAGTCCTCAATTAATTCCATTAATTCAATTTCAATTAATTTGAAAATAATTTTTACCAATCTTTCTCTTTAAAGTTATGTAGGAAATTAAACTTTATCTGGAAAATATCTCAACTCATCCAACACTGGCTAGTATTGTTACCATTTTCTAGTTGTCACCTACTCATCAGACCACCTGATAGAAATCCTACTCAACTGATACTTCTCTCCTTTGACATCCAGTCCCAACCAATTCATGGAAATTTTCTTCAAGACAAATTCTGGTTCACAATAAGAGGCCCAGAGCAGATGGTCAGATGAGTTTGGTCCTAAGCCTTAGTCTCCCTATATTTAGATTGAGAGTATTTCTAAAATTATATCTCTGGCTATATGTTACCTGTATTCCTCTGGATGCATGTTACAATGTTAAGATGCCTGCAGGACAGACAGAATAGAAAGGGCCCCGAGATGGTAAGAGATGCTTACTCCAGGACAAAACATTTCCCAGAAGGACAATGTTCTTTCAGGGTGTGGTAACTGGAATGTTTGCTGTGATCCTGTAGAATGTTAATCTAGCAAGAAGAAAAATCACCTGGCCAATATCCAAGTGACACAAAAGCTGACTCACAAGGCGTCTACCAAGGATTATTCACCTCATGTTAAGACGAGGCCCTCACTTGGAGGCCTGGTGTGACACAGAAAGAGACTGCTCTGCTTCTTCCTTACCCTCCTCTCCCTGCCACTAGGTCAAAATCCTCTGATTTGGGGAAGAGGGGAGACTTGGTGAGGAGAGTGCCAGAGCCACTGGTGTGGGCCCCAGAGAAGGGGCCCTACTTTTCAGCCCCTTGGATTTGGGGTTCTGTAAATCAGAAGGGACTGGTGCTCTGTTTCCTGCTTGGACCCCTAAAAGAGAAGCTCCCACAGTGCACTCTCCATTATGGTAGCTGTAGAAAAGACTATATGGTCAGTGGGCCTGAGGCATTCCCTCCAGAATAAGCATGTACCAAGCATATCCCATAAGGGCGTTAAGGGCAGTCTCTAAAAAGCTGAGCATTTCTGACTTAGCTTGGCCTGGAACCTTTGTAGTCTGTGGAAAGTATGATCCACTAAGACCCATCAGTTGACCTGCTTCAGGATTGGCCAGAATCATTTCTATTTTTTAATCGAGTCATGCAGGTTTCTTTTGCTTTCTTTTTGATAGATAAATAGCTGGAGTTTAGGAGGCTAGCCAAAGATTACCTAGGATAAGGAAGGGGTTCTGGAGTTTTCTTTGATTCACCTTATTCTCGCTGACTTGAAAGGAAGGGAAGTACTTATCAGCTGTTGCCTGTTTATACCACCCAACTATCTGACAAACTCCTCCAGGGCATGAAAGATGTCTTTTAGTTCTATAATCCTAGCATCTAGCACAATGCCTGGCAAAGAAATTGTAAATGCTCAATAAATATTTATTAAATGAAAACTTTAAATTCCCCAGGGATTGTCTTCACTCTTAGGACTAATCCTGCCGAATGGCTGCTACAGTTATGGAGGCTCTCTCTCTCTCTCTCTCAAAGTAGCTTAGCATAGTGGTTAAATGGGTAGACCTATAAATAATGGGTAGTCTGTAAATAGACTCCTGAGTCTCAGTACTGACCCTGCCACTTATTGCACTGTGCCTGTGGTCAACTTACTTCAGATTTTTCTGTAAATTGATGATACCTCATAAAGTTGATAAGAGAATTGCCTGAGTTAATATTTATAAACCAATTAGAATTAGGGAGGCACAAATTTGAGAGCT
>NW_011888873.1:2285146-2298403 GCF_000151845.1 Pteropus vampyrus | reverse complement strand
ACCAACACAGAAGCTTTCTAAACCTGGTTCTTCCGGATTTTTATGGAGGCTTCACCTGGAGTCCATCATCCTGACTGCTTGACATCTGACTGATAACCATTGGGCCCTAGGACTAAGGATATAAGAATGTACTTTTTATAATAAGAACTTTTAACTTCTTTCTTCTTTGGAACACTTCTGGGTTTATTGTCTAGCTGTGTTTCTAGTTTGAAAACTCCAAGGTCCTTGAATAAATATCATTTATTCCTACCTAGCAAAGCTTCCAGATTCTTTGAGTTTTCTCAGTACCACTATCACCTCCCTAACTTTGAGCAGAGTTCTTGCTTTCTACTTCATAGAAAATATAGAAACTTTTACAAAGGAACTTCCTGTCACAAAAACTACAAACCTAGCATCATTCACACCCAGGCTCATACTCTCAGACTTTCTTCCTGTTAAAAAAAAAAAAGTATTTCCTCTCTTCACCACAATTATGTTTAAATTTACCCTGCCCTCATATTCTCAGGAAACCTATAGTCACTTTTCCCTTCAGTATTTTTGATCTTTCTTTTAACTGGACTCTTATCTGAATTTAAACAAGCTCAAATCTTTCTCTTAAAAAAAGAAAACAAAATAAAACAGAAACACTTCAACTCACTTCCCCCTCTAGCTACTTCTCTCTCTCCCTTGTTTTTTAAAGCCAATTTGTCAAGTTTTCTATACCTGTTATTTCTGTTGCTTCACTTTCCACTAATATTTCAATCCCCTCTAAGCTAGCTTGTCTCAATATTTGCACAGAACCCCCTTTTCAGAATTGCTTATAACCTGTCACAAATCCAATGCATATTTAAAGTATTCATTTTCTCTGGATTTTCAGTAATTTGTTACAGCTGGCCATTGCCTCTGGAAACGGTCTTTCCTTGGCTTGCTCACTGTATACTCTTTGTTCTTCCACCTTTGATTGTGGCTGTCCTTTTCAGTCTCTTTTCTTGGGTCTTTAAGTTGGACCCTCCTTCTCTTTTCATGTGTACTCTCCCTAGGTAGAATCTGTAGGTACGACATCTACAAGGCCCTGCACAGACCTCCCTCTTGACCTCATCTACTCTGTTGTTGACTCTCCTCTAGCTACAACAGCCTCCTCAACGCTCCCTAAACCTGCTAGGCAGTAATGAGTTTTGGAATTATTTTGATAGAATCATTGAATTAGCTTTCAATAAATTGGCCAAGCATGCTTCCCTTGAAGGGAACTGCGTGTGGGGCTATAGGTCCCTGAGCTTACATCTAAGTCACTTAAAAACAAAGATTATAGATTAGATAATGGGCTCTTTCAACTTAAACATGCTACTTTAATAGATATTGTACCAAGTTTAAATTTGGTAAAAACATTTTCTTGAGAGATATTTGCGTTTTCTGAACATTCCTAAACATGTCAGTTCCTCAGTTCTTTTCATTACAAATGTAGCAGATGGTAGAGATTCTGTGCATGAAGATTCTTCTGTGGATATTTGTTGATCTGTTCACCAGGTAATAATTTATTATAATCATATTACAAAGGATAAGGATGGAACAGTTAGAGAATCAATTAAGAAACTAATGTGAATAGATATTCCAGTTTGCTCCTTCAACTAAAGAGCTGATACTGAGAATTACTTTAGACTCAAGTTCTAATATTAAGCAAGTTATGATTTCTCAACTAATATGTATAAGTTGAGGTAAAGCAGGAAATAAACAAGCTAAACAAAATCCCACATCATGGCTGTTGGAAAGCTATGGCACCCTCCCCACCCTTACTCTTATACTGACTTATGTTCTCATTACTGAGATAGTTTGGTGTCACTTCCACCCCTTTGCTTTAATTCCACTTTTGAAGCCAGATAACGCACTGGCATGGTTTTAAAGTCAAAATGATATAAAGTAAACATGAGAAATCTCACTTCTATTTGTCCTCATCTACCATTTCTATTAGTTTTTTTTTTATCTTTCTGGTGTTTCTTTATGCAAATGCATTCTTATCCCTCCACTCCCTTTTTTCATAGTGTACTGTATTTCGTCCCTTCTCACCTATCTATACATGCTGGAGATCTCTACTATCAGTTGAGGAGGATTCCCCTTATTGTTTTATAGCAAATTGTGTTACACTGTGTGGATGCATCATAGTGTATTTAACTTGTTTTTACAATTGGGTTGCTGCCATTTTTTACTATTAAAGCAATGTTGTGATGAATAATTGTGTATATAATTTTTTACATGTACAGGTCTATGGGTAATTTGGATTCTAATAAATGAGGTTGCTACTTCAAAGACTAAATAATTTGATATGTATTGCCAGATTCTCCTCCATCGTGAATTATATCGTTTTGCAGTCCCAGCAAAGGGAAAATACATGTCCCCATAGACATACCAACAGAATGTTATCAAACTTAAGGATTTTTGTCAATCTACTAGATAACAGATACCTTAATTTGCATTTCTCTTATTATGATGGAGATTAAGTTATTTATCTGGACATTTGGTCTTTTTTGGTGAACTGTCTGTTCGTGCCCTGGTCTATTTTTCTACTGGGTTATTCTAAGACTTCTTTATAGAGTAGAGAGGTTAGAAAGGGCTCGATTTTCTCAACACATTACAGAACCGTAGCTTTAAGAGAGTCTTAAAGTTATTCACGCCACCCTCTACTCCCTGGAAACAGTAATCTCCTATTCTCAATCAGAAGAATTGTATTTAGTTTTCTGACTTGAAAGTAATATATATTCATTATAGAAATATTGGAAAAAATTTTAAATAATCCATGTTCATACTTTCTTATATTCCTTTTCTAAGTATGTACATAAAATAAAAAGGGACCATCTTCCCCTGTCACATTATCTCCCAGAGGTGGCCATCAGTGAATATCGTGGTTTGTTGTATATAACCCTAGTTCTTCTTTACCCCTCCATTAGCCATATTTAAAATTTATGTGTTGGAAAATGTTTCATTTCGGCAATATCTTATATATTCTGTTACTTATATTTCCACAAAGCAAACAAACAAAACTATGGTCATATTTAGGGATGGTGATCTATACAAACCTAGTATCCTTCCTGACATGGTCATTTTAGAGAGGAGCCAGGAAGAACAGAGGTCTGCCTATCCTATTTGGTAATTTGCTGCCATCTCAAAATACTTGATTATAGGGTCCTGTTGCATCCTTTTTGGCCCTCCTAAATTAAGCACTTGGTTAAAAAATATTTTAACTTCAATTAGTAGGACAACAACAGAAACAACAAAAAACACTAGAACATGCTGGTAATTTTAAGTCAGAATTTATATTTCAAATAAAAACTCATAGCAACAAATTTTTACAAAATTTGGAAACACCTTAAGATAACGTTACATGCTTCATTTACTTAGAAAAAGTTACATAATCCAAATAGCTGTCATTTATAAACATGAGTTTCTTTTTTTTTCAGCAAAAGAAAACTCATGTGAAATATGTGACAGGAAACCAGTGAGACACAATGATGCAGGGACAACTTATCAGCTCCCTGAGTGAGGAAGTTTGGAGCCTGGCCTCCCGGGCTGGGGGCTGTGCTGCTTCTCCTCTCTGGCCTTCAGTTTCCCCATGCATCAAGGGAAGACTGGATTTCTACAGTCCTGTGTATCATGGTCCTTTCATTTCAGAGAACAGGAGATAATTATAACAATATCATTTTCCTTTGATCAGAAACTTCAACAAAAAATAACGTGCTCAAAAATTCTACTACAAAGGGTACTATGGTTTTTATTGTGACTCTCACTGTGTTTGAAAGTTTCCATCTCAAAAGTTTCTGATTTGGTTCACTTTCTTGGAGATCTCTGCCTTGGGAACATCCTCCACACACAGCAGTACACGTGAAGAAATTAGCAGTCCTTTTCCTGAAGCCGTGGCCTATGATTCTGCCTTTATTACAGACTGTGCTGTGCTCAGGCTCAAATCATGGTCTGATTAGAGTGCCCAGCTGACTGATTTACTATTTGTTCCTTACATTTCACTGTTTATCATATTAAGTTGTATTTTAGTATGTTCTTGCAGAATTTCTTCAATTTATCGGTTTGATCAATAGTTTGAGGTTTTTACCTAACAGTACATCAGGTATTTTGCTGGTATGTGAGGCTCAAGAGATTGTATGAGGACAAACAATAAGATACATCTGCTGGTGGATGAGTTGCCTTTCAGTACCTTATAGATCTAACTTTGTCTCCCTCTATTAAAGTTGTAGTTAGTCTTAAAAGAGTCGGCTTAGTTTGCTCACACTTTCAAGTAAAATATTTAGTTTCTTTTTCAATATTAAGCATGATTTTTAAAGATATGCTTCGGACAAACACCACAAAACCATGCGCTCAAACAAATGATCTAAAAATACAGCTGATTTATCTCCAAATACCAATTCTAAAATCAAGGTTTCAAACCTTTGACCATACACATGAATCCCTAAATTCTAGGATATATTATTCCACGTAATCATTTCCATAGTTCGACAAAAACTAGAATTAATACTCTTAAATGAGAGCATATCAATATCACTGAAATTCATTACTATAATGTTTAACTTTTTTCTAATTACTTGAAAATTCATAGGATAGCATCACTAAAACTTGCTAATTATGAGAGCTATTAATTTACAATTATTTCCTCTCATAATGATTGTACTGTTATTCATTTCTTTATTCCTAATTAAATTCAATTTCGACTACCTGATTTTGAGTTTGAGGTAGCTTCATAGTAGTTCTATTGCTATGAAAGTGGCATGTTTCAAAGTTCCACCTGAAGTAGTAGATTAGGTTTAAATGAGGGAAAATTCAATACCAGTTACAACATCATTTCCTCATTTGGCATACAAACTAAAAAAAAAATCATCCATTTCATTAGTGATAAAAATACAGTTCTTTTGTGAGCATAGACACAATACATGGAATCTGTTTCTTTGCATGAAAAGTAGAGTCAAAGGAAAATGACTCAAATTCTGTTGCTACCTTTCGGTTAACTCGAGTAAGAATGTGCATAAGCTCAAGCTTGTCAGCGTGCAGTTTCAGCATAGCACAAAGTGACTGGATGAACCAGGATCCATCCTTGGAATTTCGCCAGGAATAGTAACCTACAAGGCAAAATATAACCAAAACCATGGATATCTGACTTTATAAATTATTAGAGTATCATAAAGGTAAAACAAGCATAAACTTCCACGGGTATTATTATCCATAAAAGGGAAAAAAATAAATAAATGACACTTTCGGTTTCAGGGGAAATTATGCTGGAGGGAGGAGGTAGGCGGGGGTGGCGGGGGGCGAGGCGGGGAACGTGTTGTGCATACACCTCTGCTTTTGGTAAGGAAAAAAAAAGTTGTGGCCTAACTTCACCATTGAATTATTGAGAGTTCTACTTCTTGGGATTCCCTTCCCATGGGGAAGAACAGATAAACACACAGAAGAAGCAAAAGCAAAGATATAAAAAAGGACTATTATAAGTAGCATGATGTTACAATCAGATTATTGGCTTATCCAAGAAATAAATTGCATGTATGCATATACATTTAAGTGTCCTAAATTTGTCTACATGGCATCTGAATAAAGCATAATAAACACATGACAGAATATTTTAAAAAGTGAAAGTGTATTTATTGTACTTTTTTCAGATTAGCTATGAATCCATTGCTTTTAATTTATAAGTACTTTACCTGGAAAGATGCCTGAGTTAAAAAGAAATCATATTAAGCATATTTGAAAATATAACACTGTTTAAAAATACATTTATCCTGTGTTTCCAAACTTTGTGACATTCTGAGTTAGTCGTATAATGCTCAATATTTATATGATGACATGTGCAACACAACCACATATATCATTTTTTATTTTCTTTTCCCTCATTCCACTTCTCCCTCTAATGTACTATTAATATTTACCTTTTATTTTCTATCTTCCAAAGAATTCCTGCAAAACATACCTCTCCCCTATTCAAGAAGTGGATGTAGCTCTGAGTTGGTTTATATTACAATAAAGTATCCTATCTTGTATTAAGTTAATGAATGACACTGTGTAAGTATGCTTTCTTATATATGCCCATTTTCTAGCCAAACTTGGCTAAAAACAACTTTTTTGAGACCTCTCTGTGGTTAACGTACCCTAAAATACCAACGATTAGCTATTTTTTATGGATATCAAAATATTGACAGCCTTTGGAACATACCCTCCATTGTCTAAAATGTACACATAACATTCATTATTTGTAACTTTCTTACCAGGTGCTGTAGAGTACGCATACAGGAAGTCTGCTTCAACTGGTATTTTCTGACACGTCATGTCATCTTCAACACCACTGTCAGTCTCAATACCACAGTCCAGCTCTGAACCTCGGCAGGCCTGGAGGTTAGAAAATAAACGCTTATTCAAAAAAAATGTGTGTACACACCTAATTGATTTCTAAGAGATGCAAAGGCTATGTAAAAATTGATGTTAATTATGCAGGAACTTTTTGATACATCTGAAATTAGAATTTATTCTATATCTCCTTAGTGGTGGTTTAAATGAATGAAAAAGTAACGATAGTTCAGTAGCTGCAGGGAAAAAAATTAATCCTTTGAATAGTCCACAATCAAGTAAATTAATCCCCAATACATCTTCAGTAACCAAGTTGCTCAGTTATATATTACCTGAATAATGAAAAGTTTGGGTTTTCCAGTTAGACTTCTACAATAATCCCCTCTGAAAAAACTTGTTAATTTTCTCAGGTCAACAGGCCCATTTGTTCCAAAAATGATTCCTTCATCACCGTGGCTTAGAATCACACAAATAAAACTGCTCCTTTTGCTATGATCTTCTTTAGAAACTGGAAAAAGTTTACAAATAAGAAAAAACAAACAAAAACGATGCAACTTCAGTCAACAATCTCATATATAATGTATGGGAATAAGATGAAGAAACTTGAGAACAGAACTAAGAGCAACATACCTCAAAGCATTTTAAAAGTTGGCATGAATAACTTCTATTTTACTTATATAAAATATAGAGAAGATTTTATTTACAGTAAAGTTCCACAATTCTTAGGCTTTACTATTATATGTATAATTATGACTAGACCTTGGGCAATAAAATTGTCCTCAGATAAAATTGGACAACGAAGGTCATTCTTTTAATTATTTCTTACCACTGCACATCAATTCCACAATTTCTTCGCGTGTAAGATCATTGCTATTCCTGACTTCATAATTCAAGCGTGTGAATGTTTCCCTGAGATTTGCTGCATCTACATCTGTACCAGACCGAGATGCCATTCCTTGGAACAGAAAGAATTATTATTAATTGCATTTTTTACAAAAAGATTAACTGCTCTAAAATGAAATGACCTATTCAATGATTTACACGATCCACAATAAATCTTCCTTTCAAATGCTAAGAAAATTCAATTATTCTTATCATGGTGACACAAAGTCTTTTTAATTTCCTAGCATGTAAGATATTTCATAATGTAAGCTCTATCAATGTATCATAATGTAAGCAGATGCCAATGTGTTTTAGTCACAAGGATATATTTCACAGCTGCTTAGACAGTAAAAAACAGAAACTTAAAAGCCTAAAGAGGGATTCATTTATGATGGAATACTATTTGCCACAAAAATTTTTATAGACAAACTTTTGCCATGAGAAATTTTTTTTTTTTAATTTTTATAAGTTTTTGAGCTAAATTGATGACTTATGCCAAGGAGCAAGATCTCAAATGTTCCCTGGGAAATGGTCATTAAAAAAAAAAAGACTAGACAACAATAGGATCCTATTTTTTTTTTTAAATTATATATATATATATATATATGTACACACACACATATATATATATATACACACACACACACACACACATATATATATATATATATATATATATATAATGATATATCTCACACATTCAGAATTGTCTCTTTGATTTTAAGTTCCCAACGATTTTAAGATATATGACTACTTTCATAATATCTTTTCAAGGAAAAAAAAACCCCAGAAACCACTACCACATTAATATTGTTCATTAGGCATTCTGCTATGGTAATCTCCTTTAATCCTTCCAACCACTATGAGAGTTATTATGACTAGCTTTATTTGTATAGATGTAGGACATGGAGCACATAGGAATTCGGGAACTTGTCCTAAGTAACAGAGCTAGTGTTAGACCTCTATCCAGGGGTCCAGGGCTTTCATTGCTCCTTAACAGTACCTTCCACATACATGTACAGATTGTATGAGGCACTCAGATTTAAAAATGCTAAAGTGTTGTGGGGAACGCGCTTTAGAATTGAGTAAATTTAAGATCTATAAATAGAAAAAGGAATACGTGTCTATATCTCAAAAATATTAATTATTTCTGAGTGGTATGATTATGAGTGATTTTAATTTTTCTTTGGCTAATATGTACTTTCTAAAATTTCTATTAAAGGCATATATTATTTTTATAAACTTAAAATGAGCTCATCGATGTTTTATCATTGGAAAGGCTGAGGACACCATGCAACTGTGTGACAAGGTGACTGAATTCTGGCCCTGGTTTGTGAGCACTTAGTAGGATAGAAAACGCCAGACAGTCAGAGATCATTGTGAGAACCTGACCTTCAAATTTCAGACAGAAAAGGAGCTAAAGTCATACTACTGGTCTAAGTATTTTTTAGGGGAATAGTGGAATGACAATGCTTAATGGCTGAAGGTGGTATGTAAATTTATAGTCAATAAAAGCAATAAAAATGGTGCCAATCAGATTTAGACATCCATTTTTGACCATTCTTCCTCACTCCTATTATTACTCTCACACCAAATCCTGCTTATCATTCCCAGTGTAATTTGGCTTTCTTTCCATTTTCACCACCACTCGGGTAGATAGCCTCCTAAATTGGATCTGCTGCGCTTCTAGTTTCTTTAAAAATTAGTTCAAATTTGGTTAATATGCCAATTAAAAGAATTACTATGGCATCAATTCGAAGATGAAAAAATGGAGAGATAGCCAAAATTTTCACTCTTAGGGTAATTTATGCAAATTAAGCGAACAGTATATTTAGGGAATGGATTATATAATCGTTAAAATAACATATGAAAATTATACGGCAACTCGAAAAAATGCTTATATTAAGTGGAACAAATAGGATACAATGTTCTTATACATTATGAATAAAATTAATCTTTGAAAGAAACTGTCAAGGAAAAAATATCAAGCCATACATCAAGATGTTAATTAACTTTTTAGGATTGTGAGAAATTTCATTTTTTATTGTCTCTAAAAAAATTCTGAAATGTATTATTAGATTCAAATCATACACAGTAGAGAGATTGAGTAGGGGATCTGGTGATCAGGCTAAGGTGAACCTAAGAGAGGAGTTCCAATAAAGTGGTAGGGGTAAAAAACAGGGAAAACAGGTTCAAGGAGGATGGAAGGAAGTGAAGATGGCAAGCTTAAAGTACATGTTTGCAAAATTTAGGGAAGAAGACCAAAATCAGATCAAAGCTTAAGAGGAAGTAGGCTAAAAGAAAGATCTCTTTGAGACGGGGAATCTGTCATCTTTGCAGGGAAGAGGAAAAAATCAATAGCACACAGGAAGTGAAGCAGGAAAGGGGGATTCAGAACTCAGCTGAGGGTCAGGCACACCAACGCTGAGGCCAGCTCTGCTACTAAATCATCTGTGGGACGCTGTGCATTTACCCTTTCAGTTTTTAAAGAATGGTTCCTTCCCAGAGTTGTTGTAAAAAATAAATGAGAAAATACCTGTGAGGTACCCTATAGCTCCCGGAAAGATTTTAACTATTTGTTAAGATCTTTTCATTAGCATGAAAGAGGGAGCAGGAGGTTAAAGAAGCAAAGGTTCTAAGAGAAGTCAGGGTGGAAGAGGCCGACATGCAGAGAGCAGGCTAGCTGTTGGAAGAGGAAGAGATTCTGATAATGGGTAGAAGATTAAGAGTTCATGTTGTCTTGTAGAACCTGTAGGGTCTTGCTCTAGCTCTACTTCATGGATAGTCTGTGTCACAGTTTAATAACAACTATACTGTTTTTTATATTACACCAAATATACATGGCACGAATATTTGAAAAGAGTTAAAAATCATTTTAATGATACATACCAGTACTTTTATGAAAGTTCTTATTATTGATTATTATACATAAACCCATTTCAGGATAATCCATTTTGTAACTATTGTCCAAGGATATTCCAGAGTCCATTGATTTGCTTCCATGTAAAATCTTTCTGTTTGGAAATTAAACGATAGTTTACAATGGTAAAAATGACCAATGCAACTTTGTAAAACATAAGAACAGCTAACATTTGTTGAATGAAATGGGCCAGACTGTGTGTGACAGGCTTTTTTCCCTCACTTAAATTTCACAAAAACCCATTTCATAGATGAGGAAAGGACCACCATGAGGATAAGCAATGTGCTGACGGTCATGAGGGTACTATGTCAGAGCCAAGGCTGCAGCATCTGTTGAACTTCAGAATTCAGGTTTTTAACCTCTATATATTGTTTTCCTCTATATTTTATAAAAATTTCATCAACACTTTACACCTTAGAAATTTCTTGCAGCTTTGTGAAATATTTTATCCTTGAAGATAACAGTAAGATCTTAAAAATTACCCTGAAATGAAACGAAACCAAAAAAGAGCAAATATGACTCAAAGCATATAGTATTTATTCAAAATTCCTAAATTGTTCCTGAAAACCTGAGCTGAACGAAGTAATAATTTACTAAAACATAAAATCTCTATTGTAAATAACTGAAAACAATTGTCCGAAGGTCATTTATCCAGAAATCTCTGTTACTTAGACCAGGGTCAGCAAACTTTTTCTCAAAAGGGCCAAATATTAAGTATTTTAGGTTTGCAGGCTATATAGTATCTGTAGCATACTGCCTTCTGCTTGTGAAAGTAGCCCAGGACAGTATTTAAACTGAACAGGTGTGCCTATGTTTCAATAAAACGTAACCAAAACCGACTGCAAGTCTGATGCCTGATCCACCAAGAATCAGGAAACAACAGGTCTAGGAACAAACACTGATACCTAAAGTCCATGTACCAATGCGCTTTACCTAAGAGTTATTTCATATTATGCACAATTCTAAAAAAAAAAAATTGTTGGAAAAAGATTAAAACAGTAGATTATAAATTAAAGCAGTCAAGGTTAGAAACAAACTATTACATTTAGCTAGAAGTGAAGATCCCCACATTTTACAGATGAGAAAATTAAATCTCTGAAAATTGAGCGACTTCTTGAAGGTCATACAGATAATGGATCACAAAACTGTAATTAATTCTCTACCACTTCCTACTGCCTTCTTAGCAAGTGGGTATTCCTCTACGAGCAATAAGATAGCTAGGATGATAGGAGGGCACGCCTGATACAGAATAGATTCAAAAAGCATAGGAACATGATAACATCACAGGATCAAAACGGACTTAAATCTGTTTTGGGCTCCCATACAATTTGTTATTAAATTATGTTCTGTATGATATGAAAAGATAAGAAAATATGTAGATCACTTCAAATGGGTTTAGAAAAAACAAACTAAAAACCTCTAAAATGAGATCGCATTTCAAACGCTTAATTTCTAGGAAAATTCCTTTGCTAAACAAACATAGCTAAATCCTTATTGGTAACTTGTTAATAGTACTGCTGTAATACTATTGTTTAGTACTTGAATTAGTTTGTAATTCCCTGAATGGTCCAAAATACTAGGTCTCAGAAATAAACTTGTAGAATTAAAAATATCACAAGAGATCCCAAATGAATTAAGAATGTTTGAGTTTTATCTTTTTCCCTTCTCCATTTGTTGGTTATTAGAAGCATTAATAAGCAGAATATTCCAAAAAGACTGAGAAAAATAAAAGGTAAAAGATAATCTATAACCAGGCAATTCTTTCCTACATTGAGAAATGACATTTCATTTCGGTCTTAAAACTCATGAACAGGAGGCCAAAAAAACCCCCAAACACAAAACCTCTCAAACTGCAGAGTGATTTGGGAAGGTACAGAAGCACCCAGACTTTCGAGTTCTGGCTCTCCTATGGTTCTGGCTCTCCTAGTCTTTCCCTCAATCCTCCCCACAGTTCAGTGAAAGTTTTATGTTAAAAGGGAGATTCAGAGAGGATATGCTAACATGTGTAAAGCCACACAGCTATTGTGGTGGCAAGTCAACAGGGTTTCTCTCTCTCGAAAGCTCATATTCTTTCTGCTTCCCCACTCCTCAATGTTTGCTGTTGTATCACTCCCATCTTTCTCTGATTCTACAGGAATCCATTTAAATACTCACGTTTCTGAATTTTTAATGGATTTTGAATCCACTGAGTTTTTAATGTTCTCCATGGATACTTTTATTAACTAGAATGTAAAGAAAACAGAAGTTAATCAAAATCAATCATTTTAAGATCACTGAATTATATTAATTATTCTAAAGATTATTTCTCCAAATTAAAACATTATAGAGACATTTTCACATCAGCGCTACCACTCCTTCCCTAGCTTCACCTCTAATGTTAAAAGTTTCGGGGAGTAAAATCTGAAGATAATCCTTTGTAAAGGTATGTGTAATGTAGTTCATTTCTCTCTCTCTCAATCTCTTTTTTAACTGAGGAAGAATAATTCCAGATTGATAAGGTGACAGGGCTATGGAGAAAATAACATAGGGTAAGAGACTAGGGGTGTGAGCTACTTTGGCTATGGTGGTTGGGGGAGCCATCTCTGAGGTGACATATTGAGATCTAAACAACATGAAGGCTACCAATAGGGTCTGTCTTCGTTGGGGGAAGGACCAGCTAGAGTCTGGTGTATTCATCCTAGAGCAGAAGAAAGACCAGTTCGGTTAGTGCATGGTAAAGGGAAGGAGTGAAGGGAGATAAGTAGGAAAGGCAAGATCACCTTAGGAGCCAAGAGAAGCATTGACTATCTTAATTGCAAGGAGAAACCACTCGAGTGTTTTAAGCAGAAGAGAGACAGCATGCTTTAAAAAGATCGCTCTGGCAGCTGAGTGGAGAATCAACTGTAGAAGGTTAGAGTAAAAGCGCATAGGCCAACAAAAAGCCTTCTGGAATAGTTCTGGAAAATAATGATGATAGTCTGAACAGGTGGATAAGAAGCTGGAACTCAGGAAGATATCAGGGCTGGAGATATACTGGAGCATTTTGGTATTTAGAGGGTTACTAGAGGAAGTAGGGCCAGCAAGAGACTAAAGAGAGGTGAGTCAAAGGAAGGTAAAATCAGTTGAATATGGTGTACCAAAGCATGCAGAAGTCTTTCGAGGAA
>NW_011888873.1:2278435-2283776 GCF_000151845.1 Pteropus vampyrus | reverse complement strand
AGGCTCTAAAACTATATAAAATACAATCTCAATTTAAATAAAAAGACCAAAAGTAATTATATAGCATCTTTATGTATTAATCTATTTAATAACAGTGGCATCTCTAGGTGCAGGAACTACTGAGAACTTATTCACTCCTTAATATTTTTCCTTATTTTCTAAATTTTCTGTAACATCTACATTGTTTTTAAAGTTAGAAAATAGTAACGAAAATTATTTTATAAAGTCATATTTATCAACAGTGGCAGACTGCATCAACCAGGATTGTGCTGGCCCATTTCAAGTCCCGGCCCTGTTTCAAAACTAACAAAAATAGTGGTAACTCCACCACTCTGAAAGCAGCAAAAGTTCCTTCACTGCTCTGTACCATGTTCCAGTCTATCTGCCTTTCTTTTTTCTTTCATACATACAATAAACATGTGTTAGGTACAGGAAAATCTCAAACTTCCTTGAACCATAAATATCACAGAGACCAATTGCCCCTCTGCGCGCCAATTTTAAGTGAGCAAGCCATAAGTCAAAATAATTATCCATCCACGGTTGAAAACAAAGTCGTGGTTAATTAGATTAATTGAGAGAACAGTACAGGGTGGCTAACAATTCTGGAAACATAGGCAAATACATAATAAGTGGTTTGTTGATGTTATATTACAATCCATGAGAAAATAATATTATCTATGTTACAAGACTTTATGGCCAGCCTGTAGAAACTAGGGAGTGAAAAACACAGTGGGAAAGAAGAATAAATAAAGATAATTTCTGAAGCTGAACCTGGAGCTCCTGCTGGTGTCTTTTTTGGTGCCAGGATTTGTCTCGAATTGGCCCTTTGAATGGGTTTGCCAAATGTAGGGTACGTACTATGTGTTCAAACCCGAAATGCTGATAGGTTCCCACCAACGATGAAGGCCCGAAAGATCTGTTATAGTGCAGTGATTCTTAGACTAATACAAACTTCTAACAACCTTTTATCTTATGCCAACAATAAAGTTGTGGGATGAAACAATTCTATCCTTATATGACTGGTAATGGAAGGTTTGGATCTAAATAGCGACCAGCTTTCCAGAGTTTTAAGGACTATTTGGCTTCTCGGCTCATACTAAGATGTTTTCATCTAAATATTAGGTGATTTTTAAGTAGTCGTTTTCTCTTCATACGTTTAATCGATTTTCTTTAACCAAATAGCTCGCAATAGTTAAAAAGTTTCAGATAGGTCAGCCTTTATACAAGTAACCATAATTTAATAATTTCTGATATCAGACATGAGATAGACATTTTTGTTTCAGTAAGTAATGTTAGTGGTTGAAATTTTTTTAATAATTGATTCTTTTAGAATAGGATTTAAAACAGTGTCTTATTTGATAAGGATTTCTCAGGAACAAGTACGATAATGTATTCTGTTCTCTTCATTAGTTTCTGAATACTATATGTTGCAACAGTATCAGTTGAATGTCATATGCTATTAAAAATTTATATAATGGTAATGAAATCCTCATTGCAGCAGACATGTGCACATTTGCTGTCACCATCTGCTTTCCCACATGAAAACACCAACTCCACACTCTTGGGAGCAGAGCTTTGGTTCTTGCAGAACTTGGTGTTTGACTTGGCATTACCTCACCTCCATTAGCTAACGCCTGGCTGCATATGAGTTGCTCTGGGGATGGTGATCTCATCTTAGACGAATAAAAAATCATCCCCCAAGGGAAATAATTAATGCCTTAAATGATAACAGGAATTTAAGTTTTTAGAACATTTTCATTGGACAAAACATAGATAGAAAAATAATATAACAGGGGTTTAAAAAATATTTCCTGACACAGCAATGACAACACTGTTTCTTACTGTACTAATGTAATTATTTCCATCAATACAGGATGTTGATGATAATAAGTTAAATTTCTGAACATATGTTAGGTCCCAGAGAAGTTCTAAAAGACCAGATGAAATAGACATCAACATGGAACCTGGGTCTTAGAATCGTCTCTAGTTCCTAGATCCTTTAATATTCACCCCTGAAGCCACAACAGGCAGCTCTTCAAAAGTTAATGCAATAAAGAATAAAGCAAAATAAATCATCTACAGAGTTAAAGCAGAGGAATTTAACTTAAAACTAAAATTTCAATATGAAATTATAAAGTATTAAAATTTTAAAAGTTATTAAAAATGAATAGTTTGAAAACGGTAGAGATTTTATGGTAGAGATTTCAAAATGAGATATTAAATTAGTATAAGCAGTTTCAGATTCCTACTCAGCTAACCTGTCACCTGTCAGTAGGCTGTTCATGGTGCCTGGTCTCTATTCAAATGGGTTTTAAATCTCAAAACTGAGACATAAGAACCAACACTGCTCACTTTTGAATCACCTCTATAATAGGGATATTTTTAAAAAAATATATTATAAGAGATTTAACGAAAAGGATAGCCCTCCCCCCCCAAAAAAGGCCAAAGAATCACAACACCATATGTGACTTGAGTGTTGTGTACAAAGTGTTGTATAACACCAGTTCTTCTTACTGCTGGCTCATACAGGCAAGACTCAGCTAAAAGGTACCTTTATGTATGCGGGTATATATTATTTATGTATTTCTGGTTAGTCTTTCCAACCATGCTCTGAGGCATAAATGATCTCCACTTTATAGTTCAGTTGACTGAGGCTTAGAGCAGTTAAGTAACTTTTATATGGCAGAGCTAGGATTCCAACCAGGATCTGCCTGCCTTGAGAAGGCAGACTCCCACTCTTCCAAACAGCTTAGTACCACAGAGAAGGGGTAACACTATCGATAATTTCAAGGAAGGAAACAAAAATCCATAACCTAGAAGTTCTAATCAAGATGAGACAAAGAGCATAAATAACATGATAGAAACTGACTTCAGAGACATGGAAATAGTATAAAGTGAGCTTACTCTAATTGATGAAGAAAACAGAAATGATGGTGGTGATGTTTCTGATGCCACTGAGCAATTTACTTCTACAAGTAAAATAACCGATTCATGCTAAACATTCCGTATAAGTCATGAAGACATGTGTTCTATATCTAACTCTATTTACCTCTACAGGAAAAGTAAAGCCTTTCCAGTTTGACTTCCAGGGAAACTACATCTCTGCCAAAGATTTTCAAAACATCAAAACTGTATTTATTACCTATTAGAGAGGACAAAGTCTCAAGAGCAGTCACATTTCCAGATTTAGTGAGTGAAACAGAAAGAACAGACTTTTCACAATATTTTGGATAAGATTTCAGCTGTAATGTGCTAGAGGTTTTATTGATATCATTTCCCATTTAGTCTCTGAAGTTCTTTGGGGACTTATATGAATCACCAAAACCAGATTTTGTCATTGGGCTTGGAAAAGTTGATCTTTTACTATTTATTTTGTAATTAAGTAGAAAACACACTACCTGCAAGTAAAATTAAATATAAAAAATTCAGTTGTGCCATACAAACAAAAACCAGAAAGACAGACTGGAGAGCTCTCCACTATTCAAAGCCATAAGCCAGAAAGAACAGAGTACTTATTATGTGCAAGGTATCTTGTCTTCCCTTCACCTGAGGTCCTAAGATGTTATCTTCGGAGAGAGAAAAGGAGAAATGGGAAAGTCCCTGCAGACCTAAATATTTTGTATGAAATACATGTGAAGGATCTCGGATATCTTTCATAAAAATTTCAGGTAACCTATTCCTCCACCATAATAATTTACTGAACACCAACTATGTGTAGAATACTGTAGTTAACCTTGAGTGTATGAATTAATGGAAGAGACAAAGTCCCCATTCCTATGTGGGACTTATACCAATGCTCACTGGTATTCAAAAGTGGTTCAACAAGGCCAGACAGGGTTAAGTTCATATCAGATAAGGTTATCTTATTCTATCCTAATTCAGAAGCTCTGTTAGTAACTTGAAGGCAAGAACAAGATAGGCAGAGAAATAAGAACATTACAGTGATTTACAAAGCACTGTCATAGACATTATCTCCTATGAGCTGGTAAATATAGGCTGTGCTGACTTAACCTATTTCCCCTCCATTACATTTGTATTTATTAAGTGTATACAAAACAGTAACTAACAGTCTAAGAATCTTTTTCTAAGCCCAAACACCAGTGCTTCCCATATTTGAGGTACCAGAATCCATTTAATGCCATTCATGAAAATAAAGACTGCTTTCTAGCATTAGAAGGGGGATAAAGCAGTAGAAGATTGTGTTAGGTTTGAAAGCAAAACAGTAAAGAAGCACTGTAAATGCCTGTATTAGATGAGGTGTCAGTCTTTCAAAATGGTAGGAGGCAAGACCTTTGTTCAGGATAGCAAAAGCAAATTTGATTTTATAGGCACAGAGTTTCATTTCTTTTTTTACTTGAACAGATTTTATTGCCAAACTGCAATAAATTGTTCATTCACTCATTAAAACACACTATAACTTCCAAAAGCCTTTTTTGCAAAAAAGCGAGGCAAAACCAAAGCTCAAAAATCAAGCTGTGATAGGAATGATTCAAGGTTTACATTTCATCCTCAGAGATCATGTACCTACAACATATTCCAACTGGCTGGGCATGTTTTGATACAGGCTGGTCTAACAACCTTGCTTAGCACTTCCTATTACCATCTCGCACATTCACACTGTTACATCAACTCCCTATTTCACTTCTACCATTGCTTTTTAATATTTTATTTATAAGTAATCCTAGAACAGGTTTATTTTTTCTGGATAGGACATATTCTTAAAAAGCATAATACTATAGTGTGGGCATTCACTTGTGACAGGCCCTAGATATGGGGAAAGATAATAAGGAACAAGATAAACATAGTCCCTCATTGAATTTGCTTACAAGCTAGTAGGAATAACAGTAAGTAAACAACTGCAAAGGATATGACTTTCCTTCTTAGTAAATGACAGATGTAAAAGGAATATATAAAAGGAAAACTGAACCTTGAAGTGTTTAGCGAGAAAAGAAACACAAGTAGGGGTTTTTGAGCAAATGTGATGTGATGGCAGGAGACAGGGAATGTGTTTCAGGCAGAGAACAGATATTAAGATCAGAATTGTTTTTGCAGAAAGTGAAAAGGGGTACTCAAAAGATAAGGCAGGGAGGGAATCCAGGAGCCAACCTGTATTTGGCTTTGTTAGCCATGTTAAGGGACTGGGTTTATCATGTGGGCAAAAGAACAGCTTTCTAGATTTTTATTTCGTAAAGATCTCTCAGCCTGTGCTTTAAAGAATGGATTGGAGAGGGGCAGAAGATCTGGGATTATTGAAGCTAATGAGGCTGCTGTAGCCAAATGAGAGCCTAGCGGGGTTTAAATAAGCTATGGAGAGAAGTGGACAGATCTAGTGGATACTTAA
>NW_011888873.1:2269171-2278385 GCF_000151845.1 Pteropus vampyrus | reverse complement strand
GGAGAGAGAAAAGGAGAAATGGGAAAGTCCCTGCAGACCTAAATATTTTGTATGAAATACATGTGAAGGATCTCGGATATCTTTCATAAAAATTTCAGGTAACCTATTCCTCCACCATAATAATTTACTGAACACCAACTATGTGTAGAATACTGTAGTTAACCTTGAGTGTATGAATTAATGGAAGAGACAAAGTCCCCATTCCTATGTGGGACTTATACCAATGCTCACTGGTATTCAAAAGTGGTTCAACAAGGCCAGACAGGGTTAAGTTCATATCAGATAAGGTTATCTTATTCTATCCTAATTCAGAAGCTCTGTTAGTAACTTGAAGGCAAGAACAAGATAGGCAGAGAAATAAGAACATTACAGTGATTTACAAAGCACTGTCATAGACATTATCTCCTATGAGCTGGTAAATATAGGCTGTGCTGACTTAACCTATTTCCCCTCCATTACATTTGTATTTATTAAGTGTATACAAAACAGTAACTAACAGTCTAAGAATCTTTTTCTAAGCCCAAACACCAGTGCTTCCCATATTTGAGGTACCAGAATCCATTTAATGCCATTCATGAAAATAAAGACTGCTTTCTAGCATTAGAAGGGGGATAAAGCAGTAGAAGATTGTGTTAGGTTTGAAAGCAAAACAGTAAAGAAGCACTGTAAATGCCTGTATTAGATGAGGTGTCAGTCTTTCAAAATGGTAGGAGGCAAGACCTTTGTTCAGGATAGCAAAAGCAAATTTGATTTTATAGGCACAGAGTTTCATTTCTTTTTTTACTTGAACAGATTTTATTGCCAAACTGCAATAAATTGTTCATTCACTCATTAAAACACACTATAACTTCCAAAAGCCTTTTTTGCAAAAAAGCGAGGCAAAACCAAAGCTCAAAAATCAAGCTGTGATAGGAATGATTCAAGGTTTACATTTCATCCTCAGAGATCATGTACCTACAACATATTCCAACTGGCTGGGCATGTTTTGATACAGGCTGGTCTAACAACCTTGCTTAGCACTTCCTATTACCATCTCGCACATTCACACTGTTACATCAACTCCCTATTTCACTTCTACCATTGCTTTTTAATATTTTATTTATAAGTAATCCTAGAACAGGTTTATTTTTTCTGGATAGGACATATTCTTAAAAAGCATAATACTATAGTGTGGGCATTCACTTGTGACAGGCCCTAGATATGGGGAAAGATAATAAGGAACAAGATAAACATAGTCCCTCATTGAATTTGCTTACAAGCTAGTAGGAATAACAGTAAGTAAACAACTGCAAAGGATATGACTTTCCTTCTTAGTAAATGACAGATGTAAAAGGAATATATAAAAGGAAAACCGAACCTTGAAGTGTTTAGCGAGAAAAGAAACACAAGTAGGGGTTTTTGAGCAAATGTGATGTGATGGCAGGAGACAGGGAATGTGTTTCAGGCAGAGAACAGATATTAAGATCAGAATTGTTTTTGCAGAAAGTGAAAAGGGGTACTCAAAAGATAAGGCAGGGAGGGAATCCAGGAGCCAACCTGTATTTGGCTTTGTTAGCCATGTTAAGGGACTGGGTTTATCATGTGGGCAAAAGAATAGCTTTCTAGATTTTTATTTCGTAAAGATCTCTCAGCCTGTGCTTTAAAGAATGGATTGGAGAGGGGCAGAAGATCTGGAATTATTGAAGCTAATGAGGCTGCTGTAGCCAAATGAGAGCCTAGCGGGGTTTAAATAAGCTATGGAGAGAAGTGGACAGATCTAGTGGATACTTAAGAGGTCAAGGGGTCTTGGTGGCTAACTGGGGAAGGAGCTGGGAGAGGTGGTTGAGAAAGTTGGTTCCTGGTTTCCTGACTGCGGTGCCACTTGAGAACGAAAGACAGCTGCATCAAGAGCCGACCCACTGAAAATAAGAGTAACAAGGGTGAGAAAGGCGCTCTTATTTAACATGGCCTGGGGGCATTTCAAAGCAGCTCCTACGTGACTTGGCCTTGGATACAAAGTTACAGGGATGAGATGGAAGGATTCTGAGAGGGCTTCAGGTCTGAAAAGGACTTGGAGTTTAATGCCTGAAATTACCTCTCTGGAAAACTGAGTCGCACAGGCAACCCGAGAAAACGTAAGCTCGAGAGAGAAGACAGCAGGAACCAAACCCTTGTCCAACAAAGAAAGGGAGGATCAACCGTGAGGAACAGCGCCTCCAGAATAGCACCAGGTTCGCCTCCAGTCCTCCGGGCGTTGTTTTCCGTCGCCGAGCCTCCGCTCCTCCCTTTCTGTCTCAAGTCTCATCCCCGCGGACCTGACCACCCTCACTTCCCTGCATCCCGCTCCCGGGCCGACCTCCTACAGCCCGGCCTCATTCACCCCTCCCCACTAGGCTCCGCGACCCTGGTCCAGCCTCCTGCTACTCAGCCTCGGCCTCCCACCCGCCCACCACCCTATCCATCACGACCAGCCTCGACGCTCCTGGCTCGGCCTCCCGTCCCTCAGGCTGGACCTCTCCAGCCAGGTATCCGCATTCGGCCTCCACATCCCCGGCCCGGTCTCCCGCTTTCCGGCCTCAACGCTCCTGGTCTGGCCTCCTGATCATAGGACCGGTCTCCCGCCCTCCGGGCGCGGCAGCTCGGGACTCCACATCCCCGGCCCAGCCTCCCGCCCCGGGTCGGGTCTCTTGCTCCGCGGGCTTCAGTGCTCGGCCTAACACTCGCCGTCGTGGCAAAACAAAGGATCCGCCGTCGGGACTGTGCCCACCTCCTCCGTCAGCCCGGACTGGCTGCAGGCCCAGCAAAGTCCCTGGGGTGGGTGCGGGGCTTGGGAAGATGGAGGGATTGGGCCCAGGGCTGACGGCCCCGCGGCGAGAAGGAGCGACGGCAGCACTCACCGCACAGCACCCACACAGCGGACTCCCGACCGCCCCGCTCCGCGCCAGCTCGATCTCTGCGTGCTGCAAACCTGGACTCCGCCTGCGGCAGCAGCCCCGCCCCCGCCGGCCCCGCCCCGCCCCGCCCCGCCGCGACACGTCACTGCTCCAGTGCGCGCCCCGCGGGTCCGCCCGGGATCGTCGCTCCCGCCGCCCTCCCATAGGCCTGGCGCGCTCCCGCCCGCTTGCCCGGGCGAGTCCCAGCCCCCGCCCCCGCCCCGCCCCCGCGCGCCCTTTGAACGCGGAGTCCGGCCTCGGAACCAGGGCCTGGGTCCCGCTCGCCGCTGAGGACGCGGACGTTTCCCTTCACCGCGCAGATTTCCGGAGGTAAACGGACGGGGACATGAAGGCCGTGCCGGGCCCAAGGGGCAAAGAGAGGGGAGTCAAGGGCGGGCCTGACGCCTCTTCTGACTTCCGGGAGGTAGAGGGGCGACCCGCGACGGTAAACTCTGCTTCCCCCAGGCCACCTGAAGCCTTTCCGTAAGTCACTTCTAATTCCCTGACCCTAAACCAAAAGCCTTAACTGCCTTACTGGTTTCTCGCCTGTTTTGGGTCACGAACTTCTTCCAGAGCCTGATGCAAACTACGATTGCTTTCGCCGAGGACTACGAACGCAGTTGACAACCAAGTTCTGCGTCAAATTTTAAGAGGTTCGTAACATTCTGACAAGTCAGGGACACCCTTCCCCCACTACGTCCCCCATGTTAAGAACTAGACTACCTCCAACACTTGCCTGTTTGGGCACAAATCAGGGGCTATAATTTGTACACAAATACATATCTTTATATATATATGGCTACCACTTGTTGGGTTCTTATTTTGTGCTGGTACATTTTCACGCTACATTTTCTTATTTTATCCTTTCTACAACCCCTGGAAGTGAGAATTCCAATCCCCGCCTGAGCTTAAAAAGGTTAAGTAGTTTGCTCTTGTTAAAAGAGTTACGGGAGTTACAGTCTGATCCCAGGAATAAAATTTAGGCCTTCCTTAATCCCTCCCAGATTGAGAGAGGACCAGTGTTTGGCAGTGTTTTGTTGTTGCAGTAACACTGAAGAATAGGACCTTCTCCCAGATCCTATCAGTGGTTCAGCACGCAGTTATTCATAAAGGCACCGGTATAGTTGAACAAGTCCTATGGTAATGCACAAGCCCCTTCCTGTGCTAAACTTTCTTACCAAAATGATGCTTCAGTTAAAGCAATGGCAGCAGTTTTCTGTTTTGGTATGAATTATACTAATTTACTTATTCTAGAGAAACTTTATATCAGACGGTTGGCTGGAGGCACTGTCTTCTGAATCCATTTCTTTTTACAGAGAGTCTCACAGGTGGCAGAACTTGATCTGGCCCTTGAAGGGGAAAAGATTGGGAAAAGCAAGTGAGCATTCCAGGTGAGAGAAACAGGCAAGAGGGCACTTGGAATGGCCAGGTGTAGGGAGTGGTGGTTATCATTTGGTGAGAAGGCTGAACAAGAAAAACTGGGGAAGTGGTTTAGGGCTAGATTCTGGAGAGAGTTTGTAGACTTCTTGAAGTAAACTATAATGTGAATTAGGTAATGCTCCGAATCATTAATAAGTGTCCCTATGAAAAGTTATACAAATGGATTTAAGGGCAATTAGTCTGGCAGTTAGGCTTTTTGGATGGGAGATCCTTTGGGGATAGTAGAAAGGGGGAACTAGAAAAGAACAATATGCCTTCTTATCCCTTACAGGAGACTTTTGAGAAATTTAAATATGAATTACTATTGTTCAATCATAGACAGGCTAAGTGACTGAAATGGGAAAAAAGAAAATTCAGTTTATGCAATTTAAAGTGTCATTCTGGAAAGAGTTTATATACTATTACTGTAAGTTAATTTTAATCACATACTTTATTATGAAGACTTTAGCAGTGGGAGAAATAGTATAAATGCATTACAAGGGGCCATAAAAGGGATAGTGAGAAAACATTGCCAAATACCCAGAGCATTACTAAATGCTAGAACTAGAACATATATGCCAGAAAACAAAATATTGGTGAATCTATTCTCAGGACAGAGGGAGAAGTTAGAGTTAGGGAATAAGAATTGACTTGCAATTAGACAAAACAAACCAACCCAGAAGAACTGGGCTGGAGAGTACCATGACATGGTAGGCTTCAGATCACCTGAGAAGCCTGTAATCATGAAGCAAGTGCCCCCTCACCTAGTTCAGCTGTTTCTGGGTACCAGGCTGTCATAGCTGGACAAGTCTAGCATAAACCTAGGGAAACCAGGGCTACTTAGGTTGGCTGTGTAAGGCATCTCTCCACTTCCACCCTTACTGCCTTTTTTCTCACTACAGTTACTCTAAAAGGACTAAGCCAACCTTTTTTCTAGGCTGACCACCTTTAGTTATAAAATCAGTATCCAACATGGTTAAATAAACATTCCGGTGCAATGTACCAAAATTGAGCTCTTAAGCTTACTGTTTTAAAATACAACACATTTTTCTTTGGAACTTGGAAACATACCAAAAATAGTTATGGTCCCTATGTGAAAAGGGGTTTCGAGGTACATTTATATAAAAGAAAGACAACTCTTTCCCAACCAGGAGTTAAAAGCATTTCTAATATGGTTCTCCCTGAGGGTAGGGATGAGAAATACGATAGTCCGAAACCAGGATGCCAGATGTAGTCCTGTTCTCCATTTCCTTTGCTTTTGTCACTCAACTCTCCTGCTGGAATAGTCCAAGCCTCAGTCGTCCTCTAACCCTTAACCCAGCTGTTAAAATTTTCAAATTGTCCAAACCACTTGAGGGCATGACATATTGAACTTCTCTTTTTTTTTTTCTTTTTCTGTTGATACTCATGGTTTTCTCAGTCCAGTAAATGTTCAACTGGTTTTTCACTGGGACTCCATGACTTTCATGTATGACACTTCCACAGGTATACCAATATTTTTAGAAAACTAAAAAGTTTTCCTGATGTCAGTGTCACTAAGATCCGATCCGATCCATATGGTTATTCCTAGTCAGTTATTGGTTAAGTACTAGAGCTACAATTCACATGATTGTAGTCTGTGCTTATTAATTATTGGGCTTTATTAAAAGTTAATAAATTTCATAGAAGAAAGGTAAATTTCTCAGGCTATCCAAATGTAGGGGATTTTTATCTTTATGTGAAGCAGATTAAAGTGAGCCGAATACTCAGAATTTATCAATAAGGAGCCATATCACTCAGAATTTATCTAGCAATATCACTTTGTATTGAAAAATTTTATTAAAAATTGCCCCACATCTTCAATCCATTGAGACTACATTCCTTTCATAAGTGTGTCTTTTGAAATTTATGTTGACACCTTCAGAATTATATTTCTGTTTCTTGGTTTATAATTTGTAATTTTCATATGGGTTAGAGAAGAATCTTAGGTCTGTTATGTTTGAAATCAGATTTGAAATCTATAGATAATATGCCTTTTTTTTCTAACCATGTCATGACTCATGACATTCCTACCCTCAATCTTTTAGGATGAGTCTATTTTTCCTTCAGGGAATATCATTTACCAGTGAGTTTGTTTTGTTGAGGAGTCGTATGCTAAAATACAAGAGAATATTTATCAATTTGATAAGTGAAAATGCTGTAAAGACATTGCCAAAGGTAAATAAGAGTTTTAACCTCAGATGCTTTAGTATATATTATTATTTCACTTAAAAAACTAATATATCTGTTTTCTACATAAATTATGACATAGATGATATTAGTGGAGCGGGAAACTGTATCAGTTACCTATTTCTATTTAAAAACCAGGCCAAACACCAAACCAACAAATTTTGTCTTACAGTTCTGTGAGTTGGCTGGGCATCTCTTTGGCAGATCTCACCTGAATTCACTTGGGTTTACTCATGAATTGAATTCAGATGATGTTTGGACGATCCAGAATGGCTTAATTCACAAATCTGATAGTTGGTGCTGGCTGTTAGCTGGGGTACTTCTCCAGATGGCCTTTTATCCTCTGTGCAGCTAGAGCAATAGCATGACAATCTCAGGGAAGGACTCCAAGATAGCCAAATGCAATACGAAAGCACTTATTAAACCTCTGCTTGCTTCACATTTGTTAATGTGACATGGCCAAAGTCAGTCACATGGCCAAGCCCAGAGTTAATATGAGAATGGGCTTAGATGGCATCTCTTGATGAAAGGAATGGCAAAGGATTTGTTGTCATTTATTATCTGCAATGGAAGCTTTCAAAACCCTTCTCAAAACCTAATCTTTTTCCTTTGTAAATAAACATAATCCCAAATTGGAAAACTGTTGCCTGGTCCCCTTACCCAGGCATGGCTAACATGAAAGCATTGTATGCAAACAAAAACACATGTCATTAATAAACAAGTGTTAAAATACAATCATCAACATTGACTTATCACAAAAATACAGTCATTAAGTTAAAAGACATAAGTTAAGATTTATTTATTAAATCATTCTTATGATTACCATAGACATCTCAAACCCAAACTAGCCAATATTATAGTTACCATTCATACACAGAGTTATCGTTCCAACTAACAGTTATGTTTGGAGGTAAGAGCAATGGGCAGAAACAGAGGAAAAAGGAGCTAAGAACTGCACAGTAGTGCCTAGAAATGAATTCTAGGCAAGTAATAGCCCAAGAATGGTGGCCAGGGTAGTAGCACCAGCTGGGCAAGGTAGATAGCACTTGATACAATTAAAGGTGGTAATAAAAACCATAATGATACAAGATATCTACATGAAGCTTTGTAATTTACAAAACTTTTTCACATCATGTCACATTTATCCTCCAGATAAAGTATTCAGGATGATATTGATTCCCATTTTGCAGTTGATTAAGATTTAGGAACCTTCACTAACTTGTCTAAAACTGTAGCACTATAGATGGAAGAGCCATCATAAAGGTTTGTGATAACTAGCTCTGTTCTCATTTCACATTAAAATAAATATAAAACATAAAATATAAAAGAAGGAAATGAGTTTTTAAGTTTTACCAAACAAAATATATTCTAAACAAAAACAGTGATGTTCTTGTTTGTTTGTTTTAGTAATAATTGATAAAACTCTGAACACAGGGTAGGATTTAGCCTCTTCATACCTCTGAACCAATGAAGAGAAAATGGGAAGCAAAACTGAAGCAAATTGAAGAACGAGCATCCCATTATGAGAGAAAACCGTTGTCCTTAGTGTACAGACCCAGGTTGTCCAAGCCAGAAGAACCATCCTCTGTTTGGAAACTATTTCATCGGCAAACTGAAGCTTTTAATTTTGTTAAAAACTGTAAAGAGGTAATTTTCTCATCTTCTACTTTATTTTAGAGCTGCTATAACTTAAGATTTCTAAAAAAATCTATTGTGTGTTTTTATTTCAGGCCACATACTCTACCAAAAGAATTTAATTGCAGTCTTAATATCACACTGTTTAGGAAAAATATGCCTATGAATCATGAGCCATTTATATTAATAATGAAAAAGAGTACCGTATCTAGTGCCAGTTGCTTCTAAAAAATTTGTAATGACGTTTAAATGAAGCAATACGTAGAGGAAGAGTAACCATATTCGTGGACTAAGAATAATAGAATGACTGAGTTTTTCAAGAGTTAAACTAAATACTCAGAAATATGAGGAAATGAATGAGTGAGGAAATGAATGAGATTTTTAGAATGAAATTAGGGAAAGGAGAATTGTTTAAACAATAGGATGTGAAAATATCTCAAATATTATAGCTTAGAGTTAATAAGTTCTAGAACTTAAATCATAGTGCCAAAGCACACATGTATTTATCTTTCTACTGTCTCCTTTTGTGCTTTGGAGTAGTAGGATGGGTTTATCATAATTTCCAACACATTAGGCAAGTGGGACAAAGAAGCGCTTACAACATGGGTTTGAATTGTGCAGGTTCACTTATTCCCAGATTTTTTTTGTTTATATTGTTAATGTATTTTCTCATCTTTATGATTTTTTAAAAATATTTTCTTTAGCTTACTTTATTGTAAGAATACAGTCTATAATACAAACATACCTCAGAGATGTTGCGGTTTTGGTTCTAGAATCTAGACCACCACATATAAGGTATCTCAAGAGTTGTAATCTTTTTGCTGGCGGAGGGTCTTGCTTTCCATTTGTAAAGCATACAACGTCTGTGAAGCACAATAAAGTGAAGTGCAATAAAATGGGCTCTGCCTAACATATACAAAATGTTTGTTAATTGCCTGTTTGTTATTGGTAAGACTTCTGGTCAACAGTAAGCTATTAGTAAAGTTTTGGGGGAGTCAGAAGTTATACATGGATATTTGACTGTCTGGGGGTTGGCATTC
>NW_011888873.1:2255516-2267276 GCF_000151845.1 Pteropus vampyrus | reverse complement strand
TAATTTTTAAAATATATTTTCCTAATGAAAATATGAAAGTTAAAAATTCTCGTAAAAAATTCATGGAATCCCAAGAATGTGTGATTCTGGCATCTCAGTTTGAGAAAGTTTTCTCAAACAAAATTTGCTTCATGGTGATGCCCCCCAAAAATATAGAAGTGTTACACAGTATCAAAATCACTTTTGAATAAATAACAGTATGAAATTGACCATATCTGTTCAGTTACAGAAAACGATTGTTATATCTTATTTGGTGGAAACTCTTGACGCTGATCCATTAACCTATGGTGAGCAGCTGTTCACTTTATCATGTCTTCATTATGTCATAGTTTTATGTCATCAAACCACAGTTAATATAGTATCTTGAGATAGAAGATCAAGTTCTGTGATTTAAAAGGTATGTGATATAAACTTAACAATCATGAATTATTCCATTCAGAAAAAATCTCTTACACTGTTATGAAGTCATTCCTGAAAATGCTGTGTGCAAGCTCTATTTTGATTTGGAATTTAACAAACTTGCCAATCCAGAAGCTGATGGGAAAATGATGGTTGCGTTACTCATTGAGGTATATTACTCTTGTGTTTTTCCTTATTTGATCTGTATGTATCTCTTTATTCACTCATTCATTCATTAAGTGAATCTAACCTACCTGTGTTTCTCCTGTTTCTTGCAACTCTTCCTTTTGACTTTTATTTCTTAATATTACTTCTGTGTATAAACTTCTAAAAAGGAGGAAGGTTTAGCTTATGTTCACATATTTTGTAATATCTAGTTCAAAAAGAAGCTTGAAAAAGGTGGCAACTGGGGAATTTTCTATTTTTTATATATTGTCTGATTTACATTTCAGGTAGCTGCCTCTGGTAAAGATTAGGCAAAATAATTTTTACTATAAAAATTGAGTATTGAGATGAGCTTTAAGAAAACTGATAAAAATGGTATCCGAATGAGCTGGCAGGGATTTTGGAAATTATTTTATCTTGTACCATATGATATTGTGATTCATAAGAAATATATAATTGATCATTTAGATTTTCAAAATATATTTCTCATGTATGTTTGGTCTTCATTCATAGTTCTTGGCTTACTACTCTCCAAACTCTTGGAATTTCCTAAACCTTGAGAGTGACAAAGGTATTTTTCGTTATGTGAATGGGGTGACTTTTAGAAGTACCTAGCCTTGGGAACTGGTTGCCAGGAGCACCAGCCAGTTATTTAGAGGATTGGAACTTTCAAATCCTTGTGCCCCACCCCCTCATGCCCCACCCTCTAGGGAGAGGAAAGAGGCTGGAAAGTGATTTTAATTGCCAGTGGCCACTGATTTAATCACTGATTTAATCAATTACGTCTATGTAATGAGGCTTCCATTAAAAACTCAAAGGCCTTAATTTGGAGTGCTTCTGGGTTGGTGAACATATGGAGGTGCTGGGAAAGTGGCAAGCCTAAAAAGGCATGGAAGCTTTGTGCCCTTTCCAGCATACCTTGACCTAGGCATCTCTTCCATATGGCTATTTCTAAGTTATATCATTTTATAATAAATCAGTAATCTAGTGAGTTCAGTAATCAGAGAATTCTTGAGTTCTCTGAGCCTTTCTAGCAAATTACAGGCATGCGCTGATTAATGATGGGGATATGTGCCAAGAAATGCATCAATAGGCAATTTCATTGTTATGCAAACATCATAGAGTACACTTACACAAACCTACATGGTATACCCTAGTACACACCTGGGCTCTATGGTATAGCCTTTTGCTCCTAGAATACAGCCTGTACAGCATGGTACTATACAAAACAACATGAAATTAAATCATTCATAAGAGAAAATGAGGCAATTAAGAGATGTATGAGACTACTGCTGATGTAACTGGGTATTACTCTTCTATAGGAAACTGTTTTGTTTTTCTTTTTTATTTTTATATATTTATTGTTATTTTTTTATTATTGTGGCATTAGTTAATGAAATCCAGTAAGTTTCAAATATACAATTGAACAATATGGCATATATACATTGCAAGGAAACTTTTTTCATAAGCAGAAAGACTGCATTCCAAAATAACAATGGAAAGTTTAGTATGGTAAATAAATAAACCAGTAACACAGTCATTTATTACGTCAAGTATTATGTATTGCATGTAATTGTGATATACTTTTATGCAGCTGCCAGACCATTAGGTTTGTTTACACCAGCATCCCCACAAAGACATGAGTAATCCATTGCACTATGGCTGTTATGTCTCTAGATGAAAATAATTTTTCAGCTCCATTATAATCTTATGAGACCACCTTTGTATTTGTGGTCCATAGTTGACGGAAACATTGTTATGCAGTGAATGGCTAATAGAACCTAGGAGGGGATTGTGGGAACCACTGACTTATAGCCAGTTGGTCAGCAGTACAGGTGACCACCTGGATTTGTGATTAGCATCCTGAATTGGAGGGATTTGTTGGAACCTCCAATTTGTAGCTGGTTGGTCAGAATCACAGGTAACAACCTGGGCCTGTGACTGGCACCTCAGAGGGTGGAGGGTGGTCTCGTGGGACTGAGCCCTTTACATATGTAATCTGATTCTTTCGCAGAATAGATAGTGTCAAAATCAAGTTGAATTCTCAGACACCCTGCTGGTGTTCTAGAATTGTTTATTGGGGTGGTGAAGCGTGCACATGCACGCGCACACACAGACACACACACACACACAAGTATTGGGTCCTGGAACCCCTTTCATGAATGAAGTGACTAAGGCATAGACTTAATTTTCATTTAGGGTGCTGCAGCTAGTTATTGGCAAAAACTGATATAGAAATAGAATTATCACTGTTTTTAACAAAGAGAAAAGTATAGTTCTAGTATATGTTTTTGATTTAGCAGTGTCAATCAGGAAATTACTAACAAAGGAATAGTATGGGTTTGTGTAACTAAGCTCTATTAGGTTTGTTTATAAAACCTTTTAAGATTGTAATGCATTAAGTTGTATTAAAATTATATTAACTGTTATTTGGCCTCAGAGTAGGTATTGACGTTTATTAATTATTTTTCCATTAGATGTTAACTGTAGATGACTCATTTTATAACTTTAAAAGTATGTCCAAATTAAAATGTTTTCGGTAAAGAATATCTGCCGATTATATTGGATCTTTACATGTTTTGTTTTAAATTTATTTGAAAAATGTAAGCAAATACCGTTTTTTAAAAAATCATGTTATCTTTCTGCTGGCTTTGAAGCAGAAGAAATATACATAAGCCTCCCTTCCCCTCAAAAATAATAATAGCAAAAAGTTGTTTTTGATAAAATAGCCATTGTACCCTTAAAAATAAATTTAAGTGTTTTATTTCATTATAATTGGTAAATTTTAATTTTTAACCTTATGTTTTTAATTCAAGGATATTGACTTTTTTTCTGGTATATGATACTCTTCTACAGTCTAAGGTAGGATTTATTACATGGAAAATGTGTAACTAACAAGGAATTAAGATTTAGAGATTTTCACTGGCACGTTAATATGGTGATACCATTAACTAAGAAGTACCACATTGTATTAGAAACTAGAAATGTCCCTAATGGAATCCGTACCCGACAAATTCTATTTGTAACATAGATTAACAAACAATGGTGTGGTAAAGATTACGTCGGTGTTTAAAAGTTTTTTCTTTCTGATTCTTTGTACACTCTTATCCAGATTAGTCTTGAACAACTAATCTTCATCAGCAAACATTGGAAAGAATTGTAGAAATATGAGTTTAAAATTATACAGCATTTTTTAAAACATGTTTACCATGTTGGTAGAAGAGTCATTAGGATTATTTTATTTAATATAGCCTTCATAAATGATTACATTAACGTTAATTTCATTGGCTTACTTTGTATGTAACAAGTATATAATTCAGTAAGCACATTTCCTTTTTAATCTCTGTGAGGAGGTATAAATTAGATTAGCTCTTATATTAACAGATGATTGATAAATAACTGGTTAATGATTACTAATGGTAACATGTAAGTCCTCTGATTCAATGACTTACAAATTTCAAATTACCGCTTCCACCAACTGGAATGAATTCTGGTGCTAAAGCATATAAAACTATGTTGGCAGGTAACATTGCCCAAATAATCATATTTTTAACTTACGGATTTTAGAACTTAAATATTTAAATGACTTAAAATTTTAAAGTTTAACTTAGGCAGAAGATTTTAGGAGATTATAATTTCTTTTATTACCTACGGTCATTACATTTATTCTTTATAGCTCCAAAGTATAAAACTAGACTTTATTCACTTATGAGAACTTTTTCAGGTTCTACTAAGTGTAACTTTGCCTGGGTGCTAGGAGTACAATGGTTAGCCCAAAGAGACATGATTTCTGTAGAATTTATAGTCTAATGGAGGATAATAAATTAGGATAGAATTAGCTATCATAATAACAACCTAAAATTAAAGTGGCTTAAACAAGGTAGAAATTTATTTCTCTCTCATGTAATATTTAGATCCAGCTCCATTGTGTTAGGGACTAGCCTTGTTGCTTTGCTATTCCTAAGATGTTGCCATTTACATTGTCCAAGGTGGCCCACCATCACTATACTATGTCTGCATTCTAGTCAATAGAAAATGGGGAAGGGGCATGCCTCTTGCCATTAAGAGTATAACTTAGAAGTGGCTAGTTACTTGCCTTCTGCTTACATCCCATTGTCTAGACTTAGTCACATGGCCACACCTTACTGCAAGGCATCTGGAGAATGTGGTCTGTATTCTGGATGGGCCCCTATCCAGCTAATGATCAGGCTTCCATTTCCACAGAGGCAAGAGAGGACAGATAGTGAGGAATAGCCTCTGTAATACACAGGAAACAGATATCAAAATAATTCACAAATTAACATAAGATTGTAGCTATGTAAGTACTACAAATAGAGTTTATGAGGGGAATTTGATGTAGATAGAGAAATTCAGGAAACTTTCTCTGAGAAAGTGAGAATTTACTGAAAAAGAGGATCAGAGAGTGGGGGCGGTGTGTGTGTGGGGAACCATAATAATGCCAAAACAACATTAACAAAATTTATTGCATAACTATTAGGTATCTAAGTGCTAGGCAGTTTACAAACATTTTTGCTAATCTTCAGATATCCCTGCGTGGTAGTTCTTAGTAACTTTGCTTTGCATATGAAAACAGGCTTCAAGAGAAATGACTTGTGCTATGGCTTCACAGCTAATGCTGTTGAGCAATTACATGTGCCAAGCACTATGCTAACTCTTTACTCTCGTTTTCTCTCTTACTCCCTACAACAACTGCAAAAGTTAGGTCCCAATATCTCATTTTGCAGTTGAGGAATGTAAGGTTTGGACTTGACCAAAATCACAGTGTTGGTAAGTGGCAAAGCCAGAACTCAAACCTAGATCTTTCTGACTCCAAATCTTGTGCTTCTAACCCAAGCTTGCTGCCTTCCTATAATGCATAACCACCTTTCTATAATGCATAACCGCCTTTAATACCAGCATCATCTAGCCCCAAAGGCTGTATTCTTGGAGGTAGATTTGGACTCAGTATACTTGAGGAACTTTCTGAAAACTAAAATTTTAAACAATGGGATTAGTGACTTTTTAACTCATAGATGATACTTAAAGAGATACTTAAAAAGAAACATTTTTATCTGATTTTAGAGGAGATTAATATGTAAGGTAAATTGTTCAACTTCTAAGAGGCCTTTAATCCTGAGAGTTTATGGAATTTTAAACATAAACTTGTTACATAATTTATGTATATTTCAACAGATAAGTAATTTGGTAAAATTGTATAATATTCTGATAGTAAATAAAAAAAAAAAACAAGTTATACTTGTTCCAAGATATTTGAGTTTTGCTCACAGAAAAATTTTAAAACATTTAAAAATATGAATTATTTTGTTTTACTTGTGTTTTTAGCATGTTTGTAAAGCACTTCAAGAGTTATACAGAGTTAATTGTTCAGCCGAAGATGTTTTCAACCTGGATTCTAGTACTGATGAAAAATTTAGCCGCCATTTGATATTTCAGCTCCATGATGTAGCATTTAAAGATAACATTCATGTTGGCAAGTATACTGGTTTTTTTTTTTTTAAAGTTACGGAGTTATATTAAAAGCTCATATTTTTCTTTCCTTCCTAAGTTTTGTAAGTATTTGTCAGGTTTTATGTTTGTTTATCCTAAAAACTGAAATGTGATTTTTCACGTTTTCAGTATTTGCTTTTAGTTCTAGACCTATATTACTATTTTAAGACACATCTTAGACACATTAGCCTACTCAGGATATTCTTGGCATTTGTACCTCTTGCTATAGATACTGAAGTGGCCAGCCATGCCCTGATACTGGTTTCAGCTCCAATGGGAGTCATTTCAGAAGTTTTTAGTTAGTACATGAGAGACCTAATTCAAGTCTTATCAGTGATACCTCAGATCTGGATTTCTGACCTTCAGCCTTAGCTTTTTGTACATGAGGACTGGGGCTTGGTTTCCAGGCTGTATCCAGGAAGGCTTGTTTATTGTTTCAGACAAAACGTTAGGATTCTAAAGCAGTCTAGATGTGTAAGCCTGAAAACGTAAAGAGTATTTGTTCCAGGACTGGAAATTTAGGTAGAATCCCAATTATAAAATGAAGTCAGCCCAAAGGGGAACAAGTAGGCAGAATGGGAACACCAAAAACCAAGGTCTACATAGAAGTTAAAATCCTGAGTGTTTATTAAAGCAGGAGGAGTAGGGCAGGTATTCCTTAGTCCAAATAGCAGACAATTGAAGTTCAAGTAACAGGTAATCCATTTCAGGACTAAGGGTCTGACAATTTCAGGGGTATCTTGGGTAAAAGGCATGAATGTAGTCACTAAAGGACTGACGTGAAAGTCAGGAACCCAGTGTACTGTGTAGCTAAGGCTCCATATTATTGCTCTTTTTTCTGTTAGCTTAGTTGGACAGTCTTTCTCTGGTCTTTTTTATCCTTTCGGTATTAGTAATTGTAGGATCCATCCTTGTTCCTCTGTTTACTTTATCTGTAACCTTGATTGTCATTCACTGTTATGGCTCCGATTACCATCTATGTGTTGATGACTGAAATCTTTATCTTCAGCCAAGATTATTGTTCTCAACACCAGACCCATAGAGCCAACTGCCTATTAAACATCCCCACATAGACACTCATGTCTTAGACCAAACTCCTCATCTTTCCCTGAAAACTTGCTGTTTCTCCTGTGATATGTATATCAGTGGGTGATATCATCATCCACCCAATTACGAAGTAGAAATGTTGGTGTCATCTTTGACCTCTGTATGTCTCTGAGTATACTCATTTAGTCAGCTAGCCAGAGTAGTCTGATTATACCACTGCAAGGATTATTCATTACCTTCAGGAAAAAGTCCAGATGTCTTAGTTTGCACAGTGAGGCTCACTGTGCTCTAGCTTCATCTCTGACCACTTGATTCTTCTCACTCCATCTTTTACTTATCTCCCACTGGGGCCACATTATCTCTAGTCCCTGGACCTTGGCACTTTTTGATGCTGCTGTCTGAAGGTACTTGCCTCCAAGTCACCTGGTCTGTTAAGCCTCAATGTAGATGTCATTATCTGAGAAGCCATTTATGTCAAATTCTAAGACTTAGTTTAGTATTTCCTCTTGGTTGCAAAGAGTGCCCAGTGCTTATCATGTCAAGACATTCACCACTTTCTGAGGTAATTTCCTTTTGTTTTTTCGGTCTTTTCTACTTAGTGTTTCTTTAGGACAGGGACTGTTTTCTTAATCAGTATTGTTATTTCCAGAGCTTATCACATAATAATTTCTTTATCAATAATATTAATAATGTAACGGTAGCAGAAGCAGCAATAATAAATACAAAGTAGGCATTTAATAAATATTTGTTGAATGAATGACTGAATATTAAGTGGGCTCTACTGTTAGGGTGTGGAGACAGAGTCCTAAGCAAGATATTTCTTTGATTCCTATTTACTCCTCATATTCTCTGACTCCTACCACAAAGCTAAAAATTGATTTGTTGCTGAGGAAGAAGGGGAGAATAGAAATTGGTCAGATAGTTAGCACTCTCTGCTACATATGTATTCTGAAAGCAAATGCATTCAGTCTGGGCTTTAAATCCTATCGTATGAAGGCTTTATTGTCAGAATGGCATAAGCAAAGGTATAGAGATAAGAGTTTGTGACTAATTTGGAGCACACTGGGACTCTAAGTGTGGCTAGAGTGCAAGACATAATCAGACCTGATACGTGGGATGCCTTCTGAGGGTTCTTTCCTCTGAAATTATGAACTGCCAGAACCAGAGATGCAGAACTTGTGGAGTAGTCCAAATTTTCCTCATCACTTGCCTTCCTTCAGTGTGTCTCTTGGTGACATTTCTAGTTCCCGTTGTTAGCCTTTCAGAAAGGAGAATTAGGGTTAGTTTAAGAGATCATAGAATCTTAGCAAAATGTATAAATTTGATCTGCCTAAAATACTCTGCTGTCAGCCTGCCATAGGATCTGATATTTCTGTGATTGATACATTCTTTTGAGTTATTCGGAGCCAATAAAATTGCCCCTGTGTTAATGATGAGATGAGGGTGGTAAGATTGGGGAAGGGAAGTAAAAAGCAAAGTAGTTTGCTGGGGGAGTCTGTGTTAGTATTTATGCAAGTTATCCTGTCATATCCTGGCCGTGTTAGCTCCCTGCCAAAAGTCATAGGTTTACATGGCCTCCTTAGTGCTACCTTTGCAACTGGTTCTGCAACCATGGCTTCGGTTCTCTTATTTTTTGTGTCACGTAGATTAATGTTACATTTCCAAGAAAATTAACTTTATCCATTTATATTTGTATTGCTTTGTTGTCCTTCGATATCCTCATGATTTCTTTGTACTCAGTATTTACCTTATCTTCCTCATTCCAGAAATAATCATATCTGTATATCATTGCAAAGATCAAATGCTTTTGCTTTCATTTTGATGTTTAGTGTTTTATAAGAGTGGATTTGTTTTTTTGAGTAGGAAAGTGATTAAGTCTAATTTGGAGAAAGATTTTAAAATTTAGAGCATAGGTATCTTATGACTTAAGATATTAAGCTATTTGGTAAATTGAGTGACCTAGCTTGTCTTTGCTTTTTTTTTTGATTTTTTTTTTTTTTTTTTTTTATTGTATTTTTTTTCTCTTGTTTTGTTGTGACGTCCCCATTTTTTTTTTTTTTTTTGTTGTATATATTATATGTGTGTTTTTAGAGGTTTTAGATTGTCATGTTTTGTTTTCTTGGTAAAGATACGACCACTAATATTTAGAGCTCTTAGAATAAATGTCGAAATACATTTACATGTTAAAATAAATGTATTTAACTGTTTTAATTCTGGGCTTTAGTTATGAGGCAATAATCCATAGGGAAAGGTGGGAGGAACATCAGCTTTGGAACTGATAGCTGTCAATGTCAGCATTCTTAGGGCATATTATGGTGGATAAAGGAGAGAGAAAAAGCTCCTGGAAGTTTGCTGGCATCATGACTCGAGGAGAATACGGTAGAGATTCTCTCAGTGTTTCTGTGCATTATCTTGGCAGCACCATTTATTCATATAAACCTTTCATTCTTTAATCTCGATTGTGAAGATAAATTTTACTCAATTTGTATTGATGGAAGTTGTGGTTTTTTGGTGGCAATGCATTAGGCTGAGGCCCATGCTAGCAAGATTGACACATCTTCTCAAATTAACCTTCCCTTTTAAGAAGATTTGTTTACAAGTGACACCAAGCTCCCCTGTCAGTGGGAATTGCACAAGAGGAAGGAAGTAACAGGAGAGGCATGTTACAGCTTGTAGTGACAACTCAGTTTTAAAATCAGAAAGCAAAAAAAGAAAGCTCACTGTGTAAAATTTTCATGTGTACACTTGTGCCTAGATCTTAATTTATAGTTTGTGGAAAAGAAGAATTAGATAAATCATATTTTTTTTTCTTTAGGCAATTTTGTGAAAAAAATTTTGCAGCCTGCTTCACATTTAATTGCCAGTGAAAGTGATGATGGGATTCCAGAGACGAGAGTTTCTCATTTTTCTGAAATACCAGTTAAACAAGGAATTTCCTTCAGCAAAATGTCCACAGGTAATGATAGAGGAGAGAGCTGGACCTTGAATTCAAAGAAACTGGAGAGGCTGGGATCAGCTAAGCAAAGTGATCCTGATCTTTCATTTTTAGTTGTGAAGAATACCATAGGAAAAAAGCACCTGTTTGTAGATTTAGGTAAGTAATGTTAACAGCTCTCATAGACTGTCCTTGTGTACTTCTGTGAGAGACTAGTCAGTGCCCACTTGTCCCCTTTGGATTCTTGCTACCACCACTTTTCCGCAGTGACATTGAAGTCATTGAGCTCAGGTACTAGAAACCTATTTGGTTTCTGTTCAGAGATCTTAGGTCTCTGTGGAACATAAGCACTAGGCTGGCCTGAGGTCCAAAAGGGAAGGGTTCTGGCTGGCTTCTGCTCTGAAATGTCCCAAGGATTTGAATCAGGAAAGTCTTGACAGAGGACAGTTGGGCCAGCATTCTCCAACACTGCTGAGAGGTTTAACTAGATGAAATAAAATTTAAAAACAGACACAGTAAAGAAATGATACTCTAATATGGCAAAATGAGGTGTTTTTTTTTCCACTGAAGAGCTCTGCTGTAGTGGCAGGGTCCCCGCTTCACAGCTTTCCCACTACGATTAAACTGGTGGCTCCTTCAGCTGTGCTCTCTTCTGCCCTGCTCGCTTCTGGTCTCTGACAAAGTACTGGGCAACGCAGGCCGATGAGGACTCTTAATTCACCCAGCTTCAATTTGGTACCCAAAACTCAATTTTGTGGTTCTAGCCTGTGATTTGAAAAGCTGTACAAGCAACATTTTTGCCTTTGTCTGTTAGAGCAACCCAGAGAGCTTCAGTGTCTACAGATTGAGGAAAAGTAGGTTTAAATGATAGGCAAGATTATCATGCCAGCCAGGCCAAGAGTAGGGAAGTGTCCCTGCTGTATTATACGTCTTTCTCATACCCCTAACAACCAAGTGCCAGAATTTGGGAATATAGTCAAGTGCAATGTACTGCTTTGAGTGTGAACAGACATATAGGTTACGCCCTCTCTAAGTTGGACTAACATGCAATAAACTAGGGAAAATGCCTAGTGAGAAGTCGATTCAGTGAAAGCAACAATAGCCAATCACTACTCTACCTCTACCCCTGCCCGATTTAAAGATTCTAAACAGAATACCCCAATTCGTGACTGTTCTAGCCTTTAAAGTTAGGTTACTGTACTAGCAAGGAAATTTCGCTGATATACTTAAAAGAAATATTGCAATAGTTTTCCAAGATTTATTTATGTAACAAAGAGGATAGGGTAATCTTTCACTATTCTTTGAAAAGTCCAGAGATTTAATAGTACACACCAGAATTTTTTTAGAAAACATTTTTTATTGAAATATAATATTCAAACAGAAACATGCATAATTTGTGAGTGCACAGGTCAGTGAATTATCACTAAATGAACACATTCTTTTCACTATACCCAAGACAACAAAGTAGATTACCAGGCTCCCAGAACCACCTCCATGCCCCTTCCAGTCATTACCCTCTCCTTCTCCCCAGAGGTAACCATTAATCTATACTCTAACGCCATAGATTAGTTTTGCCTATTTTTGAACTTTGTATAATTAGAGTCATATAGTATGTGTTTGTGGCATGCATTTTCACTCTCTTAATGGTGTCTTTGATGAATAAAGTTAATTTGTAGTGGTCTAACTTAATCTATGTTATCTTTTTT
>NW_011888873.1:2227931-2254497 GCF_000151845.1 Pteropus vampyrus | reverse complement strand
TTATTTGAAGGTGATTTTTTTCACCTTCATTTTATTTTTTATTGAGGTGTAATTGACATGCAACATTAGCTTCAGATGTACAACATAATGATTCAATATTTTATTTTTATATATTGCAAAATGATCACAGCAATAAGTCTAGTTAATATCCATCACCATACATAGTCACAGAATTTTTTTTCTTGTGTCCACTTTTAAGATCTACTCTCTTGGTAACTTTCAAATATGTGATACAGTATTCTTAACTAGTTGCTATGCTGTACATGACATCCCCATGACTTATTTTTTTGATAGCTAGAAGTGTGTATCTTTTGACTCCTCGTCACCCATTTGGCCCACCCTCCACCTCTGGCAACCACCAGAGGTGACTGTCCTCTGTATATATGAGCTTGATTTTTTTGTTGTTGTTTGTTTTTTAGATTCCATGTATAAGTGAGATCATATGGTATTTATCTTTGTCTGACTTATTTCATTTAGCATAATGCCCTCAAGATCCATCCATGTTGTCACAAATGACAATATTTCCTTGATTATTTTGGCCGAACAATATTCCATTGTGCAGTAGTCTCCCCTTATCTGATGGGATATGTTCTAAGAACCCATCGAATGCCTGAAACTGGATAATACTGAACCTTATGTATGCTATGATTTTTTCTTATGCATACATTCCTGCGATAAAGTTAAATTTATAAATTAGGCATAGTAAAATATTAACAGCAATAAAATAGAACAATTATAACAACATACTATAATAAAAGTTATATGAATGTGGTCTTTTTCTCAAAATATCTTATACTCACTTTTTCACTTAAAGGAAGCACTTTATGGCTTCTCTTCGGCATATCTAAATTGCCATCATCACTACTCTCCTGCTTTGGGGCCATTATTAAATAAAGTAAAGGTTACTTGGACACAAACACTGCTGTTTTTCAGAAACGATCTGATAACTAAGTGACTGACAGGCAGCGGGTGAAAGGGGTGATTCACATCCCTGGCAGGATGAAGCAGGATGTGTGAGGTTTTATTACACTGCTCAGGACAGCATGCAATTTTATATTTATGAATTGTTTATTTCAAGAATTTTCCATGTAATATTTTTGGATTGCAGTTGACCATGAGTAACTGAAACCATGGAAAGCGAAGCCTCAGATAAGGGGAGACTGTGTGTGTGTGTGTGTGTGTCTGTGTGTCTGTGTGTGTCTGTGTCTATATATACACCATGTTTTCTTCATTTGTTAATGGACGCTTAGGTTGTTTCCATAGCTTGGCTATTTGTAAACGCTGCAATGAAAATGAGTATGCATAAATCATCATGAATTAGTTGTTTTCATTTTCTTCAGCTAATTACCCAGAAGTGGAGTTGCTGGATCATAGTTCTATTTTTAATTTTTTAAGGAACTTTCATACTGTTTTCCATAGTGGCTACACCAACTTACAGTTCCACTAGCCATGCATAGGGATTCCCTTTTCTCCACATTTTCACCAACACTTATTATTTCTTAACCCTTTGATAATAGCCATTTTAAGAGGTGTGAGGTGATACCTCATTGTGGTTTTCATTTGCATTTCCCTGGGATTGGGGGGGTCGACTGTCTTCATGTAGCTGTTGGCTTTCTGTATGTCTACTTTTGAAAAGTGTCTATTCAGATCCTCTACCCATTTTTTAATTTTTTTTTTTTTTTTAGTGAGTTGTATGAGTTCTTTATTTTGGATATTAACCCCTTTTCAGATACATGATTCACAAATAGTTTTCTCATTCAGTGGAATGCCTTTTCATTTTGTTGATGGTTCTCATGGTTGTGCAGAAGCTTTTTAGTTTGATGTAGTCCCACTTGTTTTTGCTTGTGTTGCCTTTTGGTGTCAGATCCAAAAAACCATCGCCAAGACTGATGTCTAGGAACTCACCTCCTATTTTTTCATCTGGGAGTTTTATGGCTTCTGATCTTACATTCAAGTCTTTAATCATTTCGAGTTAATTTTTGTGTATGGTGTAAGATAGTGGTCCAGTTTCATTCCTTTGCATGCGGCTGTTCAGTTTTCCCAACACCATTTATGAAGAGACCGTTCTTTCCCCCATTGTATATTGTTTCCTTTGTTGTACATTACTTGACCATATATGTGTGGATTCATTTCTGGGCTCTTTATTCTGTTCCATTGATCTGCGTGTCTGTTTTTATTGTTAGTACTATACTGTTTTGATTACTAGTACCATACTGTTTTTGATTACTATAGCTTTATAATAGAGTTTGAAATCAGGGAGAGTGATGACTGCTGATTTGTTCTTCTCTCTCAAGATTGTTTTGTCTATTTGGGTTTTTTTGTGGTTCCATAAATTTTAGGATTGTTCTATTTCTTTGAAAAATTTAATTGGAAGTTTTATAGGGATTGCATTGAATCTGTAGATTGTTTTGGGTAGTATAGATATTTTAACAATATTAATTCCTTCAAACCATGAGCATGGAAAATGTTTCCATTTTTTTTATATCTTCAGTTTTGTTCATCAATGTCTTGTAGTTTTCAGTGTATAGGTCTTTCTCCTCTTGGGTAAATTTATTTCTAGGTATTTTATTCTATTTGTTACATTTATAAATGGGATTGTTTTCTTAATTTCTCTTTCTGATAGTTTGTTATTAATGTTAGAAATGCAACAGATTTCTGTATTTTGAATCCTGCCATTTCATTGAATTCAGAGTTCTAACATTTTTTTAGATGGAGTATTTGGAGTTTTCTGTATATAATATTATGCCATCTGCAAATAGTGATAGTTTCACTTCTTCCTTTCTAGTTTGGATGCCTTTCCTTTCTTGCCTACTTAGTCTGGCTAGGACTTCCAATACTATGTTGAATGACCATTACTTTGAATTTTTCATCAGGTCAGTTACTTAATTCCACTTCATTAAGGTTTTTTCTTCTGAAGTTTTATCTTGTTATTTCGTTTATAACATATTTCATTGTCTCAATTATCTCAACTCCCTGTGTTGGTTTCTATACGTTAGATAAAACAGCCATCTCTCCCAATCTTGAAGTGCTGCTGCCTTTGTATAGGAGATGAACCTTATTATTCAACTCTGCCCTAGCTATTGTTTATCGCTCAAACCTTTGTGATTGCCCAAGCAGGCTGTTTAAATCTTTAATAGCGCTCAATAGTTGAGTGTGTGCCAAGAATAGCCAGCATCTCAGCACCTAGATTTATGCTTATTGGAAGCCAGACCCTCAAGCTGCAGCTTTAAAGAATGCAAATATACATAGTCTTGTGGGACTGGAAGTATAAGCACCAGTCCCCCCCCTCCCCCGCCCCGAGCCAGGCAATCTAGAGTTGTTTATTGAGCAGCAGTCGCAAAAATTGGGGCGCTAGACGAGTGTATAAGCTCGCTCCTGTCTGGGACATACCAGTAGTGAAGTAGAGGGTGAGTGCAAAGATGGCATCTCCTGACTACATTCCCTGAGAGCGCTCTGTAGCCTCTAGATGTGTGCCCAACCTGAAGCCCTCCACTAAGGGCGAAGCTCTAAGACAAGCAGTTAAGCATCTTTCACTGAGAGGCTGGGGCTCTGTTTCAGTCTTCTGTCTGTGCAGTGTCCTGTGGGTGGTAGCATGCCAACAACTGTCTCTCCAATTGTTGTAGTCTTGTGGGACCCAGCAATCAAGGAGTATCCCCTGAGTGGCAAACTGGGGCACCAGACGTGTGTAGAAGCTCCCCTCTGGGAGAGATTGGTGCTCTGGAACACCCACAGGGAACACACAGAGAGTCACACAGATGGCACTTGCTGAAGAAAGAAAAAAAGGAAAGGATAAAGATGGTGCCTAACAGCTTTAGCAAGGCAAAGCATGAGAGCATGGAAGATGGTGCCTGTTGGAAAGCAAAAAAAAAAAAAGGGAGGGACACTTGTTGGCTTTAGCAAGGCAGAGGGCCTGGGGTGGGTGAGTCTGCATGTGAGCCTTTTAAGAGTCATTCTTCAGTTTGTCACAGCCCCGTGGTTTCATAGGTGCAAGCCCAGTTGGTCTTCAAAGCTATGTGTTTGGGGGACTTGTCTCTCAGGTGCTGGTCTTAAAAGTTGGGGTTCCTGATGTGGGGTTTGAACCCTTATTCCTCAGGGAGAAGATCTAAGTTCCAGTTCCCTCCCAATCTTGAGTCACCATGCTGGGGGTTGGGGTTTATGGTGACATTATGCCTGTGCATTTCCTACCTGATTTGATGTGGTTTCCTTTCACTTTCCCCGTGTGAAGGGGATGGGACGCTTTGCCAGTTTGTAGGATTTTTTCAGAGAAACTGTTCCATACATAGCTGTAGGTTCAGTGTATCTATGGGAAGAGGTGAGTTCAGGATCTTTCTATGTTGCCATGTTGAATCAGAACCAATTGTTTCTTCTAATAATGGTATACAAAATTAATTAAATACTTGCTGACTCAAAAAAAAAATCACTGAAAACATGCATTCACATCGTTTTATTAATTTTTGATATAGGAGTTTATACAAGAAATAGAAACTTTCGCCTGTATAAATCATCAAAAATAGGAAAGCCCGTGGCTTTGGAGGTTGCCGAAGATAACAAATTTTCTCTTACACAGTCAGATATTTCTGAAGAAAATCAGTATTTCCTCTCTTCTTTGATCAGCAATGTCAGGTATATAGTATCATTTAAATCATTGTGTATTCATGAATATTTATTAAGCAGTGAATGGCTTGTATAGTACTAAAATGTGAACTGTGTAAATTCATTCTACTTTAAGAAACAAAGTTCTTAAAATTCTTTTGTCTATTAACTGAAACATGATAGTAAAATTTATTTTTTAACCACTTAGTATGCACTTTATATCCTTTTGCAGTTATATTTTATATATTTTCCAGTTTTTCCAAAATTATTAATATTTTTATAAAGGAGAAAATAGAAATTAGTTTTATTGCATTTGGAAATATAGTTACTGTTAACATGTCAATTTTAATATATACACATGTATAATTTACATAACTCCAAAAGATATTTTTTGAGATTATACAGTATATCACCTGTTTTATCCATTCAATATTATATCATGAATATTTGCTAAGTTGGTAATTTGTCAACAGGTAATTGTGAATAAAAGTTTTAACATCTATATACTTTTCCATTATACTGATATACTCTAATTTGTTGTCAGTTCTGTTGTTGACCATTTGGTTTACATATTTTGGTCATTTTTTAAAAATGAAAGACTTCTTTCAACAGAAATATTTGCCTTTATTCCTTTTGATTCTGGGCTAGCAAGTTTTATTAATCCAAAACATTAGAATCAGACTGTATTGCTCAATTAACTTGCTCTTCCTGTGCCTTCCCTAGAAATAATCTTAAAGAGGAATTCCACTGAAATGAATTGTAATAAAAATATTTAAAATACATTGCTGTGGGCAAAAGTGTGTCTAGATGTTACTTGACAGCAGTTACCCAGGAAGGTGGGAAGATGGGTTGTTTTTCTTCATATATTTCTAGGCTGTTTGAGTTCTTTCATAACATATCTCAGAATATCAAAGTCTTAGTTTCCTTATCTTTAAAATGGAAATAATATTAACATCTATCTTAGGGAGTTGTTATGAGGATTAAATAAGTTAAACTGTCCGTGTAAAATACTTACAGCAGCATCTGGCACATAGTAACTGCTCAGTAAATATTAGTTGTTAGTAGTAATAGTTTCTGATATTCTAGAAGTAGCATGGTAGTGGTTGTAAAAATTAGATGATTGTTGCTGCCCACTGTTGTTGGCACCAGATTGAGATCACATTTTATCATATATTGAAAAGCAACACAGTTGCCTGTAATACAGCCCCAAGTACAGGTAATCTGATTACTACATCCCATTCCATAGTTTCAATATTAATTTCACAGAAGCGAAGAGTTCTACTGAATTGAGTTACTGTAATTGACTTTTGTGTATCCAGGTAAATACCAGGTATTTTTCTTCCTGAAACGCAGAATTCTTCATGGTTATGAATGCATCTTTTATTTCAGTTAATTTTAATCTATTTTTCCTTTTGCTCTCATCACACTTCCCTTCTCTTCCTATTAGACACACTTTAAAATCATTGTAACAAAAATTTCAAAGGCTCTGTTTAGGGAATAGAATTATATTTCATTATAGCTACAGAAATCCTAGAGTCCTCTGATTCACTCTATAGTTGAGGGAAGTATTTTGAATGATCACCAAACTACTCTTTTTATGTAGGCTTTTGTAGGCAAATGTATCATAAATGTCCTAGTACAATTAGCTGTTGAACAAAAATTTTAATATGTAACTATTTGAAATTATTTCCTTTCTGTAGCCATGTCTAATTGTAATGTAATGTTACTCTGTTCTTCGAACTTTCTTCTTCAGATTCTCAGATACTTTACGAATTCTTACATGTGACACATCCCAGGAGAATAAGCAAAAACAAGTTGAGTACTTCAGTAGTACCAGCACTTCAGGTAATTTTAAAGAAATAATTTCCTATGAAAATTAAGGAAACTAAATCTACTTTTGCCTCTAAAATCTTAAATAATTATATCTACTGATCTTTTAAAATGACTGGGTTTCCATCTAAAATGGAAAATGCGTAAAAAGATTTTTTTTTTTAATTTATTGACTAATTTTCATTGTTTTTGAAAAAAATATGAAAATAATGTAGATTATTTGTATGAAATGAACATATATTAAGATTAATAAAACCTGAAAGTTCTTTACCCTCTGTCCACAATCAAAGGTAGGTAACCATAGTTTCCTGTTTAACGAGAGTTTTCCCTATATTTCCAATAATATGGAGAGCTGCTTCATTCTTTTAATGGCTGCATAATTTTTCATGAAATCCATATGTGCTCCATTTTTATACTGAAGAACATAGAGGTTTTTCCCTAAGATTTCATACATAAACTCTTCAGTAAACATTTTCATATACATATTTTGGGCTATCGTTATAACAGTGAAAAACTGAAAACTTCAACAAAATGAATTTGGTTACCTACTATAAAATACTCTAGTTATTTAACTTAAATTTATAAAGCCTATATAATATGGAAGATGTCCATTTATGATGAGAAAAACTAAAATTATGAAGTGACACAAGTTTATTAAAAAATATGGATAACATTTTCTTATATGTTTATTCTGATTAACAATTTCTAGACATTGATTTGGAGTTTATTTCTCTCATTTCTGCTATAATATATTTTCCAAATTTTTTCCAATTATGTATATTTTGTAAGTGAAATATAGGCTTTAAGAAGATTATTCTATCTTCAAAGATAGAATGAGATTTTAAATTATTCTGAATCATTCCAGTAGATTCTTAGGTACAAAATAGAACTGAATTGTCAATGCTTTGCAACCAAAGACCACCAGAGCAAGCAGAGTCTATTACTGGCTGCAGCAATGGAGAACGCATACCATCGGGAACCATGGGGCATCTCAGTCTTGTGTGTTAGAAAGGACTTACTATAGGACTCAGGCTTGAGTTAGGTGCTTTTGAGAAGAGTAAAAGGAAGTATGTATGGCATTGTTTTGAATTAGGCGCCATCAGAGTCAGTTCTGTGATTGAATATCTTGATAAATCTTACCTAGAAGGCAGGCAGACTACAGGGACACTAAAGCTATAATTGGTAAAGCAGCAGCAGTTACTCGTATTAGACAAAATAAGGGTACGTGTGTCATTTTTGTGGTTTGGAAAATGTTCGTTCATTTTGTGTCAGACATGACTATAGAGTGGTCTTGTTTTTGTCTTGAATCATGGCTACAAAGTGACCTTTATGATGTTGAAGTTCTGTGAAATAGTTTATGATTAACAAGAGAACCCAAGGGCTGAGCTATGAGTGCCTGGCCAGCAATACCAAGGCCTCGCTCGTAGTACTAGGCCAGCTTCCAGATGTAAGGGGCTGCATTTCTCTGTCAGAATGAAGAAAGCAATTGCAATAATTATAAATGATTATGCTAGCTAACATTTAACTTAATTGAAAGGTTTGGATTTTATCTGCTGCTTTGTAGGGTAATAAGAATCCATGACTAAAAAAGGGAAATTGCAGGAAAAGGGGTGAAAAAAACCAGGGAGATGGAGGTGCAAAATCCATAATTGTACTAAACAACTTAAAATTCAACTCAACTTTAGCCATTATAATTTATAATTAATTTTTCTCTTTGTTGCAGTTGAAAACATTGAAGGTTTTCAGGGTTCACCATACCCTGAAGTTGATGAATTCGTTCTTTCCTTGGTGAATAAAAATGGCATTAAAGGAGGTAAAGATAATTTTATTCTTTATTAACTGTTATTTGATAGAGTAAGAGTACCTTTAGAAACATTATTTGCATTTTAGGAATTCGGCATTGGAACTACTTTTTTCCAGAAGAATTATTGGTTTATGACATTTGTAAATATCGCTGGTGTGGAAACATTGGAAGAGCCCACAAGAGTAATAATATCATGTAAGTAATATTGTTTGTTAATGAGTTCTATGTATTTAATCAATATTTTAAATGTTTACAGTTTTTAAAGTTGAGAATATAAAAATGATTTTTATATTCAATTTATATTTGTATTGTTATATTTAATGTGAATCTTATTACCTTTTTTCAGCCCATATATATTTATTTCTACTTTATTTGGTAAAAATAATCCCTTAGAGAGTATAATCTTGAGAAGACTAAGGTAGAATGCAGTGGGGCTAAAAGACAGTAGATAAATGAATAATGGAAGTGTGTCTCTCCTTCGTTTATTGCCATTGGCCCTTGACACCTTATGGAGTCTAAATCAAAATGAGCCAATTTGGGCAAGAAGGAAACTACTCAGTGTTAAGAGGTGGAGATAAGGTTATAACACATTCAAGACAAAATATGGTATGGAAGAGAACCAATATTTATTGGATGCTTACTATGTGTGTCAGGCCCTGTTTTAGTTTTCTTTAAAATGCTCCTGGCAAAAGGAGAAGTAAAGGATGAAGTAAAACCAGAAATAGAATTTTAAATAATATAAGGATGTGGTTAGAATAGGGATAAAATAGAAACCCAATAGTTAGCAGTTATGAGAAATTTGCTGTTTTGTATTTAACCTCAAAGCTGAGATGATTTATATTAAGCATGTAGAGCACATGTGCCAGACATAAGAAAATGATCATGAAGCTTTTGCTAGAAAGCTAGAAAACATGTTGAGTAGCATGATTTAGTGCTGAACTGATATATATGTAGATTAGTTTAAAAAAATTTCAGAAAGTATATGTTCAATATACAACACTGTAACATAGAAAAACACAAAGGAAAAAATCTGTAGTTCAGAACCAGTGGTAACTGTGGTTATGATTTTGGTGTATCTTTCTAGTCTTTTTTTTCTATGCATCTAAGTTTATCAGAAAGTCATTATCATATGACTACCTTTAAACTTTTGAAATTGTCAGGTTGCTGTATGTTTTTTTGGAAGGATTGATAGGTTGTGTTATATAGACAATATCTTAACTATACAATATATCATCCATATAAAAGTGTGCCTATCATGTACATTTTAAAGACAAACACTAAAATGACCACTTGTCGTATCTGCCACCCATTAGAATAGAACTTGACCAAACCTCAGAAGTACCTTCTGGACCCACCCCCCAATTTTTTCCTCTTCTCTGGACATTAGAGATAATAGTTACTATCTTGGATTTTGTGCTAATCTTTCCCTTGCTTTTTAAAATTATTTTCTGTATATATTTATATCCCCAGACAACATATTATTTCATTTTTAATCTTATGTAAATTGGTCATTATTGTATTTGGGAGATTCATCCATATTGTAGCATGTTGCTTATTTCATTATTCTACAGTATGCCATTATAAAAAATATGCCAGTTTATTTGTCCTAATATGGACATTTGGGTTATTATGAACAATGAGGCCGTATTGTACTTATTGCCTAGTGCACATACGTAAGAGTTTCTCAAAATATATATCTAAAAGTAGAGTTGCTGTGTCATAGACTATGCACATATTTAATTCTATTAGATAATTATTTTTGCAAATGATCATTCTAATTTATACTCCCACCAGCAGTGTATTCAGATTTTCTATGGCTCCATATACTCACCAACGCTTTAGTATTATTAGATTTAAAAAATTTAGTTTGCTAATCTGGTGGGTATAAAATGATTTTGTAGTTTCATATGAATTTCCCTGATTACTAATGAATTTGAGGATTGGATTGTCAGACCACATTCGTGAATCCAAGACTCTTACCCACTATCAGGCTTTGCTAAAAGGAACAAGAATCAAAAGCACAGGTGAAGCAAACCAAGGCTGGGGACATCTGGCATGACTCCCCACATCCTTCCTGCACTAGATACTCTCGCTCAGGTTGAAAGCTGAGGTGGAAGTAAGAAGTCACCGCAAATGGCAGGGAGAATTGAGGTTTTGAAACATCTGCATTTTATCATATAGTTACACAGCATGTGTAACCATGCCTCCTAAATCCATAGACTCCAGTTTTATTTGCCATATGCAGAAATCAGGAACATCTTGCAAAGAGCATTCTATAGATAAGGACTCTCTGTCCAGCAAATACCATTGGTTCTCAAACTTTTCAGTTCTTGATGCCCTTAGACACTTAGAAATTTTTTCATGTTGCTCTGAGGCCAAAAGAAATACCTAACAGTTCTGTTTATAAATTTCAAACAGCTTAAAGTTTGTTTAAGCTGTTTTAGTAGCTCTTTAAAAAAACAATATTGGTCATTTGAAAGAAAATATTTTTCATTCTTTTTTTATTGAAGTACAGTGACATATAGCATTAGCTTCAGGTGTATAACATAATGATTGATATTTACATACAGAAAAATCACAGTAAGTCTAGTTAACATCTGTCACCTTACCTAGTTACAAAAATTTTTTTCTTAAATCTTTTAAGATTTACTCTTAGTAACTTTCAGGTATGCAATACGATTTTAATTACAGTCACCATGCTGAACATTACATCCTCATGACTTATTTATAACTGGAAGTTTGTACCTTTTGACCCTTCTTAAATACAATCACTTTTAATTGGATATGTGTCTTTCTGAGCACTGCGTAACCTCTTAAACATTGGAATCAGATTGGACACTTGCCACCCCCACCATTATGTCTCATTCCACATTGTTTACAGTATTTTTTATCACAGCCACCACCAAAAATCCCAACTCTATAAAGATAGGACATCACTGAAAGGAATGAAGGTTGACGTAATATTGAAGCCGTGAATTGCAGGGTAGTTTGCATGGAGCTTGACAGATGTTAGGTATCACTATATTTCCTTAGAAAGATGTAAGTGCCCTACACTGCTATGGGGCATTCTGGTGTACGGTTTGGAAACTGCAGCATATTAGTCTGTTTATTAGGAAGTCTATTATTGGAACGTTTATGAGGCAATGAGACTGGGTCACCTGCATTTTTCTCTCTTGGGTACATGTCTGACTACCACGTGGAATATCAGCCATTTTATGTTTCTTTGTCTATGATATATGGGAAGATTTTAAACTACTTAAATTTTATTTTTAGTGGTTATAGAATTATTTAGGTTTTCTGTAACTTTTTAAGTTTGCTTAGTTTGTCTAGTACTTTGTCTATTTTAGCAAAATTTTCAATGTTACTGGCCAAAGTGCATAATACCCTTATATTTTTAGTATATTTTGCATTTGTAGTTACATCTGCACTTAATATCTAATAATGTGTCTATTTATTTGATCAATCTTACAAGAATCTTATTAGTTTTCACATTTTGGCCTTTTTGATTTAAAAAATTTTTTGCTCTTTATTACTTCCTGCCTTTTACGTTATTAGGGTTTATTCTTTTGTTCATTTTCCTAGTTACTCATTTGCCTTTAGCCATTTTTTTTTTTTTGTAAATAAGCTTTTCAGATTTGAAATTTCCCTCTAAAGATGACTTTAGCCCCATTTCACATATTTGAATATATATTTTCAGTTCCTTTCAGCTCTAACCATTTTCTAATTTCCATCATGATTTTCTTCCTTGAGTCATTGGTTATTTAGAAATGTTTTTAATTTCCAAGTTAAGGGTTTCTGTTAAGCTGTCTTTTTGTTATTTCTAAATAATTTGCTTGCAATCAGAGAATATGTCGTGTGAATGAATACTTTTAAATTTGATGAGATTCACATTGTACCTAGCATAGTCAATTTTTATGTTATATGCTTATAAAGAACTTTAAAGCAGTATTCTTATATGCCTATATTCATATATCAGATTTGTTAATTGCTTTTTAAGTCATTCAAATTTTCTATATCCTTACTGAATTTTTTGTGGTTATTGTATCACTTATCAAAAGAGAGTTTTTTAAAATCTTGACTTAAAGTCCATTTTGTATATTTTTGGCAACCAGTTTTCTTTTGGTTGGTGTATATGTATCTATTTCTATCCTTTTAAAGTTTTCTCTATCTTTTAGTCTTACACATATCTCTTTTAAACAGCATGTAGCAAAATTCTGTTTTCTGTCCAGTCTTGGTATTAACAATTTTTTTTTTTTTTAACAAAGGATTTTGGTTGATCTAAAAAATGAAGTTTGGTATCAAAAATGTCATGACCCTGTATGTAAAGCAGAAAACTTCAAATCTAACCGTGAGTTATTAATTTTTACATTTACCAAACTGTAAAAATTAGATATCTGTATGAAACAGTTTTACTATCTTTCTGATTCAGGTTTTCCATTACCTGCTGAAGTATGTCTCCTGTCTCTTCTCAAAGAGGTAAGTGCAGTTTTTAGTTTCTTTCTCCTTAGTAATTAGTTCTTGGTACAGCTGTATAAATGACTGAGTCGTATCCAAATGAGTCCAGACAGCTTTTAAACAGTTTGGTACCTTGCTTTTACTTAGGACAATCACTACACTGTATTCCTATCTCAGCACGTATCTGATAATGTACACCCCATTCTTTTTCACTGCTTCATAAGAAATTCTATAGATATCTAACTAATCTTAGACACAAGAAGTTTTTCCTGTATTCATCTTTGTGTTTCTTTAAACTATATAAGAAGAATTTCTAGATATAGAATTGTCAAAGGGTATATGCATTTTTATTTTTGGTAGATATTACCAGATTGCCAAACCAACATTTTCCATTAAAGACTTTTACTTACTCAAGTAATTCACATTCACTGTAGGAAAAAAATTAGGAAATACATAAAAATCAAAAGGGGAAAAAGCCATCCTTATTCATAATTTGACCACTCACAGGTAACTGATGTAAATGTTTGGTATGTATCTCCAAGAATTTTTATCTCATATTTTTTGAAGTCATATATACTATTTTGTAGGTTTTTTCCCTACTTACACTATCACAAATATTTTCAATAATACAGATTACCAAATTGCTCTCCATAAAAATGATTAGAAATTAAACTTCACAGTTTGAGAGCACCTATTTATCCTACATTTTTGCCAACATTGCTTATTTTTACTTTTTATTCTTGACCAAACTGGTAGGCAAAAAGTATTCAGTTTTAATTTACACTTAATTTATTAAAGAAGTTGAATTTTTTTCAGTATTATGATTTGTATTTCTATTATAGATTGTCTTTAACTGTCCTCTGTCCACTCTTCTATGTAGTTTTACTAATATTTTTACAAAAAGTTTTAAGTTCTCTTGTCATTATCTTCTGGACTCTTTAGTGGTTTTTTTCCCCCTACATCCATCAGCCTTGTCCTTTAAAGTGTTATGGTTGAAACAAAGGTTACCTGCTATAAGCTGAATAAGTGTTTGGGTTTACATTCTAGATAATGGACTGGTATCTATTCAATTTGTTTTTTTTTTTTTAAAGTCTCCTTAAAACTAATACATTCAAGATTGAAATGGTAAAAATCTCATTCTTGGTCTGTAGAAACTGGACATGAAATAGCTGATCGCCAGATTCTCTGGTAAACTAAGTTAAAAGTGTTTTTGAAATAACCAGGAACAGATTAAAAAGAAAATAAACTTCGCCTCTAAAAAGAGGAGGATAGCATCCTTGTTTGGAGTATTCTGATGTATGTTTGTGGTTTCAGCGGGTTATTTTTTCCAGTAATACCTTAAAAATGTATACTACTTTTGGTATACAGTTTACCACTGCTTGGATATAACTTAAAAAAAAAAAGTATAATGAACACCTGTGTACCTATCATTTAGTTTTAATGTTAACATTGTTATTTCTGCTTCATCTTTTTTTAGTATTTTAAATAAATTACCAATCACTGTTACTTGCCTGTTTTTCTATTGCAGTGGGTCATCTTAGCTTTGAAACATTTTTATTTTAAAAAGCTTTTTATGGAAGTGTTCTACAAGGACAAGGAACTTTCCTGTATGACCTTCAACTAGATTTGCCATTTGGCCACATTTGTTTTCTCTTTCTACTGTATACATATGCATTATTTTTTGTGAATCGTTGTCATTTTGGGCTGCTATAATAGCATATACTGGGTGGCTTAAAAACAACAAATTTCTTACAGTTCTGGAGGCTGGGAAATCGAAGATCAAGGTGCTGGCAGCTTTGATTTCTGTTGAGAGCCAGTTCCCTAGATCATGGGCATCTTCCTCACATGGCAGTAGGGATGAGAGCGCTCTCTGTGGTCTTTTATAAGGGTACTTCCTATTCGTGAGGGCTTTACCTTTGAGATCTATTCAATTCCAAAAGGCCTTACTTCCAAAAAACCATCGCAGTGAGGGGACACAGTCCATAACAAATCTCTTGAGAGATTACAAATATCAAAATCCATCATCTCTTTTTTAAGCATGTAGCTGGAGAATAAGGACATTTTTATATCACTGTGGTAAAATTATTAAATTCAGGAAATTTAATGTTGATACAATACTATTATCTAATATATAATCCAGTCATATTGACAATTGTCTTAAAACTTATAACAATTTTTTTCAACCCATGTTAATGTTTTAGATATTTTATAAATAGGGAACTAAGTCTGTTAAAAAACAGCAGATAAAGTTTTCAATTTGCCATCAGCTGGACTATTCACTTTTGAAAAAATTCCTTCTACCCTTACTCTAGTACATCTGTGTTTATTTAACAGGATGTACTGCAGGCATCTCCAGATTTGGGATTTCAAGAGTGTCCGAGCTACAATGGCAGCAATATTTGAATTAGTAAATTCATTCCCATGGTGACTGTCTCAGACAATATGATGCAGCATATTCATTTTAATATCTGTTGAACTGATCTTAATACCTTAATTCGACATAGATTGATATAGTATTATCACATTCTAACTGAATAACCTGTATTTTCTTCCTATCTCACCCTCCTTTTTGGAACTAAAGGAAGAAGAGTTTACAACAGATGAAACGATAAATAATGAAACCAAGAATCCACATAAGCCATCATCTAGTATGTTGTCAAAAGGTATATTGTCTGATCCTGACTGGGATAATGGCATTGATGATGCTTATTTTTTGGAAGCGATTGAAGATGCTGAATTAGCAGATGCTGCAGAGAATAATCTGCTCAGTTATAATGGAGTGGATGAAATTCCTGATGAACTAATTATAAAAGTATTACAAGAATAGCTAATTAACTGTGGACATTTATATAACCAAGCTGTAATTTGCCTGAAGATACATTTAATAACACATTTTAGTAACTTATATTAAATTATCTCTTTGCTTCCCAATTCTTGTTTTTCACTGAAACCAGCTTTACTGAAAATTAGCTTCAGTAGAAATATCCTTATTGATTAACCAAAGTTTGTCTTCACATCAGCTTAATTTTTCATGTTTGTAGGTTAAAAGTGTCTGGTTGATTGGGATTAGGTGTTAACATTTTAAAACTTATGAAGACAGTAACCAGAAGGTTAATTATGGCCTCTAAAACTACTAAACAAACTGGTGACAAGGTCATACAACCAGCCTGAACAATTAGACGTTTACTTTTTAAAATGAGAATGTTGCTTTAACAATAAAAAGTACAGTTTCAGAAGGCAACAGGCAGTAGTAGCATGAGAGTAATCTTTTTAGTAGACTGGTGTCATTTCTGGTCAAGGAGCTTTTCTAATTGATGGTTGACATTTTGCAGATGTTTTTCAGCTCCCAAAAGGGTTCTTACCCTGAATAAGAGAGCTGGAAGGCTGGATGAATCATACTGTTGAAGGAAAATAATTTAGATTAACAAATACCAAAAACTTTCATAACCCTATTTTACATAGTTCAATATTATGACCAAATGCCAATTTCAAAAGAGCTTTCTATTAACTATTCCTTTCCTTTAAGATTAAGAAAATTTATTTTAATCCATTTCCTTAGAACAGAATCGATAAATAGGATTGTAAGGGAACTGCTGTGCAAGCTTGAGCTGATCTCATCCAGACCAGTTGGTTCAAAGAACTGTGAAATCTGAATTGTTTAAAACTGGAAATCTTTCCTGGTACAGATCAAGACTGAGTTTGAGCAAGTCTGCTTGATCTCATGCCTATTTTAAACACAAAACTGTAAGGCTGATTTATTTTTACCACAAGAACTGATGGAATGAACACCAGGCCCATAAAGGTTCATGAGAAAAAAAATCTACCATCTAGAGAAATTATTGAGATTAAAAGTTGCCAATCAGAATGTTTTTTTCCCTCCAGAATGTTCTTAAGACAAAATTAGAATACAACCCCTAGTCGTGATTTTTTAGTAATTAAAACCAAACTCCCCGTTTTTTTCCCTGTTCTAAGGAAATGGATTAAAACTCCCCAAATTGTATCTAAGGGTGATTAAATTCCCTTTACAGAATTTTATAATTGATAGTTTAATATGTTTTCAAGGTGGTTTTCAAAGAAATGAAAATTAAGCAGAAAAGCTGTCAGACTCTACCACCCACATAATAGTGTAATCTTTCTGGAATATAACCTACCATACTACTATGAAAAATATTTGAGGGCCTAATGTGTTTAAGCTACCATGGAGCACCTGCTCTCAGGGAGGGGTGAGGAGGAAAACTAATATTTAGTGCTAGATATTTAGTTTAGGAAAAGAGGTAAGACATATACCTAAATATCTACATTCTATAAAGCAAAAAGGACACGTGCTACAAGAAAAGTGCAAAAGGTACTGAGGGCATGCAAAAAACAAGCTTTTAAGAGTAGTATATTCCAAACAGAGTCACTGAATCTCCATTTTTACCAAAGGTATGCTCAAATTCAGTCAGTGCTCTTAATTTCTCCAAGTTCAGTGGCCAAATCCCCAACTCCAAATAAGCTTTAGACTAGCTGGGTACTGTTACAGGAAAAAATAATTTGAAAACGTTCTGTTTCCAAATCTCTAATCTATAAAGAAACCTTAGATTCAGGAGAATTAAACTTTTAGGTCAGTGTCAAAAACTTGAATTTAGAAGTGAAGAATACAAGTATGATCATAAAAAATATGTATATGATACAAATATATAATTTTCTGTAACAAAAATAGACTTAATAACAGATTTCTATTAATCTGACTTGGTTCTCAAAACAATAGCAAAGTCTACAGCAAAAATCCAGAAGCAACTATAAAATTAAAATAGCCTACCACACTTTCTTAGGTATTTCCTTTTAATGTTTCTCAGCTTCTAAAATTACACCTACCAGATAAAAAGGATACTACAAACATGAGATGAACAAAAGAGGTTGGTCTTTAAAACGTATTTGAGTGGTCTTCCATTAATGACATAACAAAGCAAAGCAGTTGTTCATTTGAGATCTGTACACAAAGGATACACTCCCTTAATGAGTTCCAGTATTCTGTAGTGTAAATACCTTAATAAAATCAGTGTTTCTGGATTTTTCTCCACTCCTCCAGCCTTAAGTAGCTAAAGAAGCAATGATATAACAAGTTTTCCACCAATTTAGAGTGATGCTGTTTTGGGTAGACTGGAATGTTGCATCTACATTTCTCTTTCCTCAGAGCTTCTGGTACTCAGCATGCAATGGCCCTGTATCTTCGTAAAAACTGAACTTACCGTTTCCTTTACATTTCGTTCTCTCTCACAAATATCTGAATAATCTTGATGAAGCTGTTTTAAATTAGATAAGAAATACGCTGCGTTCTTAAAAGAAGATTTTCTCTCCTTAAGTTCATCATATTTTACTTGTAGTTGCTTCAGCTGTGGTTCTAACCTAAAACAGAAAGCAGTTTTCCTAAAAATAAATAAGTGTAACAGCCTATATAGTGTATGCAACAGAGTATGTTAAATATACTGAGTAAAGGTAGAAAAAAATTGGGGAGGTGGACTAGAAGTTGAAGATATCTTTGGCTCAAATTATGAATATGTAAATATTCTAAATTTCAATTTAAAATACAGATGAAACAAATATGAAGCCCACAGAAGAATAAACCCCATATATCCTAAAATTCATCTGGTCATTTTTAGGGTCTCGGGAACTGAATTAAAACCTAACTTGGTTAACATTTTAGAGCCTCAGGCAGGAATAGACAAGCATGGCAGTTTAATAGCAAAAGAGACAAAAAGCCTTCCCTTTGCCCCTTCCAAAAACCAGTGGGGGAAAAAAATGTGTGACCTAGATGAAAATGTGTGACCTTGTCAAACTGCTTTCTCAGTGGCTTAGTTTCTTAACCTAAAAGATAAAAAGGGATAATAACTTGGGTTTTATGGACCAATAAATAAAAAGGAGTAAGGTTGCCAACTTTTTACTCTCACAAAGATATAAAAAGCAACTCTCCTCTAATACCATGATTTTATTTTTAAAAAGTCTTTTTAACAGGACTTGTGCAACATTCTAGAAAACTAACTATTGTGCTGGCAGGGCTATGGTCAGGAGTGCAAGACTTGGAATCAGTCTTTGCTATCTGGTCCTGGCTCCCCCACTTCCTAGGAGTGTGCCTGTGGGTTGTTACCTCCCTGCACCTTAAGTTTTTCACATCTAAAGTTAAAATAATGATATACCACATTTTTTTTCTATGCGTTTCCAAAATATACAGGCATACCTCATTATATTGTGCCTTGTTTTATTGCACTTCATGGATGTTGCATTTTTACAAATTGAAGGCAAGGCCTTCCACCAGCAAAGATCACAACTAGTTTTATTTAAATATTCGCTTTATTGCAGTGGTCTGGAACCAAATCTGCAATATCTCCGAGGTATGCCTGTACTTCGCAACTTCCAAAATTACATCTAGAAAAAGAACCAGAGAGGCTGGTCTTTAAAACATTCCTGAGTCTTATTATATAGCCTTATTAAAAGCTATAATACCCTGTCTCACAGGATTATGATGATTAATGAGTTAATATAATGCATTTAGGACAGTGCCCAGTCAGCATACATAGGAAGTTTAAGTGTTACCTATCATATTATCTTTAAATTTATTTTGGCCTGGGCCAATGAAAACTTTATCATAGGCCAACACCTGTCCATAGACTAGATTTGGAAACCAATGGACTAGAGAATCACTTCGTCCCTCTTCTAAACTTCTGTGGCAGTCTCTTTAAAACTTAGTAATTATAGGCTGTCTTTTCTAATACTACTTTCTCAAGCTGTTTGAAACTCCTGAAGAGCAGAGAGCATATCTGATACTGCTTATTAATATACTGCTTAACTATCAGTCTACCAACTTACACAACAGTCTTGGCTGTACTGAAGAGCACCAAAAATTACTAGTTGGTTGACCAACAATGTAGTGTGCTCCAGTCTTCCTAACCAGACCATGAGGACAGCCCTAGCAGAAGGATTACACTCATTTGTAAATGAAGTAACTGAGGCCCTGGGAGGGTAAGTAACTTGCCCAAGGCTACAGAGCCAGTAAGTGGCAGAGCCTGGATTCAAACCCTGGCAGTCTAGTTCTAGAGTCTATGCATTATGTTCTAATAATCATGCTGCCTCTCAGGTCAGAGTTGAGAGATCTGATGGCAAATAGATCAATGCTGAATTCTCCTTTGCTAAAAGCTTCTCCAATTCTGTAGTATAAACTGTCTTCATTGAGCTTCCAATCTCAAAGAAAACCTGGGATTTTAATGCGACACACCAGCAAGTTTTACTGGCCCAAAATCACATATCATAATCCTCCTAGGTAAGTTCTAAAAGAGGATTTCGATATTATCTTACCGAAGCAGTTCATCCTGGACTTCAATCAAACGTTGCCTTTTCTTTTCAATATCTGAAATAATCTTAATACAATAATTCGTTAATTTCATAAATATTTGAACACCTCCATGTACACTGTGCCAGGTATTGAGAATTCAGTGAGAAACAAGACAAACGCCATTCTTTGCATCATGGGACTTTGGTCTAATAGGGAAGACAGACATTACATACACACGGCATGCAATTACAACTTTTATGAAGGAAAAGAACAGGGAATTGTGGGAAACGGCACAGGGCTATTGACTCCAGGACTTGGAAGTGGGGGCCAGAGCTTTACTATCCTGTGAGATATAAAGGGGGGAGTTTCAGTTTTATCTAGGTACACTAGGAAAATATTGGAGTATCATGATATATTTGTATTTAAAAAGAAAAATTCAGTATAATATTAGTTACTATCTACTATTACATTGTTGGACACTCAGATTGTTCCTATTTGCTTATAAGCAATGCAGAGTTGACCAATAAGAGATTAAACCAAAGGAAAACAATAGCAGCAAAGGCTTATTATTGGAAGGAAAATGTATACGTTTACAATCCATTTCTATTGTAAACATAGGGGAAGCTGTTCTTCCACTCCTGGATTCACTCAAGTTTAGAGCTAGAACCTCGGACGTCATTTGATCCAACCAAAAACAGATGGGGAAAGGAAGGCCTAGTGGTTACTGGCTTGTTTCTCCTTGCATACCTAGTGGTGTACAGTTTTCACAAAGGTGGTACAACACTGAAGTAGCAGAACTAGGATAAGAAATGAGGTCTCTTAGCCCTTAACCCAGTATTCTTCCCAGGCTGTCCTTTTACCTGGGACAGTTCTTTATTCTAAAGGGCTTTTTGCTTTTTGACATCCACAAAAACAATAATTATACATTCTTTAATACTTATCCAAATAAGTCATAATTTTGGGCTTCATAGGCATTTTTAGGTTAACCAGGATCCCATTCCCTAGCATGTATCAACAGTACTAAAACATAAGATCAACCAAATAAAAGGCTGACTAAAAAGATAAAAATCTTATACAAACTGAAGGTCATAAAACCCAGAATCAGGTCTGCTTAACTCTTCCACATGACAGTGTTCTATAAGAGTATATGCTTGTAATCATAAGTGATTTACCTTAGCATTCTTCCTTTTCAGAGTTTTCAACATTTGGATTTCTTTAAGCTACACAAAACAAAAAATAAATATGTGCATGGCATTTTCCAAAATTAAACGTTTATTAGTTTACAATATATCACATTTACTTTAAAACATGTGAAATACGGATAGGTCTAATGAGTTATTTACCACATTGCCAGCAAATGCAATCCTTTATAACTGTTGCCTCAGGATTAGTAAAAAAGATTTAGACCAATAAATTTATGTCCATGAACTTACCATTTTGATGAGTTCTTCTTTCATAGTAGAATGAAATTTGTTGATGGCTTCCTTGCAAATTTTAGATTCTATATTTTGTCTGTAGCAGAATTTTGAAAAAAGATCAAACTGGGTATCTTGAAAGGTGTGTTTCATTTGCTTAGCACATCAACACAATTTTGCATACACCATTTTGAATATCCAAGATAGCATGGTCAGCTTGAAGCCCTTTCTTGGCTTAAAAAAAATACTAAAAATGTCTCAACAAAATCTAAAGAACAGGAAATATTTTTTCTTAAAATCTCAAGTTATGTGGTCAGCTTAACTCTCTGACACTGGCCACATCCACAGGTGATACCAAGTGATGTGGAAATGCTTACAGCCAATCTATCTTTTCCTGTCCCCTGATCCAATGACCATCAGACTTTAGCCCCTCCCTCCCTGTCTGCTAACAACTGGAGGAATAATTGTGTAACACATTTGGAATAACCAAGTAGTACACTGCCAAAAGCCAGCTGTCTAATTCCTCAAAACTATAAACCTGACCCCCCAAAAAGAAACAAATTCAGGTCCCTGATATCAGGGAGGAGAGTCTGGTCTCACAGTCTGGCATAGGCTGAACGGTAGACAGTGACTGTGCAGCAGCAGCACTCTGGCAGGGCTGCAGCTAGACCCTACTCTGCGTCAGCACAGGAGGGTACTATGATTTAAATTGTCCTTTTAACTGAAAGTAATAAATCTCTTGTGTAAGTAACAGGTACTTATAAAGTTATTTTTTTTCTTGGGGCAATCCATGAGGAGGAAAAGTTACCCAAGAGAAGGGGACCAAACTCATGGTCTAATTCATCAGAAGCTAAGCATATACAAGAAAATGCCTGTACTTTTTAATACAGATCTTTGTTCTCATCATGAAATGGGTGTTAAAAAGTATTTCTAGTGACATCAGCAAGATGACAGAACAGGAAGTCCAGACTTCCTCCTCCCACAGGGAAATCAATTTAACACTTACATCTGGTCCAAAAAACCTTTATGGGAATTCCCAAATAAATTAAGTTGTAGTACACTAGGCAAGTTCAAAGTCAAGAACAGTCACATTGAAACAGGTAAGAAAAGCTATTTCTTATCACTAGAGATAGCCCTCCTCCCAAGCCAGCACAGCTCAGTTCTGTTGAGAGGTGAAGCTCAGTTCATGGTTTCTCCCTTGAGAAGGAAAGAGAAGAGCAATAACCTGGCCTTTCAAAGGGCTGAATGAGGAACTCATTTCTGTCTTGCCTGACTTGGAGCACTGATAAGGAACCAGCATACTTTGGATGCCTGGGGGCCATGGATAACAAAGGAGCTCGGCGGCTTGTTGCAGTGAGAGAGAACCAGCAATGCTGCACACAGGGGCTGGCACTGCTCAGCAGGATCAGGAAAAATGGCCCAGCTTGTGCCTTTTGCCTTAGGAGGGAAAGAGTAGAATGTCACCCAACATTCTAGTTTTTAGGGGATAGCTGCCTGAGGGAATGATTTATGTCACCTGAATTGGAGCACTGGTGGGAACTGACATAGTTTGGATGCCTGCAGTCAAAAAGAACAAAAAGTTCGGCAACTTGATGCAGAACCAGAGAACTAAAGTACCACAGACAGACACCAGAGGGAGCCCCAATATTTAGAGATTTCAGTCTTCTGAAAAAGAAAGATGCAAACCTCTCTAGTTGGGAAATTACACAAGACCAAAGAAGATATATCTCCAGGAAAGGACTGAGGACTCCCCGCCCCACAATCTTTACTCAGGCTGACTGGTGAAGGTCTTCCCCTGGATAAAGCTAGTCTATAAAAACTGAGAAATGGCTACCTTTTTAAATGCACAAAACACAGCAAAGAAATAAGGCACAGGAAGAAAGAAATCTGTAGACACACCCTAAAGAAAGTGAGACCTATGAATTACCTGACAAAGAATGAAAAAACAATTATCTTTAAAAAGCTCAATGAGCTACAAGAAAACACAGATAAACAATCTAAATCAGGAAAACAATGCATGAACAAAATGAGAATCTCAACAAACTATAAAAAAAAAGGGAGAACCAAATTCTGGAGATGAATAATACAATGAATTGAAAAATCCATTAGAGGGGTTCGCAGAAGATTTGCTTAAGCAGAAGAAAGAAACAGCAAATGTGATGATGAGTTATTTGAAGTTATCAAGTCAGAGGAACAAAAAGAAAAAAATGAAATAAAAAAGTAGACCAAAATACACATTTTAGGAGCCCCAGAAGAAGAAAGCGGCAGAGGGCTTATCTGAAGAAATAATGGCCTTAAACTTCCCATATCTGAGGAAGGAAATGGATACTCAAATTCAGAAAGCTCAAAGGACCCCAACTAAGATGCATTATATTCAAACTGTTAAAATTCAAAAACGAAGGGAGACTCTTGAAAGTGGAACAAGAAAAGCAACTTGTGTACAAGGGAGCGCCAATAACATTGTCAGATTTCTAAGCAGTTATGTTACAGGATAGAATGGTGTGGGATGACATACAGTGCTGCAGGAAAAAAAAATGCCATTCAGGAATACTACACCTAGTAAAACTATCCTTCAAAATGAAAGAGAAATACTTTCCCAGATAAACAAAAGCTGAGGTGGTTTATCATCACTAGACCTGCCTTATAAGAATTATTAAAGGGAGTCCCTCGAGTTGAAACAAAAGGATACTATACAGCAGCACAAAAGCACAAGAAAATATATAAAGGTTTTCGGTAAAGTAAATGTATGAATAAATACTGAATCTTGTAGTGCTGGTGCATAAAACAATTTTAGTATATAATTTAAAAAGTAATAAAAATACCTATGTTAATGGTTAAAAATATGAAAGGTATAATCTGTGACATCGTAAGATAAAGTATTATTATCCCATAAAGTGGGGGAGGGAGACATAAAGGAGCAGTTTTTGTATGTTATCAGTTTAACCAGTGTAGCTCACTGCCAGTGTTAACATGCACAGGAATGCTGCCTTTTCTAGGATATGATGCTTTCAGTGATTGAGAAGTACTATATTTTGTAAATGGAAATACCACTACTAAAAACAGAATACTATAAATAGAATGATGTAATTTGTTTCCAAAGACTATGGACATACTAGACTGATGAGAAAATAATAATAAAAGTGAGATACTTCATAGCAAACTCTGAGGGTAAGATTAAGACTATAATCCGCGAGTTATCGCAGGGTAAATGCTGCAGCTGCAAGCATTGCCGGCTAGGGGAAATGGGTTAAAGAAGATTGCTATAAGATAATTTATGTCATCCTCATTGTAACCACACACACACACAAAATCTATAGAAGATGAATAAAATAAAAGAGAAGGAAATCAAGGCATGTCGCTACACAAAATCAATGAAACACAAAGGCAGCAAGAAAAGAAAAAAAGGACAAAATAACTACAAGACTTACAGAAAAACAATTAACAAAATACTATCAGTCATTATCAGTAATTCCATTAAATGTAAATGGGTGAAATTCCCCAATCAAAAGAAATAGAGTGGCTGACTGAATAAAAAAACAAAGCCAATTATATGCTGTCTACAAGAGACTCATTTTAGTTAAGTATAAGGAAATACATGGATTGAATGCAAAAGGATGGAAAAAGATAGTCCATCAAATGAACCAAGAGAGCAGATGTGCCCATACTTAGAGAAAATAAACTTTAAGTCAAAAATTGTCACAAAATACAAAGGATATTATATAATGAAAAAAGGGTCAATTCGCCAGGAAGATAAGTCATATACATGCACCCAACACCGGAGACCCAAATACATGAACTGACAGAATTAAAGGGAGATATAGACTATAACAGTAACAGTACAAGCTTTTAATACCTCACTTTCAGTAATGGACAGATGAACCATAAAGAAACTCAATAAGGAGATAACTTGAACACTATAAACCACCTGGACCTAATAAACCCATACAAAATATTCCACCCAATAATAGCAGAATACATTCTTTTGAAGTACACACAGACCATTATCCCTGATATAGCACATTAGGTGATAAAATAAGTCTTAACCAATTTAATAAAACTGAAACCATACCAAGTATCTTTTCAGACCACAATGGAAAAAAAACTAGAAATTAGCAAAAAGAAAACTGGAAAATTCACAAGTATGTGGAAATTAACACATTTGAACAAACAATAGGTCAAAGAAGAAATATCAAGGGAAATTAGAAAATATCTTGAGATAAATGAAAACAAAACAATGTACCAACACTTTATGGGTTGCGGCAAAAGCAGTACTAAGAGGGAAGTTTATAGCAGTATATACCTACATTAAAAAAGAAGAAAGCTCTTAAATTGACAACCTAATTTTATACGCCAAGGAACTAGAAAAAGAAAAGCAAATTAAATTGAAAGCAGAAGGAAGGAACAACAAATATCAGAGCAGAAACAAAACAGAGAATAGTAAAATAGGAAAGAGTTGTTTTTTTTTTTTTAAAAGATCACCAAATTGACAAATCCTTAGACTAAGAAAAAAAGACTCAATCAGAAATGAAAGACACTGTAACTGATGCCACAGAAATAAAAAGGATCAGAACATACTAGAATGAACAACTATATGCCAACCAATTGGATAACCTAAAAGAAATGCATAAATTTCTAGAAAAGTAGAACTTACCAAGAATGACTCATGAAGAAATAAAAAAAAATCTGAACAAACCTATAGCTAATAAGGAGATTGAAACGGTAATTGAAAATCTCCCATCACAGATCCCAAGGCCAGATGGCTTCAATGGAGAATTCTACCAAACAAGTAATACCAGTTCTTCTCAAACTCTTCCAAAAAAACTGAAGAAGGGGAATACTTCCAAACTCATTTTATGAGGCCAGCATTACCCTGATACCAAAATCTGACAAAGATACTACAAGAAAACTGAAGACCAATATCCTTAATTATTGGTACAAAACTCCTCAGCAAAATACTAGTAAGCAGAATTTAACACCGTAAAAGGATTATATACATCATGACAAAGTAGGATTTATTTCTGGAATGCAAGGATAGTTCAATATACAAAATAAGATCAATGTAATACACCACAATAACAGAATGAAGGACAAAAGCCACATGGTTATCTCAATTAATGCAGAAAAAGCATTTGACAAAATTCAACACCTATTCATGATAAA
>NW_011888873.1:2223781-2226641 GCF_000151845.1 Pteropus vampyrus | reverse complement strand
ACCATGATAAAGATGAGTTAGCATGACAGGGTGCTCCTTTCCCCAAGAACCTCCCCAAAAGGACTACAGAGGGGAAAAATCTGCACCCCCACCTGAAGAAAGCTCAAAAAGCCATCGGGTGAGAGAAACAAAGGTTTAGATTGAGTGAACTGGTGTGAGGAGTGGCGGCTGTGGTCCAGGGTAGGAAAAGAACTGTTAAGGTTGGCTTCTGCTTCTCCCCCAGCACTGGTTCTCACAAACTGTACCTCCCTAACAGCTGCCAGCAACTCAGACCTCTCCCTGTACAAACAAGAGTAAGACCTGGGCTATGTTTGTGAGGCTTGAAGAAAAACAGGTAGAGATTGACTAACTTTGGGCAGTTGTCTCCTCTTCCTTTCCCTGATAATCTAAGGAGTATATCTACTCTTAATGCTACTAATCTCTAGAAGACACAGGGTGAAATCCTGATCTGACAGGTTACTTTGTGGGATGACTGACTGAGGCTTCCACTCTAGGACTCACCTGCTGCTATCCTTTGCACTCATGGGAACTAACAAGGATTAAAGTTTGGTCTTCTGTTATACACAATGTCTGACAGAGAAGCTGACAGTCCCCGGGGGAAAATAAGCTCATAGGCTGGAGCAATAAGACGCTGGAGAAATACAACTATTTCAAAGGGAAAACAATATATTAGACCAGAATATTGAAAACAATATATTGAAAACAATATATCAGAAGCAAGTATTTCACAACAGATAATCAATTTTAAATTAGCCTAATAGTCTAAAGAAGATATAAGCAACATAATAAAACCCAAATATAAAACATAAAAAAAGAACTAAACAGAAATATTACATATAAAACCTGAAATAGCTAAATAAAGAACTCAATAGATGGGGTAAAATGGAAGAATGGAATATCTGAGAAATAAATTAGCAAATTTCTAGATTGAAGAAATCTAGAAGAATGAAGCAAAGGACAATGATACAGGAAATAGGACAAAAATCTTTTTAATTTTTGGAATTAAAGAAGAATCTTAGATTGAAAAGGTCAGACCTAAAATTGTGAAGTTTAATATCAAAGACAAAGCACTGTAAAAGCTTAGAGAAAGAGCAGACCACATGTAAAGAAACAAGACTTAGACATCATATTTTCCAAATCAAGATTAATGCAAAAGAAAAAGGAATAGTGATTACAAAGTATTTAAGGAAATGATTTAGAACCTAGAATATTATATCCAGCTAAACAGTTATTCACATTCAAAGTCATGATCAAAATAATCAGGATTTATAAATTTTACAACATAAACAGCCATACTGAAAAGTGTTATATGAAGCATTTAAATAAGAAGAGACATATCCAGAGGAAGTTACAAGAAATATCTGAAGTTAAGGTGATGATTAAATACATACCTTAATAAAGACTGTTGCTGTTTTAGAGAAGATAATAAAATTTGTCTATCTTAATCCAGAATTAAAAGTCTCTATTATAAACATGATGGGGTTTGGGGTGGAGGAAAGGGAGAGAAGACCAAAAGATAAGAGACCTTGACAAAGTTCTAATCTTATTAGTGGAGAATTACAAATTCTGTTTTTTAAAAAAGCAAGAATGGATTAAAAACAACAAAAGCTAGAACAACAAAAAAAAGAAAAACACTATCCTTCCAAATATATTGGTAGTTACAATAAATGTAAATGGACTACAGTCAATAGTTAAAAGGTGCGGACACATTGGATTTTTAAAAGATTTTATAAGAAATAAAGTTTAAGATCAAACAAAAGTTGGAAGTACGAGAAAGTAAAAAGTGTAAAATCTGGCAAATGCTAGCAAAAGAAATCTAGTGACACTATATTAGTATCAAATAAAGTAGATTTCAAGACAAAACATTTTTAGGAATAAAAAAGGTCGTAAGATAAAATGTTCAATCAAGACAGCAATTTTAAACATGATGTTCTAATAGTCTCTAAATATATATGCATAAATTGATGAAAGTATTAGGAAAAAATCTATAAATAATACTGATTCTACATAGATCCAATAATTAGAGAATCTACATAGACTAATTAGAGATTCCCATAATGTGCTACGTCAGAGCCTCAAAATTTCAAAAAACAGGTTATCACCAGTCCATGAAATTTGACAACATATTTAAAATAGAAGGTTAATACAAAAATATAAATTAAAAAGTCACATGTTTGGACATTCAAAAACATACTACCAAATAATTCACAGATTAAAGAAAAAATTAGAAATGTAAAAACAGGTAAAACCAAATAATAATGAAAACATTATATATCAAAAGCTGTGGGATAAGCAAAAGTGCTTCAAGGAAAAATTTATTAGTTACATATGTCACATCAAAAGACTTACTTATATTCTGGGAGAGTTTTCTCAAATGCAGACAAAACAACATCTAACTCCATGATGTCGCTGCTTTTCTTTCCTTTTAGACACCAAATACGTACACAGTCGGAAATACCTAGAACATTAAGGTAAGCCAATTTAATATACTGATTTCAATAATTTGGCTGTAGGTCCAGGGTTCTGAAAGCCTTCAACAAAACTCATCCCATCAAATTGGTAAAAACAGCTCCAGTTGAAGAAACGTGGAAGGAGACATACTCCTCAATCCCAGCAGTCTCTCACAAACCCAACTATACTGTAATTCTGTAACTGCTGTCTCCTTGGTTCTCCCATTTCTGTTAAAGCAGCCTGAAGCACTGCTGCCTTTTAATTACTTTGCTGTGCTCTTATTTAATAGTCTGCCATTATCCAGCGCTACTGGTGATAGAGTTCTTCTTTGTTAACTATATTTTAATTTTAGTCTACCTAATAGGCTAGTTCTAGAACACAGAAAGATTACTCAGTGTATTGATTTAGA
>NW_011888873.1:2196709-2223731 GCF_000151845.1 Pteropus vampyrus | reverse complement strand
AGACCAAAAGATAAGAGACCTTGACAAAGTTCTAATCTTATTAGTGGAGAATTACAAATTCTGTTTTTTAAAAAAGCAAGAATGGATTAAAAACAACAAAAGCTAGAACAACAAAAAAAAGAAAAACACTATCCTTCCAAATATATTGGTAGTTACAATAAATGTAAATGGACTACAGTCAATAGTTAAAAGGTGCGGACACATTGGATTTTTAAAAGATTTTATAAGAAATAAAGTTTAAGATCAAACAAAAGTTGGAAGTACGAGAAAGTAAAAAGTGTAAAATCTGGCAAATGCTAGCAAAAGAAATCTAGTGACACTATATTAGTATCAAATAAAGTAGATTTCAAGACAAAACATTTTTAGGAATAAAAAAGGTCGTAAGATAAAATGTTCAATCAAGACAGCAATTTTAAACATGATGTTCTAATAGTCTCTAAATATATATGCATAAATTGATGAAAGTATTAGGAAAAAATCTATAAATAATACTGATTCTACATAGATCCAATAATTAGAGAATCTACATAGACTAATTAGAGATTCCCATAATGTGCTACGTCAGAGCCTCAAAATTTCAAAAAACAGGTTATCACCAGTCCATGAAATTTGACAACATATTTAAAATAGAAGGTTAATACAAAAATATAAATTAAAAAGTCACATGTTTGGACATTCAAAAACATACTACCAAATAATTCACAGATTAAAGAAAAAATTAGAAATGTAAAAACAGGTAAAACCAAATAATAATGAAAACATTATATATCAAAAGCTGTGGGATAAGCAAAAGTGCTTCAAGGAAAAATTTATTAGTTACATATGTCACATCAAAAGACTTACTTATATTCTGGGAGAGTTTTCTCAAATGCAGACAAAACAACATCTAACTCCATGATGTCGCTGCTTTTCTTTCCTTTTAGACACCAAATACGTACACAGTCGGAAATACCTAGAACATTAAGGTAAGCCAATTTAATATACTGATTTCAATAATTTGGCTGTAGGTCCAGGGTTCTGAAAGCCTTCAACAAAACTCATCCCATCAAATTGGTAAAAACAGCTCCAGTTGAAGAAACGTGGAAGGAGACATACTCCTCAATCCCAGCAGTCTCTCACAAACCCAACTATACTGTAATTCTGTAACTGCTGTCTCCTTGGTTCTCCCATTTCTGTTAAAGCAGCCTGAAGCACTGCTGCCTTTTAATTACTTTGCTGTGCTCTTATTTAATAGTCTGCCATTATCCAGCGCTACTGGTGATAGAGTTCTTCTTTGTTAACTATATTTTAATTTTAGTCTACCTAATAGGCTAGTTCTAGAACACAGAAAGATTACTCAGTGTATTGATTTAGATAGTAGTAATATATAGTAAGAGATTAAAACTATGGCGCATTCATGAATGAAATATTCATTCATTAAAATGGTACTGTAGAATACTTAGGATATGGTAAAATATGATAAGACAAGGATATGATCCCATTTAGGGTGAGAAAACCTCAGTGAAAAGATTAAAGAGTACAGACAAAAAACATGGTAGTTATTTTGGTGTGATGAATTATAAGTGACTTTATCTTCTTTTCCATAATTTATAAATTTTCTAGAATATTTTTGTAACAAGAAAAATATATAACTTCTCTTTTAAAAAAACTGAAAGAAAGAGATGCTTTATTTTCCTCTGAAACTTTTTCAGTAAACTTTCTGTATCATAAAAATGATGCAAAATAACATGGATGAATCTGAAAGTCAGATTAAGTGAAATAAGCCTTATAACGAGAGAACAATCTATATGATGTATGAAAAGAACATATTCTATATGAAAAATTAAAATGATTTAATGGATAGGTGATAAAGCCAATATAATCAATTTCAATAGTAAAATCTAGGTGGTGGGTACATAAATATATATTGTAAAATTTTTTCACCTTTGTTGTGTGTTGAAATTTTCATGATAGATGAAAAAATGTTACTCCAAAGTCCCATATTATTTTTAACTTTAAGTGGCAGTTTTATATACTTAAAATTTACTACTTGTTAGTTAAGTATTTTTAAATGAAATTCTTGAATGACTGCCAAAGCATAAAATGCTATTCTGTACCTGAGTCTATAGCTTCGCTTTTTGATTTCTTCCTTTTTCCACGAAACATCTTCTTTTTCTGAGTGTTCTACAAAAAAATACAGGAAAGGATTTTACTTTTTTTTTTCTTTTAAAAGGATTAAGACAGTAATATCAAATAATTCTTATTTACTTCTAAGCTAACACATCAGTTATATATTTTATCTAAATTAATAGAAGGAAACATTGAAAAAAATTAAACTGTCTCAAAATAAAAAGTAAATAAAATTTTCAGTTGGCTTTTAACAATGGTTGCCTTGCAAGAAGTTGAACTTTTATTATTTAAAATAACATTGTCTGGAATCAGCTCAATTTTCAAGCTATGACGGAATAGCAGCTTCTGAACTAGCTCCATTGCCATAAACAACCATAAAATGGGGGTGGCGGTTGGCGATTTTATTTAGGTATTGGACAAGAGGCAAACAAGACTAGGAAACTCAGAAAGTGAACTCTGTGAATGCCCCCCACTCCCACCCCCACTCCATGCCGGGGGACAACTTCCACACAACAGCACAACAAGCTAAATCCAAGCAGAGCATGATAATCCTACTCTGCTGAGGAGGCAGAAATCAGAGTACAGCAGCTGAAGCACTTGGAATAAGCTGCTCAGAGAAGAGCAACAGAAGTCCAGGTGAGGGTTCTCCAAAAGTCCGTATGTGTAGGGTGAGACCACATAAAGTTTACCAGAAAGTGGCTATCATGGGATTAAGAACATCACAGGTAATAGAGAACAAGCAATGCTGGGGGAAATTAGATGTAGAAAATGCAGAGACCTCATTAAAACTAGTTAACACCTGTCTATCCAGCTGAGCTTGCAGCAGAGACACTGTGACTTAGAGCTAAGAACCATGATCTAGAGCAGTGGTCCCCAACCTTTTTGGTACCAAGGACTGGTGCTCCTATGAGAATCTAATGCCTGATGATCTGAGATGGAGCTGAAGCAGTGATGCTAAAAATGGGGAGCAAATACAGATGAAGAAGCTTGCCTGCCGCTCACTTCCTGCTGAGAAGCCTGGTTTCTAACAGGCCACGGACAGGTACCGATCTGTGGCCCGGGGGTTTGGAGACCCCTGCTCTAGAGCATGCAGTCTCATACAGGATGATACTGTTCCCAAGGGGGCAAAAACTGAATCTTAGGGGGGGATGCAAAAAAAAAAAAAAAAAAATTACAATGGTTGTAAACCCTTGGAAGGACCCAAGTACCTAAACATAAACAGATATGCAGTATACTTGTGGTATTAAAATTTAATTGGAGGGATAATTAGAAGTAAAAAATTGTCTTAAAAGGCTTCATAAGGAGGACAATAATGAAAAAGGATTGAAAAACAGTGCCTTGGAGTAAAGACTACTCTAGACCCATCCTTCTGAAATCAATATTTGACCAAATTCACAAGGGAGACAGAGACTGGAGGCTGAAGTAAGCAGAATTCTAAGATGATCCCTAATGACTTCTATGACTTCCTCCACTTGAGGAAGGATGGCACCTGTGAATATGATGGGATAGCTGCTTCCTTTATTAGGTACATTATATAAGACTCCATTGTAGCCGAATAAAGAGAGATTGATTCTCTGGCTCCTTCTGAAGATACAAGTGCCATATGTCTAGGACCTGTGGATAGCCTCTAGATGCTAAGATTGCCCCCCAGCTTCAACCAGAGGAAAAACAAGAACCTCAGGCCTACAATGGCAAGCAATTGAATTCTAACAACCTGAATAATTTTAGATTAGACCTTGAGTCTCAGATGAGATTTCAGTCCTGGCTAGCACCTTGATTTCAGCCTTGTGAGATCCTGAGTAGAAAATGCATCTGAGGTAATCCAGGTTGGACTTCTGACCTATAGAAACTATGAGATATAAATGTATGTTGTTTTAAATCACACAGTTTGTGGTAATTTGTTATGTAACAATTGAAAACTAATAGAGAGGTTGAGTCCCACTGAGTTAGAGAGGCTTAGAAAACACCTTAGACTTTTCACAAATCAACCCTAACAAAGGATAAAACCAAACCTACAGGAGTTCAAGATGACCAGCGAAAAATCAAGCTATCTATTAGAATAAAAGTCAACATTATTCAGAAGTTAATAGAATTCAGAATCTCAACAACTTATTAACAATAATGTCCAATACACAAATAGAAAGTACTACATTTAAAATGTTACACACAGAAAATGTGATCCATAGTCAAGACATAAAAAGTACTCAAACAAAACTGACCCTGATGACAGCTCAGATATCTGATTTATGAAAGACTTTAAAGCTGCTATCATAAATACGTTCGAAAAAGTAAACAACCGTCTTAATGATTAAATAGACAAAGAATCTTAGCAGAAAGTATACTAAAAAAAATTTTTTTAGAAATTCTATAACCAAAATGCACATAATGAAAAATAAAAAGTCATTAGGTGGTATTTTAGTTTTTTGTGGCTGCTGTAATAATTACAACTTGGTGGCTTAAAACAACAGAATGTATCTCCAACAGTTCTGTAGGCCAGAAGTCCGAAATCGGTTTCAGTGGGCCAAAACAAAGTGCTGGGACAAAACATATTAAGAGCTTGCCCAAAAGATATTATATGTCAGGAATCTTAGAACACGATTATGACCCAGAAATCTTATTTTAACAATTTTTTCTAACGATCAAGGGTGCGCACAAAGATTTAGCTAGAAATTCATCAAAGCACTTAAAATTGTTTAAATTGCAACTGTTCATTAGAGATGAAATAAACTATGACACTTTCATGAATGAAATGTCAGACATTCATTAAAATATTGTAAAATACTAAATGACAAGAACATGGTGCCACTTAGTATGAGAAAAACTCAGTAAAAGGACTGAAGAGTATAAACCAAAAAACATGGTTATTTTTGGGTGATGGAATTATAGGTGATCTTCTTTCCATACCTTCTAAATATTCTAAAACATTTTTATAAGATATAAAACATCTTTTTTAAATACTGAAGGAAAAAAAAAATGCTTTATTTTCCTCCTAAATATTTTTCAGTCTTTTTTTCCCTCTCCAAGGGGCTGGCAGACACACTTACCAGCTGACTTTCTGTTGCCAGTGTCTCTTTTTCAACAGATAACTTGGCACTAAGAGGTCCCATCTTTTTAGGAGTGCTCAATTCAGCTGATGTCTCTGAACGTTCTGAAGATGCTGTAGCTGGAACAGCTTCATGTTGTTGTCTACTTATTTTCTCTGCTGGCTTACCTTTTATTATTATATTACTTTCTTTAGTGCTGTCAGAGTCATCACTAATGGGCTTGAGTTTTCTTCTTGCCTGTCAAGAAAACAGCATTACTGATTTAGGAAATACAAATGCTTATCATTCTTATTGTAATAGTAGATAACCATAAAGCCCAAATTTCTCATTTCTAAATTTCAAGATTGAATATACAGAGAGATGACAATGTGATTAGTGGATAGGATGGGGAACCTACATTAAAGAAAGCTCCAAATACACTCCCAACAAATTACTGATTTTGTAAATCACAATCTAAACATATAACATGAATGCTAAAATTGACAAGGTACAGAGATATATCTCTGTAATGAAGAACACTTCAGATATAAAAATATTTCACCTTTTAAAATGTACCTTCTAAAACAATACTTTATGAAAAATATTGCTACAGAACATTTTTCCTATTTGCATCCAATCTAAACAGGATATGAAATATCTTACAAATTAAGGAGAGAACACTTCTACATACCTTTTTTGCACTAATTTTTACAGACTCGTTTTCACTTTCTTCGATTTCAGAAGTGTTCGAACTGTACCAAAGAACAAGCTGTCAATATCTTGCATACATTTCATTTTTATTCATATATGTCTTCTATAAGTTGCTTGTCCAACAGGAAAACAAGCTCAATTTAATGAGATTTCCTACTTGTCCTGGGCAGGCTGTCGCCTTCCCAGATTTACTGGTCATCTCCCACATCTTCTCATTCCCAGGCCACATCAATTTATTCTTGGCAGTACTGTCAAGTGTCCCATTAGTGCAGCACCTTCCTCAAAGTAACCGCTTCCAGGTTTATAGGCTATCATTTGGACTAAAAGCTAATCCGCAGACACTAGGCCCATCATTAGGTGATAAGAGAATATTTCTTTTGTCTTTTGAAATGGAAAAAAGTAATCCTAAACTTCTGATGAGATGAGATCTTTCATTATTTTCATTCAATACAACAAATATTTAACATCAGCCTCAAAATGCAAAGTACAGTGAATAAAATTATTTTTTTAAAAGGAAGAGCCTTCTTTTAATGGGTTCACTGTCTAGTAGGAAGACCAAAGATAATGCAGAGTGATGACTTGGCAAGCAATGGACACAGAAGATGTGGATACATGGCTGAAGTAATAGGAAAGACATTATGGTTATGACACGAGTTGACTTTTGAAAACACTTTTCCAGTCCAGGAGAAGAAATAAAGGGAAGGGCATTTTAGAAGGAAAAGTAAAAGATAAAAGAACTCACGTATTCAAGGAACTTGACACAGAATAGACAGTATTTGCTGTTAAAGGGAAGGTAATGCTAGGGAAGAGATCAACAGATATGTCCAGGGAGACGGTGAGGCAGCCGAAGTGTGCTGCTCCTGGCTCCCTACAGTTGGCCCACAGCCTGCAATGCCATGAGGATCCCCCGCAGCATCTTTGTGGGGAGTCTCCAGCCAATACCTAAGCATTGAGAGTACTAGGACCTGGTCATTTCTGCTGAATACAGGACTCTTCAACAGGTCATCTTTTCGCTAGAGCTCCCCAGGGGGCTGGTCAGAACTGTGAGAGTTTACACAGCACGGTCTGAGGCCATCTCTGCCCAATCGTGACTCTTCTAAGTTTCAAAGGTATTACTAATAAACCACCGTTTCTTAGTCAGCCTCTGTATCTACTTACCCAAGATCCAAACTGGCACAGAGGCTGCCTATGCCATGCATACAGGCAGTGAGGAGCCCTTAAAAGGTGTTATCTCACTCTCACGAGATGAGACTTGCATTTTAGAAAGATCACACTGGAAGCTGTGTGGATGGGTGGATGGGAGAACAGAGGAGAGAGTACAATTTCAGAGATAAGGAGACCAGGCAGGAAACTACTGCAGGGATGCTGGGGAGAGTAGCTGGTGCATAAACTATGGCAGCTGCAAGGAAGTAGCAGGGGTATGAAGAGGAAAAAAGTGGATTCTCAAGGTAGTCACAGGCCAGAATAGGATTGGTCAGAGAATAGAAGATACCAAGAATGATTCCCAGATTGCTTTTTTGGGTGACAGTGGGACCTGTCAACCTGGAGAATACCAAAGAAGCTTGTGGACACTGGATGGAGAAAAGAACTAAACTTGGTTTTGCCTTTGTCAAGTCTTTGGGCACCTAGGGAAATGACCAATAGGCAAGACATCTCAGGCCTCAGGAGAAAGGCTGGGTAAGAAACAGACTTGGGGACAGTGGCATATGGATAGTTAAAACCATGAGAGCAGTACTGAGAATGGGTGGAGAGGAAAGGGCTAAAAGCAGAATCACCTACACATAAATAGGAGAGGGCGGGAAAAGATCAAGGAATGAAGAAATGAACATCCCTGGTGAGGATTTGGGACCTGGGTGCTGATGCTTCCATGAGTCCTGGGAAATGCTGCTGACCTCTCTCTGCACTGCATCCCTTCTGCCCTGACTTCCTTTTGTATCCATACACAAACCCTGTTTAACATAAGGAAATAATGCCCTTTGTCTGGACTTATCACACCACCAAAAGCAAGATTATGGAGAATGTCCCTACTATTAAATGCAATGCGCAGGTTCAGTCCTTACCTTGCTTCTCAACTGCATTCGATCCTCCTGAAAACACACACACACACACACACACACACACACACACTCTCTCTCTCTCTCTCTCTCTCTCTCTCTCTCTCTCTCTCTCTCTCTCCCTCCCTCCCCCTCCCTCCCTCCCCCTCTCCCCCTCCCCCTCCCTCCCCCGCTACTCCTTTGAACACACACTCTCCCCTCTCCCGGTTTTCTTCCTACCCCTCTAGCCACGTTTTTCCCCCTCTCCTTTTTAAGCTCCTTCTCCTCTACCCAGACAGAAGATATCAGGTATTCTTGAGGGTGTGTGCCAGGTCACTGCCTTCTTAGGCTACAGTCTCTCCCTGTGACCTTTCATCCATGCCCACAGCTCCATACCACCTACATGTAAACAACTTCAGTTTGAACTCCAGCCTAGCCCTCTCCTCTGAGCTCAGACCTACGTATGCAACATTCTCTTTGATATCTCCACACCAAATTCATGGATGTCTATTGATAATAGGGGTTACTCAATCTCCTAGTAACCCCTACCTTAGTCAATAGCACTAGCATCAACCCATTTATACAAGCCAGAAAGCCAGGAGGTTGTCTATGATAGCAAACTCTCCCCCACCATCCTACATCCAACCCATCACTAAGCCCCACTGATTTGCTTCCTAATTATTTCTCAAACCCATCCATCTATCCCCACCTGTTACAATTACCCTAGTCCTCCATGCTCTAGATTTATAAAACAGCTTCCAAACTGGTCTCTCCACTCCATTCTTGCCTCTCTCAAAACCATTCTCTACACAGGAGCCAAACTGATCATTTTTAAATGCAGACCCAACCATGTCACCCCTGCTTAAGATAATGACAAAACTCCTTACCAAGTTATTAGCTAAGACTGGCTATGGCCACAAATGGTATAAAAGACACTTCCCAAATGGCTTAAACAGGATATCTTATTTCCTTCTCAACAAAACTTCAGAGGCAATTCAGAAGCCCCACCATCAGCGGAAATCCTTCTATCTTACTGCTCCATTTTCTTAGTGCACTGCCCCATGGTCCAAGATGGTTGCTCGAGCTTCAGCTGTCACATTCCACCCCAAAAATAAGGAAAAAGGAAGGAGCAAAGAAGGGCACACCCCTCTCTATAAAGATACTTCCAGAAGTTTCAGATACCTCTCTCGCTAAAATTTAATCATATAGACACTTAAGCTAAAGGAGAAGCTAGGAAATATATTCTGTATTCTGACAGCCACGTACTCTGCTAAAATCAAACATTTTATCACTAAGAAAGAGGGAAGACACCGGGTTAAAACTAGCAATCTACCAACCATGACATTGAAAGTAATTACCATCTGGCAGTGTGTTCCCCCTCTTCATTCTTTTTACTCTGGGGCATTCCAGATTTTTACAGTCCCATGAACTCACCAAGCTTCTTCCCACCACACCTCATTTATACATTGCTATTCACCTCATATGGAATGTTCTTCACCCCACCTCTCACTAATCTAATTCATACCCATATCACACACTCTTCCCATGTGATTTGTTAGTGATTTTTCATTAATATTTATTGCCCCATAAGCTCTATGAAGACGAGGATTATGTCCATTTTGAGTTATTGTCAACCCAGAGCCTAACACAGTACCTGGTACTTAGTGCTCAATAAATGCTTATTGAAGAAAATATCAATAATAAAAAGCTACCATTTGAAAGTTTACTATATGCCAGCCTGTTTTAAGAGCGTAAGAGGATAAATTCATCTTAAAACAATTGTATAAGGTAGGTTGTATTATCATCTTACTTTCCAGATGAAGGAATCTAGAAGGTAAATGTCTAACCACTATGCTGTACACCTGAAACTAATATTGAATGTCAACTGTAATTAATCTTTTTTTAATTAAAAAAAGGAAAAAGTTGAGTCTATACCTTACACCTTACAAAAGGATAGAAAAGATCAAAGATTTCAATATCAAAATGAAGCACAAAAGTTCTATGAAAAGAATGATTAACTGTGAATCAAAATTTCTAAACTCTAAAAGATTAATAAATGTATCAATGCATCTATACGAAAAAGAAAAAAAATTCTGTGTAGTAAAAAACATCTGTCCAAAGACAGCAGACGGACAAACTAGTAAGAAAAAAAACCTATTAAATAGGGTTAATTTCACTAATGTTTACATGAAGTCATGGATATCAAGAAGAAAATGACCAACATCTACTAGAAAAATTGAAAAAGGAGATAAAGAATACAGAAAAAGAAATTTAATGTCTACGGCCATGCCACCCTGAACGTGCCTGATCCCATCTGATCTTGGAAGCTAAGCAGGGTTGGGCCGGGTTAGTACTTGGATGGGGGACCACCTAGGAAGACCAGGTGCTGTAGGCATAAAAAATAAAAAAATAAGAGATTGTAAGCTGACAAGGTTCTTGCAATCTGTGAGGTAAACCAAGGGTTGCCTCGCCTGAAAACAAAAAAAAGGAAAAGAAATTCAAGAGCTTTTAAACATATGAAGAGATGCTGCTCAACACAGTCAAGAAAAAAAACTAGAACTAGATTGAGACAGATCAAAAGTGCTATCATCTTAGCAAAAATCTAAGCCTGGTATCACTCTGGTAGCAATATGGCAATAACTACACAGATTTCATTTGACTCAGGATTTCCTGCAATGAATATATTCTATAGATATACAGGCACGTGTGTGAAATGGTCTGTGCACCAGGTTACTGACTGCAGAAGACTGGAGACAACCCAACTGCCTGTCAACATGGAACTGAGTAAATAAACTATCCATACCCTGGAATATCTGCAATGTGAAAGGAATGAGAAAGGTCCACATATACTAATACGTAAAATTTCCAAGATATTTTAAGTGATATGTTAAGGTAGGTAGAAGGTATACTACCTTTTCTAATAATAAAGGTCAAAATGTGTATTCTGATTTACTTTTCTGTGCAAACAATTCTGAAAAGGACATATAAGAAATTAATAAAGGAAGAGATGAAAAAGTGGGTGCAGGAGCTAGGTTTTGGTAGAGAAGATGACTTTTATTAAAACCTTTATATTTTTAAACCATCTGACTGTGTTACCTATTCAAAAAAATTCCTTTTTAAAAATTACATTCACTGCTGTTTAAAATGAAGTGTATGTTTTTTCCAAATATTTGGCTTTTATTATTTTCAGTAACGTATAAAAATTTGAAGTCTCTGCAAATACCATAAAACTTCCTTCATGCAGATAATCTCAGAGACTTCCTAATTTAGATTTCTGCCTAATATTTGTTTTAAAAATGCAGTTTTGCTACTTTCACAATATATTCAAATAACTGGGAATGACCTATTACCTAATCGAAGTCCTAAAGTCAAGGATCTGCTCTAGCTAGTAATTTATAATTATTACAGTTCTTCATTATATAATTTGTTCTCAAGTTTTCTTTATGGAGTCATTTTTACATGACTTACCTGACCATATCTTCATATAAATTTGCAAAACGCAAACCAATGCTCCTTGGGGACAACACATCTGAAGTAGACAACATATTTGTAATGACCAGCCTGTCTCCCCTGCCCTCACCTTGTACTAAAGAACATCTCTTTTGTGATAGAGAATTTGAAAATTAAAGAGACCTCTGAAAAGCACTTAAAAGCACTTTTCTTATGCTAAGAAAACCATTCTTTCCCTATTTGTTTTAGCTCAGGCTAAACCACCCTCACAGGCAATGTTTTCTATGATAATCAGGTATCAATTGTAATTTTTGGTTATTAAATTAGACTTTATTTTTATTGACATATAACTGACATATAACATGTTTCAGGAACAATGTAATGATTCAATATTTGTATTGCAAAATGATCACCACAATGAGTCCAGTTAACATCCCTTACCAAACAGTTACAAAAGTTTTTTTCATGTGATGAGAACTTCAGATCACCTCTCTTAGCAACTTTCAAATATGCAATACAGTATTATTAACTGCAGTCACCATGCTGTACATTATATCCCCATGACTTACGGAAATGTGTACCTATAATTAATTATAAATAATGTCAATTTTTGAAAAATTAAGTTTTGATGTATCAGTTCCCTTAAGGAAAAACATAAGTTGGCCCAAAACATCTTTTAAAAACTTCAGTTTTATATGATTCTATCTTAAAGAGCTCCTCAGAAATCCCATTGACCATGAATAAATAACTGCTTGAAATATAACCATACCTTCTTTTCACTTCTTTTCCTTGAGGAGTTGAAGGGATAAATATACAGTGTTTGGAGAGTTCAGCTTCATCCGTATATATAGCAGTGCTGTGTAAAGGAGGCTCTACAAAAGATTAAAAAAAAAAGTGCAACTTTAAAAGTCTGCCTGGGTAGGTTTAAGTTTTTGTTACTTTACAACGGTTTACAAAACAATCTTTGTTTAAATGGCTAACAAAATCAAAATCAATTACACAACCTACTTCCCAAATGTTTCTGATCTCACAGTTCAACAATAAAAAATGTAAACCATTTCACTAATAAATACATGCATATTTATCAATTATAACCTATATCACTGTATTATATAAAAATGTCAAACAGTGAACAACTCTAATGTACATCAACTGACGAATGGAAAACAAAGTGAGGTATATCCGAACAATGGATGAACTATAAAAATTTTTAGGAATAACATACTGATAATACTACAACATAGTTAAGCCCTGAAAATACGACGCTCACTGAAAGCAGCCAGTCATAAATGCCCACATAGTGTATGATTCCATTTACATGAATAGGCAAATCCATATAGACAGGAAGTAGATTTATAGTTGCCAGGGACTAGGAGGAAGGAGGAATGGGGAATGACTACTAATGAGTACACAGTTTTTCTTCAGGGTGATTAAAATGTTCTAGAATAGATAATGGTGATGCTTGCACACTTAAAAAAAAAAATTTCAGTTACAGTTTACATACACTATCATATTAGTCTCACCTGTACGACATAGTGATTAGACATTTATACAACTTAAAAAGTGATCACTACAATGATGGTTGTACAATTTTGTGACTATATTGAACACCACTGAATCGTACACATTAAATTTTAAGGTAAGGGAATTACATTTTCATTTTTTAAATTATGTGATTTCTTTTAGATTGAGATCTTTTCCATTTAGATTTTTTTTATATGAGTAATTAAAACATTTTTATCAAGGAACATAGGTGAAGCTCTCTCAGCAGCTCTCCTGAAGCATCCTTTGCCTCCATGTGTTTAAGAAAAGGGAAAATTACCCCTCTTCTTCTCCCTAAATTAAAGCCCCTTATTGAATGACTCTATTGGTGGTATGGAGTGAGAAATATCTTATATTGTTGTTATAGATACTATAATAGGTGTCCTAATAAATGCTACTAGCAGAGATCTACAGTAATGTTTAAGAGTTCTTAGTTCTGATGTACTTAGAAGTGAGAAAAAATTATTTCAAATTATTAAGAACTCCCCAGAATATTATATTCATATGCAGCTGATTTTTATATTTGAAGACATTTCCATATTTTTATTAGTAACTAGCCTCAATGTTATTGCTTAAACTAAAGTTTTTAGCATAAAGATTTAAAATACTAACCAAAGGTTTCATAAGGTTCTTCATCATTCTCATTTTCACTCATCCTGCCCAGGCTGGAGATATCAGAATTGTCAGGAAAATCAAATATATCAGTAGGCATGTGCTGATGGCCATCTTCCTACAAGTGAATAAAGCTGAAGTCATTGAATTGGCTTTAACAAACAAGAACATCACAAAATTGATTTACTTAGCAAGGATACTCCTGTTATTACTGCTGGCCAAAGGTGTGATCCTTAATACTTTTGTAGGGTTTTTTTTTTGGGGGGGGGGTAAGGGGGAAGACACAGACTCCTTTGATAATCTAAGGTAGGGGCTGGCAAACTTTTCGATAAATAATAGGCTTTGCAGGCCACAGAGTCTGTATTCTGACTTGATTCAGCCATTAAAATGTGAAAGCACACAGTGATAGTGCAGAAAGAAAAGCATTGCTGTATTGCAATAAACCTTTAGTTACGGACAATGAAATCTGAATTTCATGTTATTTTCACATGTCATGAGATATTTTTCTTTTGATTTTATTTCAACCATTTAAATATGTATAAACCATCCTGAGCTCAAAGGGCTGTACATAAAAAAGGGACAGGCTAGATTTGGCCCAGCTCCTGAACTAGGGAAAGCTATGGGTCCTCTCCCCAGATACATGCCCACATGCCTAAAAGGTCATCAACAGTTTTAAGAGTACCCAGGTGTAAAAATTCCTGACTGAAGGGGAGAAACCAGGGTTTACAATTCAATATACTAATAAGCCTCAGTAAGCTTGCTACCCCAAATCCTTGTGAAAAACTAAAACATACAGAAAGTGGAAAAAAAAACTTCCACGGTAGCTCTGGAAAATATAAAAAGGTAACATTAATAGATGAGGAAATCTGAAAGATATAAAGAAGATGGAATAAAACAGACAAAACAAAAACTTTACCACTCACAGACTTTCACTGAAAAAATATTCATGGAGTTTTTGGGGGAAGAATGCCAAAGAAAAGGTGTGGACAGATCCCTCTGTCCTCCTGAGGCAAACAGGCCTCCAGCACACAGCTCCCTCCAGAGGAGGGAAGAGGGCAGGAAAGTTGAAGAAATCCATTCCAGGCACTCTGGACTTTGGGCTAAAGAGGGCTGGGAGCAGGGATGAAGAGCGCAGAGAAATCCTTCCCAAGCACGCTGGACTTCAGCCATCCAGGGCAGAGCTGAAAGAAATCTATCCAAAAAAAAAAAAAACAAGCACCCTAGGGCCAGGTGGGAGCATAGAGCTGAGACCTCTGCAGAGGCATCCCTAGGCCTCCCAGATAGAAGAGCCATCCTCTGAAGGCTGGGGTTAGGGCAGCAGGCAGAGCGAGACCACACCAGACAGAAAGCCAGGGCAAGACAGAGAGCAGATGGAACTCCCAGACTCCCCAAACACTGAAAACAGCCACTGTCCTACATCATCTCTATGTACTGCCAGCACCAACTGGACAAGCCCTGGAAAATAATCTGAATTAGCTATAAAGAGTGTTAAAGAAATGGGGAGCCGCAGCGAGAACCGCTGCAGAATGTCAGGGGTTAAAAACCAAGTGTACTTAAGGAGGTTGTCCAGGAGGCAGCTGGAGGCAGCTGGAACGGGAAGTATGTGGCCTAAGGAGGATGCTGAACGTTCCTTGATCCGTTTGAGAAGACAGGAAAAGGATGTTTTATCTTGAATTCTCTGTAAGCTTGCAATTGTTCACGTAGCAATCACTGCAAATTCTTTGCTACAGTTTCTGTATAAATATAGCCTGAGAAGTAAACTCGGGGACACAGCTTGATTCTGTGCTCCCTCCTGCAATTCTGTCTTCTTTCTTTTCCTCAGTCCATGCTCTCCCTTTCAGGTACCCTCAATTACTTTGTCGGCTGGCTTCCGACAAGTGGCGCCCGAACAGGGACCTGAAAACGAGGGATAACAGCATAGGACGTGCCGCGGGGTAAGGTGTGCGCACGCGGAATCTGAGGGACCTAAGAGTCCTGTAGGCAGCCTATTGTAAGTATGCGGGAGTTGTATATAGTATACTGGCATTATGGGCCAGGGTAATAGTAGGGTATTGTTTGTACATATGCTTAAGAACATGCTCAGAGTTCGTGGAGCCAGAGTGAGCCAACAGCAACTTTGTAGCTTTTTAAAATTTATAGAGGAAGTGTGTCCTTGGTTTCCAGAGGAGGGGACTTTAGAGACTTGGAAATGAGTAGGGCTTAAGTTGCAGGACTATTATGATGTACATGGCCCAGAAAAGGTTCCTGTGGAAACTTTTGGGCTTTGGTCCCTGGTCCGAGACTATCTGGACCCGCCACATGAGAGGGACAAGTGGCGAGAGCATGGCGCCCCGGGCCCTGAGGCCTCCTCTGAAGTAGAAGGCTCCAATAGTAAGCCTCAGGATGAGAGCAAGCCCTCAGCACCACCTGATGAAGGTTTAGGTGCGCACTATTCTTCCTTGTTTTTTGGGGATGAGGAAGATCCTCTCGACCCCGGGGATGCGGCTCAATTAGAAGAGGAAGCTGCTAGGTACCATGGGGATGATGGCCCGCTGCCCTTTGCGGCGTTTGTGGATGATTCGTCGGGAGGAAAACAGATAGCAAAATTGGAAAAGAAAATAGAGGCATTGACACAACAATTAAAAGCCCTTAGCTGCGGGTCACCAGTTGCGCCCCGCCCGATTCCCGTCTCACCACATGGCGGGCCACCTCGAACACCTACTCCTGCTATGATAGCTCGACTGGATCCCCCTTTGGTGAATATGAAAAAAGAACGACATTTGACCCCTTTAAAATTACCTGCATCTACCACCCCACTCTGTTCAGGGTTAGAGCAAGGCCTTCGACAGGCAGCTGCTGCTGGAGAATCCACTCCTGGGTTCTCCTTGATGGCTTTTCCTGTTTATGACACACAAGACCAGCAAGAACAGGCCCAGAGGGCAAATAGACGTTACCCTACATACCTGAATTTGGCCGCTTGAAATATGTTCATGTTGCCATCGATACTTTCTCGGGATGCCTATATGCCTCGGCTAGAGCCGGAGAGGCTACAAAGCATGTTATAGCTCATTGTTTGGCTTGCTTCGCAACCTTGGGCATACCTTCTATTATTAAAACTGACAATGGCAGTGGTTATACTATTAAAGCTTTCCGCACCTTTTGTTCACAATTTAATATTGAGTGCAAAACGGGTATCCCTTATAATCCCCAAGGCCAAGGTGTCGTTGAGCGTGCGCATAGCTCCCTCAAAAATCAGTTGAAAAAAATAAAAAAGGGGGAGCTGTACCCTCTGTCTCCTCTAAACTCCCTGAAACATGCCCTCTTTATTTTAAATTTTTTAATTTTGGATGCCCACGGGCGGTCTGCAGCTGACCGATTTTGGCATCCCTCTACTTCTCAACACTATGCTCTAGTAAGGTGGAAAGATCCTCTTACCGGGTCATGGAATGGTCCCGACCCTGTGCTGATCTGGGGTCGAGGACATGTCTGTGTTTTTCCACAGGCTGAAGATGGGCTGCGATGGCTGCCAGAGAGGTTGGTCCGCCTTGCAAGTTCTTCCGACCGCCGTGATGCTCACCCTGTTCTTACTGACCTTACCAGCGGTAACTGAGGGAGTTACATTGGGCATATATTCCTGAACCTCCAGTGCTGCATCCTGCTGTATGGTCTGGACCACAAGTTCGAGTTTTCTCTAGCAATGCAGAACTTTTAGGACTGCCATTGGCCATGGAACAGCAGTATGTATATAGCAATTTCAATTTCACAGGATCAGCAATAGGCTTGCCTATTTGTTTTTTGCTTAATTCTATGTCCCAACTGGGATGTTTAAACACTACAGGCCAGTCATGGCCTCAGGATCAGAACAATGATGCAGTTATTGAACTAGGGGATCCTGATGGAAAACCTGTAGGCATCAATGATACCATCCCCTTTGAACATTGTCATGGGAAAGGACACGTGCAGGAAGGCGCCGTGCGCTGGCACCGATGTCGTCAGAAGAATGTTGTGCAGTATCTACTATCAGAAGGCTTTAATGAGACAATGCTCAATTTCTTGCGACTCTCGGGAAATGACACCGTTTTTTCTGCTGGCCTATGGAGAATTAGCTCTGGTGTTTGGCAGACCCATGTTTGGAAGTTAGCAGCTAAAGGAACTAAAGATGGCTTATGTGCAGTATGGGCCTACTGCCCCATTTACCCAGGCAATGTTAGAAACGTTATCTGCAGAAGCCTTGCCCCCTGAGAATTGGAAACAGCTGGCGCAAGCTTGCTTGTCAGGGGGAGACTTCTTGCTTTGGAAATTTGAGTTTGCAAAACAGTGCAAATCTACCGCGGAAGTTAATCAGGGGCAAAATATACCAATTACTTATGACATGCTTGCTGGGGAAGGCCTCTACCTCCTTTTGGCCTATCAGCTGGCCTTTGATCCTGGAGCGTATGCTCAAGTGAATACTGCTGCAAAAAGGGCTTGGTATAAGTTGCCCCCATCAGGGAAGCCAACTGAAGATTTGTCTAAGATCCGCCAAGGCCCTGATGAGTTTCCAGGACTTTGTGGTACGCTTGTTGCAGGCTGCTTCACAGCTTTTAGGGAACCTGGAAGCCAGTTCTCTGCTGGTAAAACAGCTGGCTTATGAATATGCAAATTCTGCCTGTCAAGCAGCAATCAGACCCTTTAGAAAGAAAGGAGACTTAAGTGATTATGTTAGGTTGTGTTCTGACATAGGGCTGTCATATACGCAGGAACTTGCTGTGGCTGTTGCCCTGCTGGGAAAGTCCATGCGGAAAATGTCATCTGACTAGTCAAACAAACATGACAAAAAGATGACGTGATGCCCTCAAAAATCAAAAAAACTAAATAAAAAAGGGGGAGACCTACCCGGTTTCTCCACAAATTCTTTCTGAAGCTCAAAAAACTGAATTTCTGATGCTCAAAACTAATCGGCATGGCCCCCACCCGGTATTAATATGGGGACGAGGGCATGTTTGTGTTTTTCCACAGGATGCAGAAAATGCCAGGTGGTTGCCAGAGAGGTTGGTCCATTTTGCCGCTCCACCAGACACCCGGCAGGATGACCCTAACCTTGATCTTGCTGAGCCTGGCGATGATGGCTGAGGGTACAATTTACTGGACATACTTTCCTGACCCATCTCTTTTACATCCAACAATGTGGCAAGGACCAGATGTCATTGTGAAAGTGAACAACACATCGCTGCTGGACATGCCATCTATGAGGAGGGTGATTGGACTAATTGTTGCAGGAATACTTGCTATTGTATCTCTTATAGCTACTGCTGCCACCGCTGCGGTGGCTCTCTCACAAACTGTACAAACTGCTCATTATGTCAATGATTTGTCTAGAAATGTTACTTTAGCATTGGGAACACAGAAAAATATAGATAGAAAATTAGAACAAAAGTTAGATGCTCTGTATAAGACAGTGGAATACCTGGGTGATGAAATCCAGGGTCGAAAAATTAGATCTCAACTAGAATGTCATGTAAAATAGCATTGGATCTGTGTCACATCTAGAAGATATAATGAGACTAGTCATGACTGGGATTGAGTAAAATATCATTTAAAAGGCATATGGCACAATGCTAATGTATCCTTAGATTTAATTAACCTGCATAAAGAAATACAAGGACTTAAAAATGCTAAACCTCTGCAATTTGATGCTGATAAATTGGTCGCTAAATTTTTGGATCACCTTAAGGGTCTTGTCCCCTGATGGTCTTCCTTCTATCAGCTAGCTGCTTCTGTTTTGACTATAGGGACCTGTGTAATTGTTGTTTTGTGCCTGCTTCCTTCTCTACTAAAATACTTCATTAGTGCTATGATAAAACTTCAGGCCGATCTACATCATGTAAGGCTTCGATATATGGCTTAAAAGATAGACATCTCCCTCCCACGGGGGCTGGTAGTCAAAGACGGGTAAGACTCCCTCAGAGGCTGGACAACCTAAGACAGGGCGTGCATGACGGAATGCACGTACCGATGACGGGTAAGTTCCAGATCTGGTGAGGGGATCACCTAAGACAGGCACAGTCGCCTTGCGCCAGAACCAGGAGGGTTCGGGCATTTAAAAAATAAAAAAAGGGGGAGATGTGGGGAGCTGCAGCCAGAACCGCTGCAGAATGTCAGGGGTTAAAAACCAAGTGTACTTAAGGAGGTTGTCCAGGAGGCAGCTGGAGGCAGCTGGAACGGGAAGTATGTGGCCTAAGGAGGATGTTGAACGTTCCTTGACCCGTTTGAGAAGACAGGAACAAGGATGTTTTATCTTGAATTCTCTGTAAGCTTGCAATTGTTCACGTAGCAATCACTGCAAATTCTTTGCTACAGTTTCTGTATAAATATAGCCTGAGAAGTAAACTCGGGGACACAGCTTGATTCTGTGCTCCCTCCTGCAATTCTGTCTTCTTTCTTTTCCTCAGTCCATGCTCCCCGTTTCAGGTACCTTCAATTACTTTGTCGGCTGGCTTCTGACAACACAGATTTATTCTCAGACTCTACCCTAAAGTAGAATTGTAATGTGAACCAAGTGGAATATTATGAAATCATAAACGATTATTTAAAACTATAAGAGAGAAATGGCTATAAATGAAAATAGCAAAATACAGAAAGTTGTACAGTTTTAAATAATGTCCATTATCCAAACAAAAATAAAATCAAGCTAGGTCCAGGAAAAAAGATTCAAAAGGTTAAAGGTTAAAGTCATTTTCTCCATCTTACTGGAAAAAGTGGAAGAATATACTTTGTCACCACAATAAAACACTGAGCTCACCTAGTGAAGCTTATCAAACTCTGGAGATCCCACATGTTAGTTCTTTTGTATTGTCAATTCTGAGACAACACATTGAAATATAAAAAGATCACTTACACCTTTCGTGGAATGTGTTCTTCTCACAGTGTTCTTTGAATATCTTGCACTATTAAACAGCAAAAATACAAGAGTCAAGAAATATTGTTAAAATAACTGGGAAAAAACCATAAATTGCAACCCTGTCCAAGCACTTTCTTTCCAAATTACATTCTTCATTAGTTGTACTAATAGTGTGCACTCAATGAAATTCAGATTATGACAAAATTGTTTTAGAAAGCAAAACCCATAGCTCATAAATTTAACTATTTTTTACAGGTCAACTCATATCACCTATATATTAAATAGCATACGTCTCCCATTCAGGGACATGAAAATTCCTAGTCCTGCTGCTATTCTTGTCCCTGAAGTCCCAATTAACAACAATGACTGACTGTTTCTGCAGAATTGAGCAAAAGGGAGATACGCCAACATTTATCAAGCACCTGACACCCATTCTGTCCTGTGCTTGGCTCTTGCACGTTCATCTTCTCACTTAACTCTTACAGTCCTCTGAGGTAGAAGTGAATCCCATGTTACAGATGTGTATTTGCCCAAAGCAACACAGCACAGCAGGAGAGAAGCCTGCATTAAAATATGCGTCAGTTCAAATCCACAGCCGGCCCCCTTTCCACCCTGTCTGGCTCCCTCCACTGGGCATTAGGATAAAAGTGCATATTTTCAGCAACCTGAAAGTAAACAAGATGGAACAACAGTGACTAGAATAAGAACTGGAAATCAGAGAGGCAGGAAATAATATTGTCAGTGAATGTACTGAGGACCCGCTGTGCACCAGGTATCACACAGGACACTGGGGGTGCTCAGGTACAATACCTACACGGTCCCTGACTTGAAAACACGCCATGCAGACACCCATTTGTGGATAGCAAAATCGGCGTCTGAACCATTATTTCTTTGAGTAGCTTTTTATTTGATGTAATTTCAAACTTCCAGAAAAGTTACAAGAATAGTATAAAGACCTTCTGCATACCTGTTACTCAGGTTCACCCATCATTTACATTTTGTCTCATTTGCTTCCTGTGTGGATGGTAAACTGGAGACACTGTGCATCTTCACCCCTAAATACTTAGTGTATCTTTCCCAGAAAGGGCCCAGTCACAGTACAATTTCCAAATCAAGAAATATATCACTGATATGATGATCTAATCTACAGTCTATATCCAAATTTCATCAATGCCCCATAATGTCCTTTAAGGTTTTTTCCCCCAGAATTTTTAAAAAGGAAATACAAGAGAATATAAAATGTAAAACTGCACTGGATATAGTATTTTCATAAACCTTGTTATATGTGCACATGTACCAATTGTGACATAAAACTTTACTGTTAACCACAGTAAACAAGAAGTTGGAAAACTGTTTAGAGCTGCAGCTCTCAAACTTCAGGCATCAGAATCACCTGGAGGGCTTGTTAAAACAGATTTAGGCCCCACACCCTACAGAGGGTCTGATTCAGTAAATCTGGGATGGAGTCTGAGCTTTTGCATTTCTAACTAGTTCCTGGTGCTGCTGATGCTGCTGTTCAAAGACATACTTCCAGAACCACTGCTTTGATTCTCAGATCCAGGAAGGTGGAACAGGTAATCACTTCATGGCATTTATGATTCTGGGGTTCAAAGCAGTTAGGTGACTGATCAATGGCCACACAGACAAGTAAGACAAATGACTAGAAGCCAGAATGCATAACTTCTTAACCTAAATTCTTTCCACATGTCTCTTGCCATGTCTGTGCTCAAAAAAAAAAAACAATCAAGTTTCTGTCTTACCTTAGGCTACGAGCAAGGTGGGGCTTCCAAAAGGAGGAAACCTGTGACACCATATGTAAAAATTTTGGTATATGCACACCAGTGCATTTTGGGAGGAGGGATAAACAGCTTTCATGCATCCCAAAGGTAAAAAATGTTTTATATGTAACACATAATTAAAACATGTATGTTATATATATATACACACCTGCATGTGAGAGAGAATATTAAAGCATCAAAAACCACTGGTCGATCAGATCAAATATTTTTGTCTGCTGTGGTTCAAGGCCCCTACATTTTTTCTTCCAATGTCCCAAGGCTGGGACTATAATTACTCCCCTTTTACAAACGTGGAAACCGAGGCCCTGAGTCACTCGGTGCAGGTTTCGCAGTGGCGGAGTCAGGGCGCCTCGCTACACGGCATAGCTCCAAGAGGCACAAACCGCGGCAGGAAAGGAAGAAGATAAAGCTGGTCTGGGGCCCGCGCTGAGTGTCCGCAACACTTACCCCGCGCGCCCCCGGCTCCACGCCCGCCGCCGCGAAGCCATCAGGCCGACTGCTCTCCCGCCCCCGGAGCCAACGAAGCTCCCGCCAAACCCCGCGCCGTTCCGAGCGGCCAATCCAGGCCAAGCGTCTGGCACGTAAGCCCCGCCCCCGGGCCGAGTACTCACGTCGCGGGGCTCGAGGGTTCCGCCCCGTCCTGGAGAGCGAGGGAAAACAGAGCCTGTAAAGTACGACAGCGGAGCTGGAATCCAGGCCTTACAACCAGTGGCTCCCGGTCCCTGGGACGCCGAAGATTTGCCGAGCTTTCACTCCCGCCCGCGCACTGAGCCAGTTTTCAAAAGCTCCAAAGCTCTCGAGCCTCGTGGGCCCGCCCTCGGGGGCGGGGAAGGGGAGGAGCCAGGGACGGAAAGTCCGAGAGCGCGGGCCAGTAAGGGGCGGATCCGAAAGGGGTTGGGGGACGAGCAGGGACCGGTCTCCTGCTGCTTTGGCGTCCGCGCAATGGTCTATTGTAATGCTTTGCCCAGTAGGCAGATTTGGCTTCTGTTCCGCTGTTACCTTAACCAGTGGTGTAACCTTGATATGTTATTTTACCTCTATCCCAGTTTCTTCATCAATGTGATGGCCCCTACTGGAGCTAATATTCTTTGATTCTTTCCTTTCTGTTTAAAAATATATTACCCTGCAAAAGAATTTTGTTGAACCCTTACACCACATCATAAACATGGACTCAAATGGATCAAAACCGTAAACCTAAGCGCTAAAACTATGAAACTTTTAGAAGAAAATAGGGCAACAGCTTTGTGACATTAGCTTTTGCAAAGATTTCTTGGATATAATGCGAAAGCACTGATTGGGATGATGGAAAGTTCTGGAAGTGGATAGAGGTGGATAGTTGTGTAACAATATGAATGAATGTGCTTAAGTAGTGCTGCTAAGTTGTACAGTTAAAAATGGTTAGAATGCTACATTTTATGTATATTTTACCACAGTAAAAAAATTACATCCCATGCATAAAAAGAATATAACATATATGATGTGAAGATAAAAAGGAGCACCCATGTACTCAACACTGACTGGGAAATAAATAATTATCATTGCTTCCAAGCATAACCACTCCTCTGATTTTGTTTCATTCTCATGCTTTTTTACCTGCTATATCCCTAAATAATGTATTAGTTATCATATGCTTCTAAACTTTATATAAATAGTACTTGGGACATATTCTGCAAGTGCTCTTTCTTACTCAAAGCTATGATTTTTATAGATTTATCCACACTGATGCATGTAGCTGATGCATGTTCATTCATTTTCATGGTCTTCAGAATGCATTAAGTAAATATGCCATATTTTATCCATTCTGTGTATGGATACATCAGTCGTTTTCAGCCTTTTCGGTATGACCACGTGCAATGCTAAGCATTCTTGAGTCTTGACGGCGTATGTCTAAGAGTTTCTCCAGGGATAGACTCAGTAGTATTATCACCTTATTATTTAACGACATTTTTGACTTTACATGATAATGTCAATTTTTACACATTATTTTGTAGACTGTACAATTAATTTACACTCGTCAGCAGTATATAAAAGTCCCCTTGACTCCACATACTAGTTGATACTTAGAATTTTTAAGACTTTCAATTTTTTATTTAACTAGTGAATTGAAATAGCATTCTATTGTTTTTGATTTGCATTTCCCCTAAGTTGGTCATCTTTTCATTGTTTATAGGACCTTCCTGATTCCTCTTCAGTGAATGCCTGTTTACGCTACCTAGGATCATTTGGGCAATAGCAATAGAAGGGTAAATCACGTTTGAGGTATTGAAGGTAAGTTCCTTATTGATGGGTAAAATAGGGTTCCTGGAGCCACAGAAAGTTGTCACCCTTAAGTGAATGGGTAGGTAGCACTAATTAATGAGAAAAAAAGCACAAACCTTTTGTGCTTGTGGGTCTGAAAAAAAGAAACCAGTCAGTTGTTAAGAAGAGGTTCAGCACTCAGGATGGAAATAAAAACTCAACCCAAATAGATTTAACTAATAAAGGAATTTATGAGTTCATGTTACTGAAAAGTCCAGAAGTAGGATGCTTGTCAAGCTCAGTTTGATCTAGAGGGTTGAGAAGCCGTTAGCGCTCTGAATCCATTTTCTTGCCCGCTGTATACATCAGACTTTTTCTCAGGCTGGTTTTTATCGCCACTGCCAGCACCACTTGGATTTATTGAGCATTTACTGTAATCTAGGCATTGTTCTGAGGGCTTAATATCTATCAAATTGGTTAATTCTCTCAATAACGCTATGTGGTTGGCACTATAATTCCATTTTACACATGAGGAAACTAAGGAGCAGTCCCACAGGTAGTAAGTGGCTATGCCTGCATTAGATCTTAGGATTCTGGCTCAGAGCTTGCACCTGATAGTGGTTCCAAGCCACACATCTGAATTCCAACATTCAGAGAAAGAGAGTAGCTATGCCCCAACATTCCCAGGATAAGGCCTAAGATTTACTCTAATTGAACCAGCTTTGATGACATACCTACTTATATTAGTCTTCTTCAGAGAAACAGAACCAGATATATATATATTTATCATATATAAAATAAATCTCTTCCTAATGGGATTTTAGAGCTCTTTGTTCTAGGAAACAGTTGTCACATTAAGAAATCTTTAGCCCCTTCCAGCACTAACTCCACCTCAGTTCTACTTGGAGAACAGCCTCTCCTTCCAGCCCTCTGCTCTAGGATGACATGGTGAATAACACTTCGTCATAGAAATCAGTCTCTTTGGTTTGTTTTGTATTATGTTGTACAGCATCAAAGATCTAAATACAAAGGAAAAAAATTATACATGAGATTTATTTTTTATATAAATACGCATAACTTAAAGACCTTCCACACAGATGTTCTCCAGCAAACATTTACAAAAGTTAACAATGACAGAAAGAGTACAGCATAATACAGGAGCGATCTTAAGATAGAAAATGTTAGACATGGCTTCCCCTAAAAGTAATCCACCATGCTAACTAAACTCAGCTTTGTGTTAGTATGCCTAGGGCGGCTGTGAAAAATTAGGGAGAGTGTTCAGGAGGGGGTGAAGTATGGGTGTTGGAAGTGGGGCTGAAAACCCAGGAATGGAGGCAGTGGGGTCCTGAGCCCTTGAGGTTCCTGGAGCAACGTAAGCAACCACAGAGGAAGCTCGGAGAAGCTGGAGAACAGGTGACCACAGGAAGCTGGGGGACATCTGTGTACAGGTCCTTAAGTTATGTAATTACTTAATATTTAACTTTCATATTTAGAAAAATTTTTAAAAACCCTATTGCTTTCATAATACAAATGCAAAAAATAAAGAACTTCAACTTTCTTAGGTCCTTGAGATAAACTTAGTGGTTAGGCCTGGATACTTCTTGTGGAATGGGTTGATGTATATATTAGTTCCATATTTTGGAATTGTTAGTTTGATGTTTAAATGAGAATATAAACAAGAACATTATTATTTCTCTTACAGGACTATCATGAAGATAAGAGGTAAAGAATGTGAAGGTCCCTAGATGTTTAGAGAGCGTATTATTTTTTATTGTGTTTGCTTTTTTCCTAGCGAGCTCTTCTGTTGAATTTTTCTATTCAGTATGTGTCCACTAGAGGGCAGATAAAGAACATGACTGGAAATTTGAAAATGTAATTGGAGACCAGAACTATTTTACAGACATTGTAAATATTGGTTCAGAGTCAGGTCAAGATTAATAAGAGTAGATATCTTAACTGCTCTTGCTCAATTCATTTTTCTCCTTCAGAGAAGGAGCATCATCCTGTTCCCTAATTTATCAAATCCATTCCTTAAGCAAGGCAAAGAGTATGATTTTCTATTGTGGAAAAGAAAATAATTTACTTCTCAGATTTTCCAAATTTGTTTTTTAACTTTCTACAGTACCTACGAGTCATTGGATACACAGGAATAACCCACTAAACGTGGCAGTTCTCATCAGGAAGAAACTGAAGTCGTTATCTGTTTTAAACAGACTAACTGCTCAACATTTGTAATTATGATTCAGCAAAACAAACTCAGAAAGTCCCAGGAGGCAAGGGTGGAACAAGGAAGGAGGAAACCTCTCTTCTTGTATGTTCCCTTTAAGAAAAGAGGAAATAAAATTCAGAAAGGGAATATTATTTGGTGTCTGTTAAAAGTGGAGGGCAGAAAGCTTTTTCCATTGTAGCAAATGGCAGTGACATGGGATCTTTTCATGAGTCCCCTGCTTTCCAACATTTTCCTGGCTCCAACATGCAACTGCTAAACTTATTTGCTATGTAACTAAGGTTCTTTTTCCAGACCTCACTGGCACTGCTCCTATCCAAGCTGAAATCACATGGCTAAAAAGGTCTGACCACTACATCATGATGATGCAGTGTCACATGTCTCAGATTCCATTCCCAGCTCCCTGCAGGGCTGAGAGA